>NW_025814833.1:16225000-16825000 GCF_022079265.1 Lynx rufus | reverse complement strand
ACTAGAACTAGGCAAATTAATCTTACTTTTAAAATCCTGAATTGGAGATGGGGGAAATGCTCTAACCTTACATCCTAACATCATAAAGATTCAAAAATTGAAGGGCCATGCCAAATTAAAATCTTTCAAGTTTGCTTTTTACTACTAGTTGTGTGTGTGTGTGTGTGTGTGTGTGTGTGTGTGTGTGTGTGTTTAATGAGTCAGTTAATGATATGGATAGTTTGGGGTTTTTTTATATGGACAGTTCTGCAAAGTGTCCATCTAAAATGCTGATTATGCCAAGATCCATGATAATCTAGAGGAAACAGTTATCCCAAATGAAAGCTTTCTCTTTTTAAGCAATCATTATCTCTTTTTTTCTTGGATCAACACACTCAAATGTTCTCCCTTATACAATAGTCAGGGTTTAGATGGTTTGCAATTTGAGATGTATTTATAAAAGGTGCCACTTTCAGTATACTAAATACTGACATCATCAACAGCAAAGCACAGGTGACATTTGATCTGGCCAACTTAGCCCTTCTTTTTCTGCCTTATGCTAGAAACGGCATGGCCCCCATCCTCAGTCCTGCCCTTACATCCTGACCTTGTTCCATGCAGTTTTGGAGATATGATAAGCCATCATGTCTTCCAGGATGGCTCTGGATGACTTGGGAGAATGAAATCTCCTTAATAGAACTATAGAAATGACAAAAAAGGCTTTCTTGGGCAAAAGAAAAGGCATTTTCTTTTAGATCCAATGAAGGACATTGGAATATCAGAATATTCAAGTAATGATATTGGAATATCAATATTGGAATGTCAAGTAATGACATTGGAATATTCAAGCAATGATAGCCAGCACACAAGCAAAACTAATGCTTGTGAGGAAGATCAAATCTAGAAGCCAAAAGCCATATATGATAGTTGAGACCACAGTCATAGTAAGGATGGAGAAGAGAGTTACAAGAATAGTTGGTGTCATTTTAGCTCATCACATCTTTAAGAAGATACAAATTGTCTGGAAATTATTTGGAGTAGTAAAAGCTAATATTTAGATAATAGAATCAAATCCCCCTAAGGAAATTTAATATGGAAATAGAGTTGTTTTGTTGTGAAGAAGGGGTGACATTCCATTTCAATTAAATTAAAGAGCTATTATGAGCTACTTTGATAAAACATGGGAAACAAACCACAGAGTCCATGAAATCTATTTCTTAGAGGGCATCAGAAAGAAAACAGATAATGCTATGTCCTGTGTGGTTGGAATCAGGTCCCCATAACTTATTATGGCTCCTTCTATCTCTAAGTTTCTAGCATTCTTTCTCCCCCTCTCTAATTACCCCCTTCATTATTTTTGACAATGAGGGTACTTCTTTTTTGCTTTATTTTACACAGGAAAATAGTTACGTCTTCACATAAGTTTTTAACTAGCACACATATTATACTTCCACAGGATTCTGATATGGAACCCCAAGTCTGTCTGCTTTATCATGATCCACGGAAACCCACAAGATGGGCTGAAAAGAAAACTGTGACTTTTTCATCTGCTAGCTATGCAAATGTTCAGTTAAGGAAGGGTAACTTTTTACATGTTTGAATGTACAAATGTTCACTTTTGAGGCATCAGAAGTGTTTTTCAGAATGGCTTATCAAAGTCTGATGCTTTAGCCCCAATACATTCAAATACATTTCCTGAATACTTTGAATTGAATATTCAGTTTAGATTAGCTGGTCGATTATCATATGTGAAATAGGGTACCAATAAAATAGAAATGTGTGCTAGAGACTTAGCTAAGGGTACAACAATTGGAGTAACCATTTCCATATACAATTGCTATATTTAACAAAAAGTATAATAAAGCTGCAGGCATTGCCTATTTCTACTTGGCCTGTGTATAACCTTTAAGTCACCTTTAAGTTACCCATAAGGCAACCCGAGTCCCCTTTTGCTATGTACAGATTTAATGGCAGGTAATATTGCAAACTCGTATTTTTGTTTTCAGATATGCGACAGAAATTTTCCTTGTGCCTTCTGCAGTGCTTTAATAAAGATTTAACACTAATTTGCTGCTTTTTCTCTACAATAAGGGAGACAAGACCACTTTCTTGGCTACCTTGTTTGTTTTCTTATATCACGAATTTCCAGCAATTAACGTGAATTAGTAAACAATTCTGGAGCTTACTAAAATATGTTCTTACCTCAACGAGATAATTAAATTCCAAGCTAGCACTAATCCTTATTGAAAAGTTAACTTGAAGCATGAAATACACTTCTTTTAAAAATGTCTTAAAACTGTCTTTGGGAAATGTACTGGGAATGCATGCAAAAGCTTTCTAAGATTTTTTTTTCCCTAGGTGAACCAACATCTACTCAGTTTGAATGAAAAAGCTGACTTTCTCCTTGAAATGAAGTTTGCCATATGGATAGTCTAAGCTGCATCTTAAGACATATTAAAAATACTGTTTTCCTTTGGAAAAAAAAAGATCTCTCTCAATACCTAGCCAACAATCATTAGAACCTTTGTGGTCTAGTCATAAACACAATGAATCCCAGAATATTTAACAATGTATATACATGAATAATAGACTGCTTATAAAGTACTTAATTGTACCACTCAGAGTAGCTTAAAGAAAAATATACCCAACTGAAAATTCCACTTACTAAATGGAGACCTGCCTACAATCTGTAAAGGAATTACTGAGATTTACGGGAGGTGACATTTTATAGAAAGGTTGCATTTGGCAATATATTTGTGCTAAAGAATCCAGGGCTTAATCCTACTGAATTCATACATTTCAGTTAAATCAATGACATTGGATCTAGTTAGAAAGGTTATGAAATCACTCCCCCCAAACAGTAAGGCCAAATTCAACATAAATGATGTCATTTAATAGCTGCCAATAACAGAAAGTCTGAGAATGCAGGTATTGACAGTCTCATTTGATTGAAACTCCATTTTTTAGTGAGTCCCAAATATGCTGTAAAAATTAATCTATGCTAAGATGATAGTGACAGTAGTTATGTTCTGGTCCATACATCCAGGGAGGCATAGTCAAATGAATTCATTGTTTGACAGTTCCAGTTATTCTATTTTTCAATATGGGTTGACCCCATAGCTGGCTATGAATATCTTAAAATTTTCCTCAACATAAGGATTATATAACTTACATGCATCTAAAGTCCATGTCATTGTGTACAAGACATCTGGGTGATAAAACAATAATTTTACTATACTATCTCTGCCTTAGCATATAGTACAAACTCTATAGAGAAAATTTATATTGGTGCTAATATCTATTAAAATTTTGGAAGAAAAAACAATAGGGCTTTAACTTTTGAAAATACTAGAGTGTGCAAGATTTCAAAAGAGGGAACAGAGGTAAATAGTTTCAACCTGCAAAAAGGTGCAATGCAAAATGTAGTGGGAAAATTGATATGACAGGGATTCTTAGTGTGAGGTGTTTGGATCTCTAGGGAGACCAAGGATGATAAATGTATTCTTCTCAAAATTTTCCCATGTTGTACATGTACATTCATACATATTTATATATTTCAGGTATTGTTAATCAAAACAATGGGATTATACTATACACACTGTTACATAAACTGAACTTTTCAATGTTTTTCACATTGTTCTATGCTAATGTATATAAATAGACATCACAGTTTTTAATGGTCCCATGGTATTCAGTTAAATGGCTGCATCATAATTTAACTCCCTAATGATTAGTCCATAGGCTGTTTCTGATTTTTTCATAAGCATAGACAACATTACATTGAATATCTATCTGATTTTTTTCATAAGTATAGACAACATTACATTGAATATCTATATCTATACCTATATTCATAATTCCAATAGGGAAATTTCTTAGAAGTGGATTGTCCGTATTAAAAGAGAGGCCCATTTTTAAAACTTTTGACAATTATTGCTGAATTAACCTCCAGAAATATTTTACCAATGTAAACTCTCACCACTAGTCCTTTATGTATCTTATTTCTCCACCTCCTCTTCTCCCTTAGGTATTATCATTCTTTTTATGTTTTTCCAAATCTGATTTGTAAAATAAATGTTTTAATTTGGAGTCTGTTGATTATTAGTGAATTGGAAGTCACTAGTGAATATGAACTCTGGAAATTCAGGCCATTCCCAATCCAGCTCTGTCTCCCTGTTACTTTGCAAACTACCTTTAACATTTTGCTGTTCTTTTCTGGAAAAAGTAGGATCAGTGGCTTAAGACATTTTGATTCTTTTGACTGGCCCCTGTGAATGTGTTTATCCTGCTTATAGAAGATTCGCAGCCTCCATCTTTAAGTATTAGTCCTGCCACGTTTAGTGATAAGCCAGCTTTTGGCCTCAACATTTTGATTTCCAGCTAAATCTGAATATACTATTGGTTTCTATGTATGTTGGCTTGACATAAAGCCTGGTGTATAGTTACAATTTGTCCCCCAAAGAATTAATTTTATTGGAAAGGGATATTTATATCAGAGTCTGGGTAGGGCAGAGGATAATTATAATTCTCCTATGGAAATGAAATTCCTAAGATAATAGACTTCAAGGGCTGAAGTACTCATAGAAAAGATCATCGTGGCACTCATGGGAAATTTCATGTCACTGAGTTTACGGAAAGCAGTGGAGTTTAATGGAATGAACTTCAAGGAGGAAGTAACTTTCTTCATTTTCACCTTGATTCTCCAAATTCACAATGTTGACGCATTCCTCCTTCTCTTTCCCTACATGGAATCTCAGGCTGGCTAATGGTAACAAAACCTGTTTCACGATAAATTGGCACGGTATTTTGGTCTAGACTGTTAAGATAGCCTGTTACTTTAAGATGTGGGGATCCTTGGCACCCATTCAATTTTCCTCAGTCTGTGATCTGAAGAAACCTGAGGGTGAAAGCATTTCATTTTAATATGTCGCATGGGATTTGGGGGGACAAAGTATTTTCAACATGATCAAGGAAATACAAGTCTTGTGATTCAGTTACTGGTAAGCTTCGATAGGCATGGTTTCAAAACCTCATTTACCCTCTGTTGTAGAAGGGCTTGGGGATACAAATAATACAGTCTCGGCTCTGGATGAGTTGCAATTCACTTGGAGAGACAGGCCACACATAGAGGATACAATTGGAGGGCAATTCTGTGGGAGTTGGCTAAGTTTCTGTCACGATTGATTCTGGCAGATGCAATCCTGCTAAAACCCCTGTTGCTGGGACTTGTTTTTGGCCTTCTCCTGTCACTTGGGGCAGTCAAACATGGCAATACGTTCTAAACAAGGCCAAATAAGCCTCAGAAATCTTCAATGGGTACACTAATTAGAATGAGAAAAATATTATTTTCCAGAAGACATCAAGTGTGAAACCTGATTCTCACCGACCTTTGCCGAAATCCCATAATTTCTGAAAAGAAGTTACCTTCAGTAACCTACTAAAATGCACATCTTTCTTTTTTCTTTTGAAATTTATTGTCAAATTGGTTTCCATACAACACCCAGTGCTCATCCCAACAGGTGCCCTCCTCAATACCCATCACCCACCCTCCCCTCCCTCCCATCCCCCATCAACCCTCAGTTTGTTCTCAGTTTTTGAGTCTTTTATGCTTTGGCTCTCTCCCACTCTAACCTCTTTTTTTTTTTTCCTTCCCCTCCCCCATGGGTTCCTGTTAAGTTTCTCGGGATCCACATAAGAGTGAAACCATATGGTATCTGTCTTTCTCTGTATGGCTTATTTCACTTAGCATCACACTCTCCAGTTCCATCCACATTGCTACAAAGGGCCATATTTCATTCTTTCTCCTTGCCACGTAGTACTCCATTGTGTATATAAACCACAATTTCTTTAACCATTAATCAGTTGATGGACATTTAGGCTCTTTCCATACTTTGGCTATTGTTGAGAATGCTGCTATAAACATTGGGGTACAAGTGCCCCTATGCATCAGCACTCCTGTATTCCTTGGGTAAATTCCTAGCAGTGCTTCTGCTGGGTCATAGGGTAGGTCTATTTTTAATTTTTTGAGGACCCTCCACACTGTTTTCCAGAGTGGCTGCACCAATTTGCATTCCCACCAACAGAAAATGCACATCTTTCATAAAGGTCACCTCATAATCATTCCACCAATTTGCCACGTAGGCCTAGCTTGCTATCAAGAGAGAATGATTCCTCAAAATGCACAAGCACACTGTCCTTAGAGCCATCCCTGTGTAGTGAAAAATGGTTGCCTTTGGAATAAGACAGACTTGATTTTATGCCTCCCTTCTGCCTCTTCCTAACTAGGCAAGTTTGCATCGTGGTTAAAAGGAAAGAGCCTAGAGACAAGCAGCCTGATTTCAAACTTCAGCATTACCACTATTTAGATGATCCTGAGCAAGTTACTAAACTTCTCTGTGCCTCAGTTAGTTTATCTGTAAAGTATGAATAACCATAGCTTCTATTTCATATGTAGTTCTTAGAAGTAAATGACTTTACATATATAAAACACTTAGGAGAATGTCTAGCACAAAGTAACCACTACGTATGATTAGGTCATATTGATGAGAATGATGATCATGATCATGATAATGGTGATGGTGGTAGTGGTGGTGGGACGAGAGATCATTTACATCTCAGAGTTATAGACCTCTAATCTGTAAAACTAGAGATAATGCTACCTATTTCCCAGGAGTAAACAGATAAGCATATGAAGGATTTAATATATGGCATCAACTACATAAATATGTTGTCCACCACCCTACCCTAGCCATTCTTTCTTTTGTCCATAGAAGAAAGGAAATGGCAGATTCAGGAATTGAGAGCTTAGTTTATTTGCTTTTCTTTTAACATCACTGGCCCCACAGCTTAAACATGGTCCTTTAGCACTTATAGTAGGCTAACTCAATTCCTGACATATCCCGCAAAGTTTTTATGCAACTCAGTCTCCAGTTCTTTTTGGTAATGTAACACTTATTTGAGATATTTCAAAACCATTATAATTGATGGAGCAATTTGGGGTGTGTCACAAACACTGAGTCACTCCTCTTATCTAGGAAAGGTTGTGTTCCTTAGAAAAGCCATCTGGCTATCAAATGGACGCACACAGCGAAATTGATGGACAAAACTTCCCCCTGATTCATTATCCTGCAAGTTAGCACCACTGCAAAATCTTCTAGCGTTCAATAAACATTCACTGAACTCCTTCTATATGTCTATAGAAACATATTGTCTAGATTCTCTCCTCAAAGAAGGATTTGTTTGTTGACCTAGCTGCTAAAAGTGCACTCAGTCCTTTCAGGAACTATCCAAAGTTATACCCTGTTAGGGGAAACCCATATAATGACCTTTCTGAGGTAGAGTTATCAAAGTGTAGCAATTTTGGCCAAATGAAGACTATTCTAGTTCTAGAGCTCCTTGTGGGGTTGGATGAGGCTATTGGAGCTACATTGTAGCTTAACTTTTCCCTTTAATCAGTTCAGATTTTGGAAGGGTTTGAAAGCTGAGCAATGTTTCTTAGGCTGGATAAAGTATACATGCCTATAACTTTTACAATTTACCATTTGCAAGATACACTGTTTTATTCCTCAATTGTTTAAGCTGGTTTTCTCTGAACCATCCACTCTTTATTTATGTCTTCTGGTTACTTTGGGGAGAGGTTCAAGAATATCCTCCCTCTTCCAAAGAAAGGAAAGCTAGCCAATTCAATCTAGGTTCAAAATCCTTATCTTAAATATCATCAGATATTGAAAAGTTAGCAAATCATGTTGGCCCTTTTATCCAACTATCCAAGATGCACACCTGGACAATGAAATAGAGGACTGATATTTAGGGCCCAGAGTTTGAGAATCTTTGCTTTGTGTATCATCCATTCTGAATCTAAAAAAAATTTGATTAGAAGCATTCTTTAGGGGTCCCTGGGTGGCACAGTGGGTTGAGCATCTGACTCTTGATTTTGGCTCAGGTCATGATCTCACAGTTCATGAGTTCGAGCCCCGTGTTGGGCTCCATGCTGATAGTGTGGAGTCTGTTTGGGATCCTCTCTCTCCCTCTCTCTCTGCACCTCCTTTCTTTCTTTCTCTCTCTCTCTCTCAAAATAAATAAACATTAAAAAACAACAAAAAAAGCATTCTTTAGATCACTGGTTGTCAACTAGGAGGCACAATTTTCCAACACCCCAAACCCCGAGGGGATATTTAGCATATTCTGGAGGCATTTTTTGGTTGTTACAACTGGAGAGAGTCTTACTGACATCTAATGGGTGGAGGCCAGGGATACTGCTAAACATTCTATAATGCACAGGACAGCCTCCCACAACAATTTTCTGCCCCAAAATGTCAACAGTGTTAAAGTTGAGAAACCATGCTTTAGTTACATCTATCCTCATCTTATGTGAATGCTCACATCCAGAGGCATGGAATTGTATTTTCATTCATTTCCAAATGATAGTAGCCACTCAGTGTTTCCATGACCGTACCTGAAACAGTTCTCAGTAAAAATTTAGGCTTTTCTGTCCAATAAAGCAGACGTTGGCCATATATGATACACTTGAAATATGGTTGTTCCAAACTGGTATGTGCTGTAAGTATAAAATACTCACCAGATTTCAAAAATTTAACTATTTTTAAAAAGTAAGATATATCATTAATAGCTTTTGAATTATTATATATTAAAATTAAAATGTTTCAGTATCTTGGGTTAAATGAAATATATCATTAAATCCATCTTATCTGTTTTCACTTCTTAAATGTGTCTAGTTAAAAAATGTAAAATTACATATACAGCTTGTATTATATTTCTATTGGACAATGCTGATCTATATGACTGCTCATCTTTAGCAATTTCCATATAGTCTCCTAAGAGATTCAGATCCTTCTGCCAATCGATCAGCACACCTAGGACCTACTGGGAATCCTATTCTGTTCAATCCCTTGGAGCTGTGGTTTCAAAAACTCAACATATGAAGAATATGACACAGTTACATAACTTTTCTTTTCTATCCAGAATTGTCCACATCCTATGCTAGTCATCAGAATAGACTCCCAGTGTCTCAATGATGAACTGCTGTTTCCAGAGTATTCTTCTTACAAATACCATAAAAAATTGCCTGTAGGAGTTTCTCTATGAAGAAAGCTGTGATTCTACCTTGGCAGGAGAAGCATAAAACTCTGGATGTTGTTGATAGTGACAGAAGGCCATGATTGAAGAGACATAAGGAAATACGAAGATTAATGAGGAAAAGAGCAAAACACTAAAGTCTTTCTAAAGAAAGGACTTCACAGTGATGACCTTCTCACTTTTCTCTGAGAAAAGAGATGCTTGGATTGGTAAAATGGAAGCAGCACAGGACTGAGAGTTAGATGCCTGAATTCTAGTGATGTTTCTGCCATGTGCTCACTGTGTGACTTTGGGTGAACCGCTTAACTTTCCTAAGCATCAAATTAACATGTCTGTAAAATGAGGGGGAAAAGCCTCAAAGACTGTTGTTCATATCATATGAGAAAGTGTATGTAAAATACTTCCGAAATGTAAAGTTAGGCACATATAAACAAATAAGTGTTATTAAATGACTACCCCTTTTAAATGCCTTGAATATACAGAGTGTATTTGAAAATGTGGCTTAGGGGTGCCTGGGTGGCTCAGTCAGTTGAGCATCTGACTTCGGCTCAGATCATGATCTCATAGTTCGTGAATTTGAGCCCCGCGTCAGGCTCTGTGCTGACAGCTCAGAGCCTGGAAGCTGCTTTGGATTCTCTGTGTGTCTCTCTCTGTTTCTCCCCTGCTCCTGCTCTTTCTCTTAAAAATAAATAAAAACTTTAAAAAATATTTTAAAAAAGAAAATATGTGTGCCAAAGGTAATAAAAGATAACAGTAGTTCCAAAAATTTACGACTGACATCACTCTGAGGTTGTAGGTCCAAAAATGAACCGACTTAAAAAGCAGTGCTCTGTTTTCAACGAAACAATGGTTATAAACTGGTTGTTTTCAAAATAACTAGTTGTTTGTTTTTAATGGTGTTTTTGAAATGATGGAAAAACACCATTTGTGCTTATATATTTGTCTCCCAACTACTATCAGCTCTAACCATGTTGCCAGTGTCACAATAGTAGCATTGTATTTGGAATAATGATGTTCCAAGGTTGTGGTTAAAGGAGTCAGGCTTTTACACTCAAAATACTTCAAGGCAAAAAAAGGACTCCTTGTTCAACAGTTGGGTGTATTTTTTGTTAAAGTATCATCAGTAAAGAGGAAATAAACTATAGCACAATCTAAAGACATTTATGGATTTGTATATTTTGGTAAGCCTCTGAGAAGAGTTAAAGATACATCACCACTTAAACTTTCTTCAGAGTTAAAAATCGGCTCATTTTCAGTATTTAAACTTAAAATTTCCCTGACTATATATGAAGCAGTGATGACAACTGGATATTAAGTCATCACATTGGACTTTTACATTTTTTTGGTGATGGCTTACCACTCTCATAAACAAAAGACTTATTTTATCTTTTTGGTTATCTACTTACCTAAATTGAGAGGGCATAACATTATCTCTGAGCTTTGTGCTGTTACCTTTTTTTTTTTAAGTAGGTTCTACACCCAGCATGGAGCCCAAAGCAGGTCTTGAACTCATGTCGCTGAGATCAAGACCTGACTGAGATCAAGGGTCAGACACTTAACCGACTGAGCCACCCAGGTGCCCTGCTACTACCTTCTTGACTCACCCAAGATTGTCTACAACTGTCTTGAAGGTATAAATGGACTTTACCAAGTAGAAGTTATAAGTGAACAACAAACACCTGCTCAATGAATGAATGAATCTACAACTACTCTGTTATTATTTCTTTCCCTTTGCTTTGTTTCTAAAATTTTTTTCCCTAGGTTTTGGGTTCTTTTTCTTTGGGGCTCGACTTTTCCCATTCCTGTGTCTTGGTGGCATAAAGAAGAGATTGGTGATTATGGTCACCTGGTATATCTGTTTATCAGAAGCATGAATATTTGAGACCAACTTCTGCTCTGAGAGCAGTAATTTTCCGTGTTTATCAGTGTTCTCCTGATAGGTGTTTACTGATTACATTGTATCAAATTGTTCTTAACATCTATGACTCAGAAAGCAAATGTATTTGATACCCTGAAAACCACTGATAATTATTAAAGAATTTGCAGCTGTGAATTTGTGCCATACCAAGATATCATTTAAAAGCACATTTTAAAAAAATATGTGATTTTTCAAACAGTTATTTCTCAATGGTTGGTATTTGAAGTTGGCTTAGGCTGTCATCACAAAATATCCCAGACTGGGCAGTTTAAACAACAGAAATTAATTTGCTCACAGTTCTGGAAGCTGGAAGTCCAAGGTCAGAGCACCAGCGTGGTTGTTTTCTGGTGAGGGCTCTCTTCCTGCCTTGTAGACTGCCATTTTTTCACCATGTCCTCACATGGCAGGGAGAAGATGGCTCTGATGCCTCTTTCTCCTCTTATAAGGGCACCAATCCCATCGTGAGGGTCCCATTCTCATTACTTCATCTAAACCTAATCACTTCCCAAAGGCCCCACTCCAAATACCATCGCGTGGGTTTGGGGGGGAGCAGTGTTAGGGTCTTAACATATGAATTGGGGGAGGGAGTTGGTAAAAAAAAAACTAAAGCTTCCCCTGATACTTTGAAATTATAGCAGAATATATACTGCAAACCCGGTGCTGTTTAGAAGAAATGTTACTTCAGTGACTCCCTGTTGTTTAGAGTTTCAATTTTTTATCCTCAACATGCATATCCCTAATCTGGTCATATTAGTCTCCTTCATAAACTCTGTCAAAAAAGGTAGAGGCTTCTCCTCACTGACCCCTAAATATACTTCATACTATTTTGGTAGCTCTAGTTGTACGCATTTGTTAATTCAATTCCTTTGCTTAAAATGGTCTCCCTAATCCTTTCTCCTTATATAATCATTATCAAGAATTTTGATACTAAATAATTGCATGGAGTAAGTAGTAAGCACACAGTTGATTTTAGTTAAGTGCTTAACATGGATTATCTCCTCTAATCCTTGCAACAACCCAATGAGGCAGATAAGATTATGATGCCTTTCACAGATAAGAAACTCAAGACAAAAAGGTTAAGTAATTTGTTCAAAGTCCCATGGGACACACTACATAATGGCAAAGCTTGAACTCAAACCCAGTTTTATCTGACTACAAGATCCACGTTTTAACCTTTGTGTTAGGCTTCCTGGAGTCAGCATTCTGAACACAATTTCGTTTACAGAATGTAATTAATTAAAGATTGTGAATAGTTCCAAACAACAATTTCCACTGATGATGATTCAGTGACTTTATTATTTTTTAAGAGTTGGAAAACATTAGTTATTAACTCTGTGGAAAAACACATATAAAGGGTAACATCTGCCAAAAACAAATATTATCCAACAAACATTTCATGACCAAATAGGCTCCTTTTTAGATAATAGAATATCCTTGGAAGTTGATGGAAATGGCTTCTCAGACCTTCTTAAAGAAAGCTGAAAGTAGCATGGGGCGCCTGGGTGGCGCAGTCGGTTAAGCGTCCGACTTCAGCCAGGTCACGATCTCGCGGTCCGGGAGTTCGAGCCCTGCGTCAGGCTCTGGGCTGATGGCTCAGAGCCTGGAGCCTGGTTCCGATTCTGTGTCTCCCTCTCTCTCTGCCCCTCCCCCGTTCATGCTCTGTCTCTCTCTGTCCCAAAAATAAATAAACGTTGAAAAAAAAATTAAAAAAATAAAGTAGCAAACGTTAGCTGACTTATTTTAAAGAAAGAAAGAAAGAAAAGAAAGAAAGAAAAGAAACAATTACATTTCCCATAATCAATATGATATCATTTATTTTTAGGCAGCGCCAAGTGGATGGAAGTGAAATGTTTGCATTGCCACTGACTGCTCGGACTCACATATCTCTCGTTCTCAATCAAGATACTGAATGTACAGCATGGACCCAAGGGCAGAGTGGATACAATGTGCATAGATCTGTTTCAAGCATGATGTTATTTAAAGCCATACTACAACACCAAATGGAATGTTTTGCACCACAACACAATAGTCATTTCTACATAGGACAGACACAGACTCCTCACCAAATAATACATTTACTGAAATTAATGAATGAACATTGTGAATGCCTACTATACGTCCGTCACCACTGGGGACAAGGCAGTAAACAAGAGAGTCTTATTAGGGAGTTATCACTCTAGAGGAAAAGACAAAAGGTAAATATGTAATTAAAATATTATACACATGCACACAATTCTGTAAGTGTCTTGAATAGGAGGATCTGACAGTCTGGGGATTCATGGTTTCCTTCTTTACGCAGTGATACTTGAGCTGGGGCACCTGGTGACTCAGTTGGTTGAGCATCCGACTCAATTTCAACTCAAGTCATGAGATCAAGCCCCGTGTCTGGCTCTGCATGGGGCATGGAGCCTGCTTAAGATTCTCTCTCTCCCTCTCTCTCTTTCCCTCCCCCCCCACCCTGCACACATGTGCTCTCCCACTCTCTAAAATTAAAAATTAAAAATAAAAAGTGATACTTGAGCTGAAACCTGAAGGATGAAGATTTGGTCAGATACAGGGATGAAGGGGACTCACAGAGGAGGGGAACACTCTAGGCAGAGGGAAAAGCAGGTGTTAAAGGTCCAGGAGAGGGATTAGCACATTCTAACTGAGAAGGCCAGGATGGCTAGAACATAAATAGCACAGAGTTGAGTCAAGTATGAGTGGAACTTGTAAAGATCTATTAGTGACAGTTTCTTCAGGGACCCGTAGATGAGGTATTTGTATTGTAGGCTAAGACAAAGGGGAAGCCACTGAATTATTTCTTAACCCATGAGAGAAAACTATTTGGAAAGTTCAGGTCAAGCTATATTAGGAAGAATGGGGAAATATCACTTTCAGGCATCTATTGCATCCCATGGACTATGTCTGATTTTTACATATATTTGTCTCATGTAACTTTTGCTATATAACAGTCTATCTCAAAACCTGGTGACTTAAAAATGAGAAACATGTACAGTATAACCTTGAATTGTGAATAACTTGTTCTGTGAGTGTTCTGCAAGACAAGCCAACATTTCTAATAAATCTTAACTTGATAAATGAGCAATATCTTGCAATATGAGTAGTTCATGACACTGAATATCACATGATCACAACTGAGCCGATGGTTCTTCTCTCTTTGTCTCTCTGTCTCTCTTACTGCAGGATAGTGGGTGATTGTCAAGGCAATGTCACATTTCTGCAAAATCCTCAAAAGGAGGCAAAAGCAAGTTGGATAGGTTGGAATAGGTTCCTTGTTAAATTTGCATGAAAAGAAAGAGACTCCATTGGAGCCAATAGATAGCAGTGATTCCATTAGTGATAGTGAAAGTCATCCTACACAATAACCCTCCTCTCTCATCTCCCTCACACCAGCCACAAAGGATTTCAAAGGTTAAGTGCAGGTTAATTTGTTGATTTTTCCTTATAGTTTGTATTTTCTTTATTATTTTGTATTATATTACAGTATTGTAATCATTTTTATATGAATATTTTTGGGTGTGGAACAAATCATCTGAGTTCCCATTATTTCTTATGGGGAAATTCACTTTGATATACAAGTGCTTTGGATTACAAGCATCTTTCTGGAATGAATTATGCTCGCAAACCAAGGTTTTACTGTATTTGGTTCATGATTTTGCAGGTTGGGAATTTGGGCTGGGCTCATCTGGACAGCTTTTTTGATTATCTTGGTTGGGCTCTTTCATACTTCTGTAGTTAGCGTCTGGAAGTTGGCTTCTTGTCAACTGTAACAATATGGGTGGATGGGTCAGGTATTTCTTATCGTCCAGAAGGCTAGCTCAGGCTCCTTTTATTTGGTGGCTAGGTTCCAAAAGAGGAAGGAGAGGGCAAGATTCAATGTTGAAGCATTTTTCAAGCCTCTGCTTGAAACATGTTTGCTAATGTTTAATTGAGCACAGTTTATCACATGGTCAATTTCAGATTTAAAAAGTGGAGAAATAGACTGCCTTTTGAGGGAAGGAGCTGCAAAGCCACATTGAAAAGTGACACGCATGAAGGAATGGGAAGAATGATTGAGGCTCTTTTAAAACAATCTACATCAACATTATCACCACTCTTCAAAATAACCAGGAAGGTAGATATGCATATTCACACTTTAGAGAGGCAAAAAAAGAAGTTCAGAAAGTTTGTTTTTTAATTTTTTTATTGTTTATTATTTCTGAGAGAGAGACAGAGAGACAGAGAGCAAGCAGGGCAGGGGCAGAGACAGAGGGAGCCACAGAATCGGAAACAGGTTCCAGGCTCTGAGCTGTCAGCACAGAGCCTGACATGGGGCTTGAACCCACAGACTGCAAGATCATGACCTGAGCTGTAGTCAGCCGTCCAACCAACTGAGCCACCCAGGCGCCCCAGAAGTTCAGAAAGTTTGAATGACTTGCAAATATTACACATTGGCAGAGCATGGATTAGAATGCAGCTTTGTGTAACTACAAATCCTATGTTATTTCTACCATATGAGGCATCTTCCTGGACAATCTTCTTGCCAATTATTGGGAGCTATTGAAGATCCTTAATCTTGATGAAACTTGGTAAAAGCTGTCCCATGAAGATGGTTCCATGTGTGTTGGATGGATGAGACAAGACTGCAGGGACATTTCTCTGTGTGGCAGAGATCAGAACCATGCATAGGATTTCAGGCATGGACACAAGCATCTTCTAGTAACCAGAGAACATAGCTAAATGTTCAGGACCCTACATGCAGCCATTTTCTACTATCATTCCAGAAAAAATCTTCGTATATTTCCACAGCAAATATTTTTCCTCTTACAGCTGCTTGATGGGATCAGGTTCAGAAACTAAAGTTCACATAGTTCTCAAGTCCTTGTGTTGCCATAAAATAAAACCACCATAAATAATAAAAAGTAGCACTTCATTAAAAATCATTTTTTACAGTTATCCAATCCATTCCAAAATACGCTGAATAAGAAATGTTCGCTGCACCTCCTATTTAAAATTGAACAAAATGTCAATTTCAGCGAATAAAGGTGTCCTATCACAGAATGCACTTTTATGGGAAGAATTAAGTTTAATATCCAATTGGCCCCTGAAGACCCTTTTTTCATTAATGAGCACACATTGCTTATTGCATCTCAGTACTTGGTTCTGAATAAATCATGAAGTGTAAATATCTCATAATTCCATAAAATGAATAGTTACTTCCCTAAGGGATGGAGCTTTCAAAAAGATTTGTGGAAAATAGCCATCGATCTTCATTTCCTGTTTCCCCTGTGTAGCCAACATTTCCTATTTCAGGAAATATTTTGTTCCTGATCATAGAACTTTTTGTTGTCAGTTTCTTTCTTACCCTGGTTCTTTGAGGTAATGGCTCAGCTCCTATCACTGTCTACCACACACACTCTAATTATGAAACACATGCATAAGTCATAGAGGTTTCCGTTCATTTTATTTTCAGAGGAGCTAATCTCAGTCTCCATCCAGTGTATCTCAAGAGAGTTATTCACAGTCAAGGGTAGAAAATGCAAAACACTGTAAAAGTAGGAGCTGAAGTTTTGTTCCCTATTCCACAGCTTCTTAACTATGTGGCCTTGAGGAACATGCCACTGTTTAGGGCCTTGTGTATCTAATTACGAAATGGGAGTACTAAAAAATATTAACAAAAAATAATGATAATCCCCGAAAAGGCTAACCTGGATATCTCAGAGACAGAGACAGGGAGAGATCCTCTGAGTCCTTTGAATCCATTAAGACCATAAATAGAACACAAAAGCAGTTTCCCAAGAAATAGTATTGCCAGTAATACCAAACTTGGCTTGAGGAGGGACTGCTTCCCGAGTAAGAGTAATGGAGGCACAAAATTTCAGAGGTGAAGACACTGTAACCAGAAAATGCAATTTCTTCTGTCCCCTGGGGTCAGGACAGCCTAGGACTTTGAACAGATACATTTTAAAAGGATGGTATTAGCTTTCTGGCACTTGGTCTCATATTCTGCCAGCTGCAGAAACAATCAATGATAGGAAGATGCTCACGGCTGGGATTCCTAAGACCTGGCTTCTAGTCCTATTTCTCTACTTCCTGCCTAGATGATCTTGGGTGAATTTCTTCCTTCTCTGAGGCTCAGTTTTATCGTCCGTAAAGTTAGAAGATACAATTTTACTGTATGAGTGGAATTTATTAAGCAGGATGTCATCTGCTATCACAAAAGAATTGGTAGCCTAATTATACCTTTTCAAGCTAAATGAGTTCTGAGCCTTCCTTTCTGGGGTGTTACATGATCAATATGCAGTTCAGATTTTTATAGTGTCAGCTCTCAGTAATATTGAGAAGTAGGGGGTTTCTAAGTACAGTCATTTTCACCCTCTCTTTAAGTGTCCTACACAAACTACATAGCTTCACTCATGGTTCACTTTAGCTGCCATTTTCTCAAACGACATGTCCTCAAAACATGGGGAGAGATAAATGAGCTGCAGGTAGTGACGACTGTACCCTGGATGAAAAACTTAACTGCAATAAGCCCTCTCCTTAATCCCAAAAGTGAATGAAAAATTGTTGGGTAGAAAATAGATATGAAAATGCTAATGAATGAGTAATTAAAGAGTATGCATCTTTATTATGGTCTCGAGAGCAATAAACTATTATCACTTTTACAGTCAATAATTAACCCGAGTATAAATAGTTATGATGATGAAGATGATGATGATGATCATGATCATGATGAGTATGATGAATTCTCATATTCAGAAAGAAAGTCCACCTGTGGCACTGGGTGCTTCAGGTTTTCGGAAACTCAAATGATTTATTTCCACTATAGAAAGGTTACTAAATCCATAAAATTTTGTTAAACAGCTTTGACTGATAAAACTTGACACAGCAAGATGATGATGTGTGCCTTGGTTTAAAATGCTCATTTTTATTCTTCCTTTTTACTCGTCAGCCACCAAACTGAATCTCCTGCCTTCAGAGCATAAGACTTCTGGTAAGCTCTGAGTCTTCTAGAAAATTGATTTTCCAGGGCACATTGCTGCTAGTGCCTCATGCTGATGAATGACCCTGCTAGTGAAACACAATTTCTACTAAATCAACAAATAGTTGTTATAAAGGCTCTAAGTCTTACTCTAGTCCTGTAACAAAAGCTTCCATCTACTGCTCATTAATCCTTGTACGTGAGATTCAAACGATGGGGAAAACTCCAGTAAACCCTCTTCTTTTCTTAATTCTTTTCTAGTTATTTCCTAAAATTGTGAGGAGGAGACCTGATTCTGAGGAAAGAATGGTGAGATTTCATGTGGGTCAGCATATTTCGAAGGGGATGGGATCATCCAAATGTCAGTGGAAATGTCCTCCCATTAGGTTCATGTCATCCATAAGCTTGTCGAATTGTATTTGATGAAGGGAGGGAGAGAAGAAATGGGGAAGGGAAGGAGCAAGGGAAAAGGGGAAGAAAAGGAGGAAGATTAATACTCAGGGAGCACACCTCATGATTGTTGGACTTGGAGCTACACAATGATGAGTCATTCTTATAGGATCCAGAGGAGAAAAGTGTTTCTTTGTAATGTATTTTTCTCTTGGTTGTGATCATACCAGTGTTTCACTGAGTTGAGGTTATATTAAAGGAGAATCATCATGATCATCATCATATTTATTATTATTATATTATTACAACCAGTCCTAACAATTATACTTGGGTGTGTCTACCCAATATTTACTCCCAGCAATTTTGCAGCAGTTAACCTGGTTTTTCCCACTCATGCAGTACTACTTTTGTGTAGGCAAGAAATTCTTTGTAAGCAACGTGAGGGGTCTGCAGACAGCCTGATGTTAACAATGATGTAACACCATACTGACAGGCTTCAGGTATCAATTAGCAATACACTTATCATCTTTCTCCATGGGATGCTACTAAACCAGAATTATTATCTCCATTCGTTAGGACCACGAGCTTTTAATTATTTTTTTTAAAGTAAGCTCTCTGCCCAACATGGGGCTCAAACTCACCACCCTGAGATCAAGAGTCATATGCTCTACACACTAAGCCAGTCAGATGCCCCTTCTTTTTTCTAATGGTTATTAATTTTTGAGACACAGAGACAGAGTATGAGTGGGGGAGGGGCAGAGAGAGGGAGACACAGAATCCAAAACAAGCTTCAAGCTCTGAGCTACCAGCACAGAGCCTGATGCGGGGTTCCAACTCACAAGCTATGAGATCATGACCTGAGCCGAAGTTGGATGCCCAACAACTGAGCCACCCAGGTGCCCCTAGGATCATAAGCTTTTTCATAGTAAGGCAGGATTGTTACCTAATGGTCTTTTTAATGAATGAATGAAGCTACCTTTCTTCCTAAAATAATTGAAAACTGCTGATGGAGGCCACACATTTACTGAACTATAATTTTTACCTCTTTCCCCCAGAAGCTATTTTACAAATAGGCAGACCCAATTTCTCTACACTGTTGCATGTCTCCATAGTGTGTCAACATTTAGAAGTGACTGATGGCAGGGCCCACTGCTACTCTGTCTCCATTTATCCCAAAGGAAAATCCTAGGCCTCATTACTGAAAATTCCACAATACAGTTTCTTTTCTCTAGGACCTGGGCTACAATGCCTTCATTCATTATGTACACCTCTGCTATGTCCCAACAAGAGATCCATCTAGGGATCTTTCCTTTGGGCCCATCACTCAAGGAGGAGGATGCCCGAGGAGTCGTCAGGTGAGCAGTTGTTATTTGAATTATAAGAAGAAGAAGAATATGCTAGAGGACAGGGAACAATCAAGAGGACATAGAGTCTGTAGCTCTCCACTCTAATACTACCTTCCCTGCAGTCTTAGGACAGACGAGGAAACAGAAGACTTGTCCATCGTTAAGGTATGTGTTCTGTGATGCTCCTGCTTTTGAGAGGATACAGAAGGTAACTGGTAACCTCAATCTCCCTTCCTAGAGATGGCTGGTCAGAGCTAGGGCTTTTGTCTGGGGCTCTACAACACAGAAAACTATGCCTAGTGAATATGAATCTCACTTATTTTGTGTTCTTATCCACAAAAATAACCAGGCAGAGATAAGGGACAATGGACCTCATTACCTAAAACATGAACTTCTGAATAATCTTTCTCTTAAATGGCTACAGTGCAGTGATAACGCCTCAGTGTTTAGTAACCAACATCAACCACAGATTACTAAATTTCTTCTGAAACATCACATGTCAAGAAAAACATCTACACTGATCATCAAAAGTATATACACAGTGCAACCCTGAAATCCTGGCAAGCCTGGAACTTCATGTATAGTACATTTTGTTCAAGGAAACATTTTTTAAAACTTTATTTACAAATCTACCTTTCACTTAAGTACAGAGACAAATATTTTTCCTTCTGGCACTAAACTCATGAAATTATAGGTCCCAATGGAAATATATTTAACAGGTACATATACAAACACACAAACACACACAAAAAGATGTGGGGGAGACACACACACAAGCATTGGCAAACAATAAAAGATTTTCTCAGTGGACTTGAAACTGGAAAGTAGACATTAAGTATCAGGGGAAAGACAGACTCTCAGAAGAAAGCTGCAAAGTGAAGTTTGAGAACTTTAGGCTACCAGAAAGAGAGGATCAGCACAAAAGGTGTCCCATATCTGCAAACAGAAGAACCCGGAAGCAGGCAGGGACTTAAGAGAAACTAAGAAAGTAATTAGATGGCTCTCTCCACACACTTTTCTAGGCTGTCCAATTCCTGTATTGTAGACACCTGCTTCCCCCTTTAAGGCCAAATGGCAGAAGCAATTAGAGATCATGGGGAAATTGCTGCAATGAGAAACCCCAAGACCAAGTGTTTCGGTCTATTCGGGCTGTTACAACAAAGTGCTATAGACTGAATGGCTTCAAAACACCAGAAACTTATTTCTCACGGTCCCGGAGGCTGGAAGTGTGAGATTCTGGTGCCAGCATCGTAGAATTCTGGTGCGGTGCTTTTCCGAGTTGCAGACTGCTAACCCCTCACTGAATACTCTCATGGCTGAGAGCAGACTTGAGTAAACACTCTTCAACTCTTAAAAGGGTGATAATCGCACTCCTAAGAGCCCTTACGACCTCATTGAGTCAAAATTGCCTCCCAAAGGCCTTACCTCCTAAAATCATCATAATGGAGGATTGGAGGGGCTCCTGGGTGGCTCAGTCTGTTAAGCAACTGACTCTTGATTTCAGCTCAGGTAGTGATCTCATGGTTCGTGCGTTGAAGCCTTGTGTCAGGCTCTATGCTGACAGCATGGAGCCTGCTTAGGATTCTGTCTCTCTCTCTTTCTGCCCTTACCCTGCTTGCACTTTCTCTCACTCTCGCAATAAACAAACAAACAAACAAACATTTAAAAAAATGACGGGGGATTGGGAGTAAGATTTCACCATATAAATTTTGGGGGTATAGATACATGCAGTCCAGGAGCGCCTGGGTGACTCAGTCAGTTAAGCGTCTGACTTCAGCACATGTCACGATCTTGTGGTTCGTGTGTTCAAGGCCCACGTGGGGCTCTGTGCTGACAAGCTCAGAGCCTGGAGCCTGCTTCAGATTCTGTGTCTCCTTCTCTCTCTGCCCCTCCCTCACTCCCTCCCTCTCTCTCTCTCAAAAATAAACATTACCAAAATTAAAAAAAAAAAAAAAAAAAAAAAGGAAAGAAACATTCAGTCCGTAACACCAAACCACCATCATTTCCTGCTGGAGTTAACATAGTTGTCTCCTAAATTGGTCTCCTTGCTCCCAAAATTGTCCCCCCCCACCCAAACCTGTTCTTAATAGGTACCATGAGAGATCCATTAATAATATAAATAAGCTTATGTCTCTCCCCTGTTCAAAACACTCCACCGGCTGATTGTCACACATGAATAAAATCAAAAGCCCTCCTGATGACCTTGAGTACTCTGTATAATCTGTCCAAGTTCAACTTTCACCCTCTTTTCATTCTCTTCTTCCTCCATAGGATCCAGTCACAGTGACTTCCTTGTTGCATGTTCCCCTCAGTGCATTTGCATCTAATCTTGCGTCAAGTACACTGCATCCACACTCTCCCTTGATTGAAGCCTCTATTCAGGTGTCACTTCCTCCAAGAGGCCTGTCTAATCACTCCATCTAAAATAGTACCTCCCTCACTTTCCATTCTCTAGTGTACTTTTGTTTTTCTTTCAGCACTCATTAATATGTAACAGGCACATGTAATGTAATTACATAACAATATGCTTGATTCAATACATAGTTATTGAATATTGATCAAATGAATGGATAGTACAAAAAATAGTACAAAAAAATAAACAAAGCAAAAGAGTGAATTAATGAACTGGATGGCCCACTTGCAAAATTTCACCAGAAGAGAGTATAAAGAGATAAACAGATGCCATGTCAAGGACAAATGAAGGGAAATGTAAAATAAGTATATAAATTTCAACATCTTTAAAATAAAAGTTCCAGAGAGCAGGAATAGAGGGAGTGGAGTGAGACAATATTTAGGGAAAAATAATGAGCTAACTAGAATTGTCCACAAATGAAGAAAGACTTAAATGCTCTGAAGGATGTATTGAATATCCTTCAGGACATATACAAAAACATAAAAAATAATAAGCCCACATAGAGACACACTGTGGTGCCTTTTCAGAAATATTAAATACCTAGGAATAAACATAAGCAGAAGAATGACAAGTATTTATAGAAAAAACTACAGAAATTTACTAAATAATATCAGTGGACACCTGCACAATTTGAGTGCTTTACCATGGTCTCAAATGGTATATTCACACTTTATTATTTCTTTTCTTCTCCTTAATGTGGATTATTTGATTTTCTCTTCTTTTTCAGTTTCCTAAGGTACAAGCTTAGATTATTGATTGTAGATTTTTCTTCTTATCTAATATATGCATTCAATGCTATAAACTTCCCACTAACCACTGCTTTGCTATACCCCACACATTTTGAAAAGTTGTACCTTCAGTCTCATTTAATTCAAAATATTTGTTAATTTCTTGAGGCTTCTTTGATACAATTGTTATTTAGAAGCTTGGTTTTTTTTTTTGCAAATACTCTGGGATTTCACAAATTTAATTTTAATTCCATGTGTTCTTAGAGCATATATTGTATAGTTTCTATACTTTTAAATTTGCTAAGGTGCGTTTTATGTCTCAGAATGTGTTATGCAAATGGAAAAGGTTCCAGGTGAGTTAGAGAAGAATGTGTTTTCTGCTTTTGTTGGATGAAATAATCTATAGATATCAATTCAACCCAATTGATTGATGGGGCTGTTCAGTTTAACTATGCTCTTATCAATTTTCACCTTGTTGGATCTATCAATTATTGATAGAGGGGTGTTGAAGCATCCAAGTATAATAGTGAATTCACTCATTTCTCCACATGGATCTCTTAGTTTTTGTCAAACATATCTTGCCACTATATTTTTAGGTGTATATGCATAAAGGATTGTTGTCTTCTTGGAGAATTGACTCCTTTATCATTACACAATAACTGTCTTTATCCCTGATAATTTTCCTCCCAGCTTTATTGAGACATAATTGACATATAACATTGTGTAAGTTTAAGGTATACAATACGTTCATTTGATAAACACATATGTAATATGATTACCATCTTAACAGGGTAACACCTCAATCACATCACATGATTACCATTTCGTTTTTGTGATGAGAACATTTAAGATCTACTCTCTTTGCAACTTCCAAGTATACAATAGAGTATTATTAACAATAATCACATTGCTATGCATTAGAGTCCCAGAACTTATTCATCTTCTAACTGGAACATTGTGCCCTTTGACCAACATGTCCTCAATTCCCAGCCCCTAATAATCACCACTATTCTCTTCTCTGTTTCTACAAGTTTGAATTTTATAGATTTCACATATAAAGAATATCATACAGTATTTGTCATTCTCTGACTTATTTCACTTTATAAAATAGTACCCTCAAGGTCCATCCATGTTGTCACAAATGGCAGGATTTCCTTTTTCATGGCTGAATAATACTCCCGTGTGTGTGTGTGGGGGGTATCTTTTTTATCCATTCATGCACTGACAGGCATTCAGGTTGTTTCCATGGCAAACAGGTTGACTGTTGTGAATAATGCTGCAATAAACATAGGAGTGCAGATCTCTCTTCGAAATTCTGATTTCATTTCCTTGGGAGCTATACCAGAATTGAGATTGCTGGATCATATGGTATTTCTATTTTTAATTTTTTGAGGAATCTCTATACTGTTTTCTATAGTAGTTGTACCAATTTGTATCCCCACCAACAGTGCACAAAGTTTTCCTTTTCTCTACAGCCTCACCAATACTTGTTATCTCTTATCTCTGATGAAAACCACTTTAACAGGTGTGAGGCGATAGCTCTTCGTGGTTTTGATTTGCATTTCCCTGATGATTAGTGGTGTGGAACATCTTTTTATGTACCTGTTGGCCATCTGTATATATTTGGAAAAGTGACCATTCAGTTCTTCTATCCATTTTTTTAATCAGATTTTTCTGTTTTTGCTGCTGTTGCATGAGTTTTTTATATAATTTGGATATTGATTCTTTATCATATATATGCTTTGAAATTATTTTCTTCCATTTTCTAGGTGGACTTTTCATTTTGTTAATTGTTTCTTTTGCTGTGAAGAAGGCTTTTTAGTTTGATGCAGTCCCAGTTATTTGTTGCTGCCTTTGTTGCTTGTGCTTTTGGTGTCATATCCAAAAAAATCATTGCCAAGACCAATGTCAAGGAGTTTTCTCCTTATGTCTCCTTGTAGAAGTTTTACAGTTTCAGATCTTACGTTTGTGTTTGGAATCCATTTCAAATTAATTTTTGTAAGTGGTGTAAGATAAGGTTCTAATTTCATTTTTCTAAATGTGGTTATATGGTTTTCCAACAGCAATTATTGAAGAAACTATCTTCCTCATTGTTCTTAGCTCCTTGTCAAATATTAGTTGATGGTATATGCAGGGGTTTATTTCTGGACTCTTAATTTCATTCCACTGGTCTATGTGTCTATTTTTATGCCAGTACCATACTGTTCTCACTACTATAGCTTTGTAGTATAGTTGAAAATCAGGACGTATAATTCCTTTAGGTTTATTCTTTTTCAGGACTGCTTTGGCTATTCAGGGTGTTAGGTGGTTCCATATAAATTTTAGGATTTTTTTTCTATTTCTGTGAAAAATGCCAGTGCAATTTTTTAAATGTTTATTTATTTTTGAGAGAGCATGTGTGAGCAGAGGGGCAGAATGAGGGTGAGACAGAGGATCTGAAGTGGGCTCTGTGCTGACAGCAAAGAGCCTGGTACAGGGCTCAAACTCACAAACTGAGATCATGACCTGAACCAAAGTTGGACACTCAACCAACTGAACCACCCAGGTGCCCCAATGCCAGTGTAATTTTGATAGAGATCACACTGAATCTATAGATGGCTTTGGGTAGTATGGACATAATAATATTAATTCTTCCAATATGAACATGGGACATTTTTCTGATTGTATCTTCTTCAATTTCTTTCACCAGAGTCACTCATAAGTTTATAATCAAGTTGCAATGAGCATGTAGTCATGTGGGGAAGAACTGGCTTCCAAATTCATTGACATGGTTGTTAGAAGGGCTTAGTTCCTTACCTTGTGGATCTCTCCATAGGCTTCTTGAGTGTCCTAATAGCCTGGCAACTGGCTTCCCTCAGAACATTCCTCAGTACTTAAGAGTACATGTTTTCTTTTTCTATAATAATATACGTGGCATGTATGAATTCCTTTGGGGAATGAATGATGGTAAAAACAAATAATAAATAAAGGAGTCTACCTCATAAAAATCAGTACAGCCCATGTTGTCAGGTATTAATTTTTTTTTTTTTTTTACTTAAAATCGATTGCATGCTAAGGCTTAGATGACAAATAGTGGGGAAATAGAGTTTGTTGCCTCCCCAACCCCTTTTTATTGCTCTCCTAACTGTGAAACTTCCATGTAGTTTAGGCAAAATTTACTTTAGGTAGGATCCTTGGGTGAGTCCTAATTGGTCAAAGCCCACCAGTATATGATTACTTACGTCATAAGGATTGAGTCAGGGGAAGGCATAGAACATCATGGAAATTTGTTCAATAGTTGAAGAAGAGATGTTCCCACTCTCTGTAAACGGTGGAGAAAGTATATAGCCCTGGTTGATAATGGCAGTGATCATGCAAGCAGAAGAGGGCCATCTAAAGAATTAATCGGTCACCTCAAAAGCAGAGTGAACTGTCGAAAAGAACTCAGGTGCTAGGTGACACACTGGAACTACTAGATGAAATTCTGGAGCCATCTTACCTCTGGCAATAAATTTCTTACTATTTAAGCAGGCTTGAATTGAATCTTCTTTTATTTGTCATATAAATTGTACTAAGTGATAGATGTGGCAATAAGAAAAACCTCTCACCGGAGGACATTGGGGATTGAGAATGCACCTTCCTGAAGAACCTATAGTCACATCTACAGGGTGTAAGAAACTGTATGACTTAATGGGCTATACTGAGAGATTCAAATCCCAGCTCTATTACACTTTTACTCCTTTGTACATTACTCTATTCATTTAAAGGGGATGAATTTTGAGGTGCCAAGTACACATGGGCTGTGATGATAGAGGTGCACTTGTCATACCGTGAAATTTCATCCATTCAGGCACATACTTAATTGCCTTTCTGGAGTTTTGTAGTGCGGTCTGGAGTTTGATGTATATCAGTGTTTTTCAATCCTGTAAAACTGAATGTTCCTTTTCCTTCTTAACATCAAATATATAATAGTTCCCTCCCTTACTATACTGAAATTAAATTCCCAGAAAACCTAAACCTAACTACACGCTTATTTTTTAAAATAAATATATTGCCTCAACTGTAATAAAAATAATAAATACAAGATAACTAATTTATAACGAGATAATACATACTTCAGTGTACATATACTTGGGCAAAACTATGCCAGAAGCTATGGCAAAGTTATCAGAGGCTCGTACCTAATGTCACACATCACTATGAATATGACAGCTATAAATACTGTCTGATCCAAGTGTGTCATACTATTGACTCAAATACCACAAGTGGCATTATTATTGGCAATATCATTTTCTAGAGTGATGAATAAGATTTGTAACTTTCTAAACAAAAGAAAGTACAGTCTTCCCTTAATTTACTTGGTAGTTTTATTCCTCAAAAATTCAGTGTCTATTAAACATGTGAAAAAAATGTCTTAGGTTTGCAAGCAAAACATTTGAAGTCTAGATTCAAGATTATTGTTTTTAAGTTTTTGTTTTTAAGTAATCTCTACACCTAACGTGGGGCTCAAACTCAGAACCCCGAGATCAAGAGTCGCATGCTCTACCGACTAAGCCAGCCAGGTGCTCCAGATTCAGATTATTATTACTAGCTTTTTCCCCCCTTTTATGCTACATGAATATCCAGGGAAAAAATTCAAAAGTCATATGGGGGACACAGGATTTATTGGTTGGGATTGTCCCACATTTGGTAGAGTATCCAGTATTCCTGAATTCTGTTCCTGAGTCACCAGGAGAAAACTGGCAATGAGACTCAGGGCAATTGAAAAGCTAACAGTTGGGGGCACCTGTGTGGCTCAGTGGGTTGAGCGACCAACTCTTGGTTTCAGCTCAGGTTATGATCTCACAGTTCATGGGTCTGAGCCCCACATCAGGCTCTGTGCTGACATGTCGGCACGGAACCTGTTTGGGATTCTCTCTCTCTCACCCTCTCTCCCTGACACTCCCCTGCTCACAAGCACTGTAAATAAATAAATAAACAAACAAATAAATAAATAAATACTTTTTTTAAAAAGGAAAGAAAAGCTAGCAGTTATTTAGAAGAGACTAGAGGAACACTCTGGAACTCTCCTACATCTAGAAACTCAGTATGATGTGGATACATTTGTGATAGGAAGGTGAGGAGCCAATATCTATACTTCAAGTTTGAATGAAACTTATTGGGAAATCAGCTGCTTATTGGTGTCTTTACACATCTATGTTGCTCATGCACTATGACATTAGGAAACTCATCCTCCAAAACCAGGGAAAAACAAGCACTAATGGCCCTCTCAGTAGGCTAAAGGAGGAGGCTAAAAAGTGAGTGATCAGCCACCTACCAAAGTAATGAGTTCCTATCACTCTGGAGGCCTTTCTTATTTGGACACTTAGGAACATGAGCCTCCAATTTCCAGATTGAAGTTGGAGTTTTATGGTCAAATATTTTCCTGTTACTGTTGAGTAACTAAGAACTAACTGGCATCTAACCATCTGTTTTGGCTTTATTCTATCAGTATTATTCTTCTCATATCATCATTTATTAATGTTTCTACTGAATTATGAAAGCTTATTTGGCAAGTTATTACAGCAATAATTATGAACACTCTATCCCCTCCAAACAAGGACCCATAAGGATGAGGAAAATGTTGATTACAAACAAACAAAAAGCTTGATTTTTCTGAAGATACAAGAATGTTATTTCCATTGACCACGCCACCTGCCTTAAAATGATAGCTTAATAAGTACCTACCAAGCTGATAAGCTATCAGAGAGAAACTGATAAAAATTCCATGATGGCACAACATATTTTGCTGTGCTTATTTTTGCTGTATCAAGATCTGAAGGAGGCCTTAGAAAACACCCCTGAACCATGATTAACTTGCTGACAGTGAAACAATCATTGCACTGAACTACACGTTCTGTTGGTATTACTTCTTTCACCAATTCTGACTACTAGACTCAACCTTGACCTGGGAAATGAAGGTGTCTATGCCTAAGCAGCATCATCTACCCTGATTTCTTACTTTATATCATCTAGAAATAGCTGCTATACAGGAGAGCGCTAGAGAAATACTAAGGATTAACATGTTATCATAGGTCCTCCTAGAAATAGTCTGGTTACTACAAAGTATTCTCTGAACAAGTACACATTTTAAAGAAACTGTCTTGATAACTTCAGATAAAATTTTTCCTACCAGATATTAATTACCCTAGGATGAACACCTAAAGGGATCAGGGTTTAAAACCAAGAACGAACTGGTAAACCAAGATTTCAGCTTCGGGGTGAAAATCTAGTTAGTTCGGTTAGTTACCATTATGATGTGAACAATTTCTTTGTGTCATTCATTTCACAAACTGAACCATATAGTTCTAGAGGGGTCAGTCAGTGCAGCCTATCATCCCTGTGAAAAAAAATCCCATTAGGTGAGAAGAGAGACACACACTGAACAATGGTTTGTACTGGGAGAAAACTATCCAAACAGAAATAACACAGGACGACTTTATTTTTCTTTCACTCGTTACCACAGAATAATTTGTCTGATCAAGGAAAAAAATACACTGTGGAAATGGAAGAGAAAGCAGATAAGTCTAGATAAAGGGAAAGTAGAAACATCATTTCAAATTAAGGAAGGGGATAACTATAATTTGTAGCATTTGCTGCTTTCCAGTTTCATGCAGTGAACATGACCTAACTGAAGGAGGGGTTGGGAAGAGATACAGAGCATCACACCATTATAGGTATTTCCACCACACACATGCAAGAGATGTACATAACCTCAAGAGCATAGATAACAGTAAAACTTTTGCAGAATAATTAGGAAGTTGTGAGTTTTGAGTATTTATTTTCTTTTTATTATTTTTTATTTTCTTTAAAAAGTAGGCTCCATATCCAACGTGGGGCTTGAACTCATGACCCCGAGATCAAGAGTTACATGCCTTACAGACTGGGCCAACCAGGCACCCTTATTGTCTTTGTTTTTAATATAATTTATTTAGTTGTAAATTTACATAATTTATATTTTACAATAATGGCTGTTTCATACTTGGCTTGTGAAATTATTAAAAATTTAACCATAGCCTCTCCCAAACTCATACAAAAAAATACTAGCAAACCACTGGTTACAGTCAATAGAGCAGGGCTAGTGAAATTAAATAAACATAGTATTACATTTGGGTATGGAGGAGATAGGTAGTCTTCCTTAGCGAGACCATTTCCTTCACTCTCAATACTGAGCAGCCCATTCTCATTTTCAGAAGGAGAGCTTCAGGGGAAAAAGTAAAATATAAATTAGACTATCCAAATAGGAAGCCTGTTTTGATGTATCGTTTGGGAATTGGTAACTCAATGTATTCGTAGAGATTAATACTTAAAATAGTGATCTCATGGGGCACCGGGCTGGCTCCATCAATAGAGCATGCGGATCAATCTCAGGGCTGTGAATTCGAGCCCCACATTGAGTGTAAAGCTTACTTAATAATAAATAAGTAAATAAATAAATAAATAAATAAATAAATAAATAAAATAATTTCATGAAAGGTTCTAGGGCATAATTCACAAAACATAATCAGAAAACAAACCAGAGTCTAAATCAATGATTTAAATATATTTTTTAAACAAATTCTGCTGCTAAAAGAACAACAATGTGCTCAGATGTTTCTCATTGAAGTTTCAAAGCACACATATTGGCATGGGTGAAGAGCCTGGAACCATACCTGTCAGCCCTTGCCCTTGAGACACTTTGGTAGATTCCCAGAGCTCCACAGAATTACTCAAATAGATGAGTAAGAAAGTTTGAAAACTTCTATGCAAGGAAGCCTTTTGAACCTTGCTTCGCATAGCCTGTGGCCGATGGGAGTCCCGCATACCAAGGAGTCTTAAAGATACAGCTATAGCTTATAATTCATCATCCACATGCACACAACCATATTGCTCTTGTAGCAGAGCATTTACCTGCAATAAGTCTAGAAGTGTAAAAGAGATAACGCTTATCAGTACGCTGATGTTGCTTTGGAGACATACACTGCTCCAGAATTCTGACAAGTTTCACACTTATAATATGGTTCAGTGCATAACTTCCCCCATGTGAAGTACTTGCAATAACTAAAGATCATAGATTTGGAATCACTACACTAGCATTCCCCCACGACACGCACTTTAATCAAGGCAACCTTTCCCATCTATCTCAAGACCACGCTAGAATCTTGCCTAACACACTTTTTCAGGCAGCTACAAACAATCAGAACTGGCACCCCAGTTAAAGCCATGTATCCTTCACGGGCCAGGAAATTCTTCAAGGTCACATTCAGCTATAACGTCTTAGGCACAGCACAAATGTCAACCTCTTTTCAATTCTTACTGCCACTACTTTACTTTCTCTTAGCCTGCATCACTTAAAGAAACAGGCAAGCAGACACAAATATTTGCATCTTTGAATACTTTCCGAGAAGAAGAGAAGTAAATTTATTGACTTCACCAGCAGAACATACTATACGGTGCAAAGATCTGCTCAAGATTAACAGTTGGAGAAAAAAAGCAAGAATCCCTTCCTTTACCTGCTCTCCGCACCTCCACCCCCACCCCCCGGCTCCACCGTACAGTTTTACACACGGTGGTAGAGTTCCTAAACTGAATCATCACAGAAGAACAGATGCCAAGGACTTACTGCATGCTTAAAGCAAAAATTATTAGGAATGCCCTCTGCATGGGTGATTATAAATTGGCTATGGGGTTTAATTAAGGGGTTTTCATTTCATGATCTAAACAACTGAGCTTTGGGATTAGCAGTTGCTGTCTGTTCACATCAGTAACTGGCAGTGACTCTTCTAATCATAGGAGGACATATTAGCATATTGTGCATTGCAAGATGGTGCTCCCAATAAAAAGTGACAAAAGGTTTCTGAACTCAGCATCTGTCATCCAGAATGCATGGATATCCAGGATGCATATCCAATTTATTTATAAAATATCTTCATTCCCAAGAGATCTTATTTACTTTTGTTTGAGAGGCTACTAAAATCAAAAACAAGCAACCAAACTTACTTTCTCAATATTCCCAGGGAGATTTGGAAAACAATCGTTCTTTGATGATTATATAGTACTTATGTACTATATGTCCAGTTAACAAACAAAAAATGTTTAGGAGCAGAATAAAAATTACAGTCAGGATGCAGGATTCTCATCTATTAACTGTCTCTGAAAATTTACTATTGTCTCAATGTGGTATCTCGATACTTTCTGGCATCAGTGTAGATGCTACCAATATACATTTTACCAAAATGCTTTACAGATTGGATATAAAGTATAAGTGTGATAGAATTAACTAGCTGGTCTTTTAAAGAAAGATTTGCTTAATATATTTGAGTAATGTTTTTCTTGGAACATCAGCCTTTGAAATGGTTATTCATTCATTTTACAAATATTAAAAGTGCCTACTAGGTGCCAGGTAAGGCACTGGATATAGGGATATAGCAATGAGCAATAGACATAAGCTCTGGTCTTACACAAGGTTTAAAGTCATGCGGGGAACAGAGGATGTATAAAATAGACCTCTCTTGTAGATCCAGAATTCATATTGGCATATTGAAGCCCCTGAGAAGTTGTACAATAAGAAAGAAATGACAATAATGACAAAACCAGTTCCTTAACTGGGTATTTCCCAAGCTGATTCAAATGAAACAAATGTTCTGAAGAACTCACATTGAGGCAACTGAATGAAAAAAATGGGGCTAGGTAAACAGACCAAGAAATTTAATCTCCTTTTAGTGCCAAGTATACGTTATTCTTTGAAACTTGTAATATGAGACACCAAATTCTCTAGTAATCAAAATGTTTGAAATTACGGACAAGAGTTTTTCCCTGTGTGTGTATGGACATAAGCTAGAAGAGGAAATCACTATCAGCTCTCAGCTGTGAGCTCCAGGAGTCCTTAGGGCCAACTATGTTGTGTATCAATACAAATTCTGTGTAAAGGCTGGACTGTCCTTGCTGGAGGGCTTGAGAGATCCCCTCCCCTAACTGGTAGCCAAAACACACTCTTGGTGCCCCTTTTTCTCACTAGTTAATTGTATTTTTAACCTTCAAACACAAATAGGAAAGGGTAGTAAGGGATTTTTTTTGTAACCCACAAATGCCCTAATGCCCTGGCTGGAAATCAACCTTATGTAAACTGGATGTCCCCAGGCCTCATGAGCATAATGGCACATGAAGTCACATTGACATTTATGCCCAAATTAGACTTACTCATCGCTTCCACTTGGATAGGTGGTTGATCCCATGGAGGATTTCAAGAGGTTTCTGGGACGGCAGTGGGACTCAGTATTTTTGGGGGCAAATCAGTCGGGGTCAACGTTCAGCCCACAAGTGCTGCCATCTCTGGCTGTCCCTGCTCACGCAGCTACTTGCGCATGCTCGCACCTCACCGCCCTCTGCAGCCATACTGAACTTCTTTCAATTCCGAGAATGTGCTTCTATCAACCTTAGGCTGTGTCAACTTGCTACTCCTATAATCTGAAACGTATTTGTTTAAATCGCATGGCAAGTATAGCTTATTCCAGCAAGCATTACTTGACTATAAAAGAGAGGCATCCCTTCCTCTATGTTCATGTAGGATACGGTGCATTGTTTTAATAGTCTATTAGGAAAAAAACAGGTAAATGGCAAAATCCTTATGGAGAGAGAGTATGTCTTTTTATCTCCGTGTCTTGAGCACTTGACATGGGGCCTGGTACATAATAGGACGTTACTATAGGAGGGTTTGCAATTGGCCTTCTACAATTTAACAGATAGTCTAGCTACAACTAGGCTATAGATGAGCCAATCTTGATTAGCAGTTTTCAAACTGAAGTCACACATAGCAACTCTCTTTCCTTATTTCTCATATTTAAAACATCGCTATATAACCTACCTCAGGCAATTTTGTGATAGAGAATTATCTATTGACTTATTCTATTCCTTCAGGCACTTAGAGTCCTCATTCTGAGCTCTGACTGCCTGAAGCTTCCCACAATTTCACCGGGCCATCCTAGACATCGCTTTATGCTCTAGATTTTCCTTCTTTATCATTTTTTTCTTCTGTCCTGGGTCTTATTTTCTTAGAGCTCTGCTCTCTGCTAAGTTACTAGGGACTCAATCGAAGTTACTGTAAAAGCCCATTGTAATGAAGTTGTGGGAAGAGGAAATTTTCAAGATTCATGATTGAGGAAGATGTACGTCCAGCAACCCCCTCCCCCCTTTTTTTTTTTTACAGCTAATGATAAGAAGTGAGTAGACAGCGTAGGATAATAGTCTGTCATAGGTCTTGCACTGGTCAACATATCACACTGCACGGTAGCTGGCTATGCCACTCTAATGTCAAATGACTCCGATTCTGGCCCTGGAGACAATGATAAGACCCTCAGCCTAAGGCAGATAGACGAAACACAGACATCCCTCCAAAAACCAAGCCTCCCTGCCCCTAACCCAGCCCTCAGTACTGTTCCTTATTTCTTCCATACAGAGCATCGCTAGGAATCAAAGAGCCGGGCACTCCACATCATTTAAAGAGAATGTGGCTTCTGACTGTGACATCCTCAGGTGTGGTTAGGGTGAGATGAACACTCCCCTGATTCGACGGCTGGCTCACTAAGCTATGCTTGATGAAGAATACAGAGTGAAAAAGGAAAGGCAATGGTGGAACATGGAAACTTTGATAAAAAACGAGCCAGTCCAAATGAATAAATAGCATGTCATAGTGCATGAGGAAGATAAGGCACCAGTTGAGAGTGAGATAGGCAGAAAGTGAGGAGAGAAGGAAGAGAGTGAGAGCAAGAGAGAAAGAAAGAGAGAGATTGAAAACCATGTAGTAATTATATATATATATATATATATATATATATATATATATATATATAAACCCCTAGGGGCTAGCATTATGTCGAGATCACTAACTCTCTAAAGAAAAGCCAAGAGGTCTTCAAATTACAGCTTATAAACCAAATCTGGTCAGCTGACTGCTTTTTCAAATATCATTTTTATTTTTATTTTTTTTATTTTAAAGAGAGAGAGAGCATGCAAGCAGAGGGAGGGGCAGAGGGAGAGGGGGAGAGAGAGAGAGAGAGAGAGAGAGAGAGAGAGAGAGCATCTTAAGCAGGCTCCACTCTCAGCACAGAGCCTGACATGGGGCTTGATCCTAAAACCCTGGGATCATGACCTGAGCCAAAATCAAGAGGTGGACGCTCAACTGACTGAGCCACCCAGGCCCCCACAAATAACATTTATTAGGACACAGCCACACTCCTTTGTTTACATATTGTCTATGGCTGACTTACGGCAATGGTGGTAAAGTTGAATAGTAGTTACAATGGTCTTATGACCCACAGAGCTTAAACTATTTACTCTCTGGTACTTTAAGAAAAAGTATGCTGAGTTCAGAAGGAAGACAATTAGAAACATAATGTATTTTCTCCAGTGATGGGGATTGAGTCCCAGAGGCAGGACCATGGTCTCTACTTGGGGAACTTTACAACCTAGATGTAAGGAACATGCAATCCTCTTACTTGGAAAGTAGGGAAGAAGCCCCATAATTTGAAGAAGGGCTGCGTCCTAAACCCTTTTAAGCCACTTAGCAGTCTAACCTAAGTAAATATTCTGCAAGTCTGTGCTAAATTGTTTATGGTGGCAGCTCAGATACTGGTGAGTCCTCTGTTGATGAAGCCCCCAGAGTGCATACTTTTATTTTATTTTTTAAATTAATTTTTTTTAATGTGTATTTACTGTTGAGAGGGGGGGAGGGACAGAGAGAGAGGGAGACAGAATCCAAAGCAGCTCCAGGCTCTGAGCCATCAGCACAGAGCCCCATGCAGGGCTCAAACCCATGAACTGTGAGATCATGACCCGAGCCAAAGTCGGACGCTTAACTGAGCCACCCAGGTGCCCCCAGAGTGCATATTTTTTGGAAGAGAAACTCCAATTCAGCCTTCCTAGAAAGGTTATGCCATATATTCTGAACTCTTCCCACTGACAAGGCTTCTTTCATTCTTGATGACCTTAAAGAGACTGACCATGTGAGCTGCTTAAAAAAAGAGTTCATGGCCATTTGAGTTCATTTAGATGTTAAAAAAGAAAAATCGCTAAATAGATCTAAGTCCTACAAACTTCTGAATTCCCGTAATTTTAAGTATTTTTCTTCTGGTAGATATGGCAGGGTGATGTGTATGTGTATATTTGTGTGTATGTGTCCATAGACCCACAGCAGCATATTTTTATATGAAATGAAATGTATAAAAATATAGAATGCTGTTCTTACGGGTGGCTGCTTCTGTTGGACTTACTTAATAGTTAAGAAAATAAAGTAGATTTAGATTTTGATAACCAAGACTGAATGAGGGAAACATTTTGGTCAGTTTAGAAGAGCCGGTTGTTTTGGGGGGGGGTTAGGGGGTTTAGTGGTTGAGATACAATTAGCTGCTGTACTCTGGAGAAATAGTGAACTCATATCATTTTAACCAACAGCTAAGAAAAGACATTGGGAGTTTATTTCCCCATTTATACCTGCCTGGAGCTTACTGATGAATTTAGATGTTTTGAATACCTTTTGTCTTCCTTGCTAGCTCAGAATTTTTTCTCCTTGTCTATTCAAATCTTATCCTTTTGGCCAAAACAAAATTCAAGCATTGTTAGAAGTCAGTCAAAGATGCCACAAATGGGGGTGCATGGATAGCTCAGTGGATAGAGCATGGAACTCTTGATTTCAGGTTTTAAGTTTGAGTCCCACATTGGATCTAGAGATTACTTAAGATTTTTAAGGGGAACCTGGGTGGCTCAGTCGGTTAAGCGTGCAACTTTGGCTCAGGTCATGATCTTGGAGTTCACAGGTTCAAGCCCTCCATTGGGCTCTGTGCTGACAGCTCAGATCCTGGAGCCTGCTTCACATTCTGTGTCTCCCTCTCTCTCTCTGCCCCTCCCCCACTCGTGGTCTGTTTCTCTTTCTCTCTCAAAAATAAACAATTTTTAAAAAATAAAATAAAATCCAAAAAAATGAAGATGCCACAAATGTACAAATGAAGAAACAGAAATTTAGAAAGTCGAAGAAAATCTTTAAATTTTAATTTAAATAACCATGTAACTATTGTTAGTCAACTTGCCACAAAAAGAAATGACATTAATTGATATAACAACAACCCTTTCAGTAGCCAGTCAGGGCAGTAAGCCTTGTGCTCAGATATAAAAGCAGAGCTTTACAGAAAACCAAAAAATAAACATAAAATTTAATTAGAATTAGCCATCTTCACAGGCTATTTGGAGCTATTCTCTTTTTTACCACTTAGGATATTTGGAAAGAACTGTGAGGTTCATGATAATAGACAGGAAACTGTTCACAGGTTTGTGACCTTTCCTGAGTACCAGAGACAAAATGCATTCATTACCCATGCTTTGGATCATTCCTCAATTGGGTAACCATAGCAATTCACTTTGGAAGACACTGAGAATTTCACAATATGATACAGTACATGAAGAATCCAAAGCAATGTAACTTCACCAGAGACTGAAAATGTATGTAAATCCACTGAAATTTTAGCTGACAAGATGAGGGAGTGGATATTCTGGTACTTTATTATTATCCACACCAGTGATTTTCATGTTTTTTGGTCACAGAAATCTTTTTCAGAAGTCCAAAATATAAAATAGCAAAAGCAGGCCTGATTTGGTTAAAGCAGTGGCAGATATACAACTTTCTGTCCTTATCATCCAGCTTTCTCTAATCATCCCACTACCATACTGCATTTACCATAGTGCCTGGTCCATAGCAGACATTCAAGTAATAATTTTGAATGAGTAAGTGAATGCGACACATACAAGAAATCACTAGTTATCTATGAAGCAGTTTTAAATCTGCTGTATAACTCATTAGTTTTTAAAGATGAGAAACTTCTGGAAAATATGAAGAACACTAAATGTAGACCAAACAGCATTTCATGTTTATGGGAGGACTCAGAAGACCCTCTCCTGCCTGCAGAACCTTAATATCAAGTATCACTATTTTGCTGCTGAAATACCCTGAAAGAGGTTTCTTATATTTTGGTTGTACAAAAAAATGCATTTTATTACAATGTTTTGTACAAACATATTTTCTTACAAGACTCCTGAGTATGGACTACATTTCTAGAAATATGATAAAGGTCATACCTCATGAAATCACACACCTAGGCAAAATAACACAATTCAAATAATAAATTCCATATTTATACATAGATATGGTCCCACATGATCAAAATGTAAGAGTTTTTGGAACTGATAGTCCTTTTCATTTAAAAGCAAAAATGCTTTTAAAATAAAGGATTATGGGGGCGCCTGGGTGGCTCAGTCGGTTGAGCATCCGACTTCGGCTCAGGTCATGATCTCGCAGTCTGTGAGTTCGAGCCCCGCATCAGGCTCTGTGCTGATGGCTCAGAGCCTGGAGCCTGCTTCGGATTCTGTGTCTCCCTCTCTCTCTGACCCTCCCCTGCTCATGCTCTGTCTCTCTCTCTCTGTCAAAAATAAATAAAAACATTAAAAATTTTTTTTAAATAAAGGATTATGAGTAATTCTAGGAGTAATTCTTTCATTAAAATAAAATATTAAGAGTAACTATTTAAGAATAATTCTGAGTTATTTGTGCATGGCTATGATGGCTAATTTTATGTGTCAACTTGACTAGGTTGAGGGCTGGCCACAAATTTGGTTAAATATTATTTTGGGGTATATCTGTAAGCGTGTTTCCAGATGGCAGAGATTAACATTTAAATTGGCAGACAGGGTAAAACAGATTGCCCTCCCCAATGTGGGTAGGCATCATCCAATCCATTAAGGGCTTGAATAGAACAAAAAGGCTGAGGAAGGCTGAACTAATACTTTCTCTCTCTCTCCTTCTCTCTCCCTCTGCCTGACTGTATGAACTGACACTAGTCTCCTGCCCTTGACTGAAACCTACCACTGGCACTCCTTAGGACTAGGACTGGAATTTACAGCATTGGCATTCCTGGGTATCCAGCATATAGATGGTACACTGTGGAACCTAGCCTCTGCAATCACATGAGACATTTCCTTATAATAAATCTCATTTTATATATTATATTATGTATTGTACATATTATATATATTTTTATATACATCAGTATATTTTAATAGATTTTATACATACACACACACACACACACACACACACACACATTTGGTTCTGTTTCTCTGGAGAACCCTAGCTAGTACAGATTTGGGCACCAAGAGTGGCTCTACAGCAACAGAATTTTAAGGTTGAGTTTTCTGAATTGGTTCTAGGGTTTCTAGAATTGGCTCTCAAATCTGAGTAGATGTAAGGACTCTAATGATTTTATTGCCAATAGTAAAGAGAGCACTGATGGTCCATGGCATGATCTGACAACAGAGATATGCAAAATATCTGCATTGGATATTGCTAATCAGCCACTCATAGGAAGCAAGGAGCTGAGTGACTGAATGTGTATATAATACTTTTAAACATATCTGAAAAATTATACAAATATAATGAGATTGGCAAGTTGCCCCTAATGTCACTGGACAAAGTGGTGAAAGAAAAGAAGAAGCTCAGAGATTCAAATTCCCAATTCAAGTATCACATAAATGACCTGAGGGCATCTCCATGGGTCCTGAAGGAGAGCCTTATCTCCTGTAGCCATGGGGCTGACATTGCAGAAAATCACATGCAGAATCTCATGAGGAAACCAGCTGAATTACAACTTAAGCTGAACTCCCAGCCTCTCAGAGTGTCTATTGTTAAAGTGAGGTCATTGACTGAGAAAGAACAAGATCCTGTAAATTGAGATGGGGACACGTGCACTGAACCTCTAAATTCTAATGCAAGTGGAAGAGATCCCCCCACTCAAAGCAGAAACAGCCTCTCCACCCCTAGTGGCAACAACATCTCCATCCCCAGTTATACCAGCCTCTCTACCCTGCAGTCTTACTGGCCTTTCCACCAGTGGGAGGGAATTAATTGCACATTATAATCCCAAGGAAGGGATTCAAAGGCTTAGGACTATTGAAATATAGAGTGGACTTGTTATTTAAGACTTATTCACCCACACTGGGAGGGTTTGGAAGACATATGTGAGAAATCAATGTGTGAGAGTAACTGGCATCCTCAAAGAGCTCTGTGATTGCAGCCCTAACGGACCATGGGGAAGCTAAATCCTCTCAAGTGGGCAGAACTTGAAACAGGGCACTTTGCTTTGCACTTTGCTTGGAAGGAGAAATGGCCATACGTGTGCTGTGGCCAGTGGTTTTGCTGGATGTTCAGGGACTTAGAAGGAACATGCTTGGATATTGATGACAAAGAAATCTGGGGAAGAGGTATATGGAGACACATCTCTGAATGAGCAAAAAAACATGATGATATTTGTGTCCAGTGTTAATGCTCACCAAAGCGTGACCTCAGCAGAGGAGAATTTTCATCATCAAATGGATAGAATGACCTATTCTGTACATGCCAGTCAGCCTCTTTCCCCAGTCACCCCTATGATTGTCTAGCGGCCTCACGAAAAAGTGTCCACGGTGACAGAGATGAAGGTTATACAGGGATGAAGGTTATGATGATGAAGTTCATCAACATGCACCTTCATCCACCAAGGCTAACCTGGCTATGACCACCACTGAGCACCCCATCTGCCTACAGAAGTGACTAACATTGAGTTCCCGATATGGTGCCATCCCCAAGAGAGATCTGTCAGCTATCTGGTGGCAGGCTGATTATATTGCACTGCTTCCATCTTGGAAGTGGTGGCATTTTGTTCTTACTGGAATAGACACTCTGGAGATAGATTTGCCTTTCTTCCATGACAAAACTACCATCCATGAACTTACAGAATGCCTTCTGCATTACCATGGTATTTTATACAGCACTGCTTCTTTGTTTCATTTAATTTTAATGTTTATCTATTTTTGAGAGAGAGAGACAGAGCATGCACAGAGGAGGGGCAGAGAGAGAGGGAAACACAGAAAGCGAACCAGGCTCCAGGCTCCAAGCTGTCAGCACAGAGCCCGACGCGGGGCTCAAACCCATGAACTGTGAGATCATGATCTGAGCTGAAGTCTGGCGCTTAACCAACTGAGCCACCCAGATGCTCCTGTATAGCACCACTTCTAAGGAAAGAACTCACTTCATAGCCAAAGTGTGGCAATGGGCCTATACTCATAAAATTCATTGGTCTTACCCTGTTTTCCACCATCAGCTGGCTTGACAGAACTGTAGAATGGCCTTCCGAAAACTCAGTTATAGTGCCAGCTAGGTGGCAATACATTGGAGGCCTAGGGTGAAGTTTTCTAGAAGGTTATATATGCTCTGAATGCAAGGCCAATATGTGGTGCTGTTTCTCTGATAGGATTCACAGGTCTAGGAATCAAGGGGTAGAAATGGAGTGGCATTACTCACTATTACCTCTTGTAACCCACTAGCAACATTTTTGTTTCCTTTTTTTGCAACTATAAGAGCCAAGGTCAGGCCAACCCAAAATGTGCCACTTTGGCATATTGACTATTTTAAAGTTTATTTTTGAGAGGGCGGGGGAGCACATGTACACACAGAAGTGGGGTAGGGGCAGAGAGAGACATAGAGACAGAGAGAGAGAGAGAGAGAGAGAGAGAGAGAGAGAGAGAGAGAATCCCAAGCAAGCTCTAAACTGTTAGTGTAGAGCCTATGCAGGGCTCAAACTCACAAACCGTGAGATCAAGATCTGAGCTGAAATCAAGAGTCAGATGCTTAACTGGCTGAGCCACCCAGGGGCCCCATTGCATATTAATTATGTTAAATAAAAGTTACTTAAGAGACAGCCTGTACAAGAAAGAAACTCAGACCCTCCTCCGCCCCCATGAAAGCAAGAAATAAATCTCCCATGTAAAAGGTGGCCTATGTGTACCAGGAGGTAAAGAGACATCCTTATCGCCAGAGATAGGAAATTTAAAGTCGAGAAGACTATATAAACAAGCCTGGTTATTTTTACTAATTGACTACCTTAGCCCAAATTCTAAGGTATTTAGAAATTCATTCCTAATCAAAGCTCCCAAAGTTAAGTTTTCTTTGTCCTGTCAGTTCCTTACAGATATATTGTCTCTTTGTCTCAAAAGTATAAAAACTACCTGCCTTGGTCATTTCTTTGGTTCTCAATTTCATTATTGGGACTCTGTGCACACATCATAAAACTTTGGAATTTTTTCTCCTGTTAATCTATTTCATGTAAATTTAGTTCTTAGTCCAGCTGAAAAATCTTGAACAGTAGAGGAAGAATTTTTCCTTCACAACCTTATGTTTTGCTGGCCTTGAGGTCTTAGTTACACGGGGAGGAATACTTCCACCAGGAAACACAACAATGACTCTATTAAACTGGAAGGTTAAGACTGCTGCCCAACCACTTTGGGCTCTTCATGCCTCTGGATCACCAGGTGACTGACAGTGCTGGCGGCGGTAATCGATCCTGACTGCTAAGGGGAAGTCAGATTACTACTGCACAAAGGAGGTAAGAGTATGTCTGGAATACAGAAGATCCCTTCAGGTGTCTCTTAGTATTATCATGCCCTGTGACAAAAATCAGTGGAAAACTACAACCACTCAATTTAACCAGGATCACTAATGTCCAAGGCCCTTCAGGAATGAGACTTTGGATCACCCCATCAAGTAAAGAACCACAATGAGATGAGGTACTTCCTGAAGGCAAAGGAAACACAGAACGGGTAGTGGAAAAAGGTAGTGATAAATACTAGCTATAACCACGTGACCAGTTCCAGAAACAAGGACTACAAATGCAATGAGTATTTCCTCCTTATTTTATTTTGTTATATATTTTATTTTTAAATATACTTTATTATGTATGTGTATATTAAATATCTTTGTTTTTTTCTTATTCCCTCGTCACATAACATAAGACGTATTATTGACTTTATATCACAGTATTTAAGTATTGTTAATTTTACATCACGGTATTTAAGTTATGGACATCAAAGAGAAGAGTAATCACTCAAGGACTTTACCTCCGGTTTTAGAAGGAGTTAGTGTATTTTTGGTTGTATGCAGGATAGTTGTATCATGTTAAAATAATGGCCTTGTTATTGCCTTTCTTTGGAGATTAAGTATGATTTAAGGAGGTGTGCATTAACGCCAACTTGACAGGAGTGGAATTGTGATGGCTAATTTCTTTTATCAATTTGATTATGCCAGAGGATACTCACATATCTGATTAAACACTATTTCTGGGTCTGTCTGTAGGGTGTTTTTGGGAGCAATTACTATATTTGAATTGGTGGACTGAGCAAAGCACACTGCCCTCCCGAGTGCAGTGGGCATTATCTAATCCGTGGAGGGAATGAATAGAACAAAAAGGCAAAGGAAGGTTGGATTATTTCTCTGCCTGACTAAAGAGCTAACATAGGTTTTCTGTCCTTGCACTAGGATTTAAATATCATTGGTACCAATTCTGGTTCTCAGGCCTTAGGACTCAGACTGGACTTTATAGCACCCACTTTCCTGGGTCTCTGGCTTTTAGACAGCAGATCATGGGACTCTTTGCAGCCTCTATAGTCTCATGAGACAATTCCTTAAAAAAAAAATCACATTGTACACACATACACACACACACACGCACACGCACACGCACACACACACACAGATCTTCCTCAACTTACGATAGAATTATGTCCCAATAAAAATAAACACCTAGCTGGGGTGCCAGTGTGGCTCAGTCAGTTAAGCATCCAACTCTTGATTTCGGCTCAGGTCATGATCTCACAGTTTGTGGGGTTCAAGTCCCATGTCAGGCTCTGCACTGACAGCATGGAGCCTGCTTGGGATTCTCTCTCTCTCCAACTCTCTCTGTCCCTCCCATCCTCTTGCTCTCTCTCTCAAAATAAATAAATAAACTTAAAAAAATACACCTAAGGTATCAAACATCACAGTTTACCCTAGCCTACCTTAAATGTGCTCAGAACACTTTCATTAGACTACAGTTGGGCAAAATCATGTAACACAAAGCTTATTTTACAATAAAGCATTGAATATCTCATGTAATTTATTTAATATTACACTAAAAGTGGAAAACAATGGTTGTATGGTATAGAATGGTTATAAGTGTATCAGCTGCATAGCCAGTGTTATGAGAGAGTATCATACCATACAAGGCTAACCCAGGAAAAGATCAAAATTCAAAATTTGAAGTATGGCTTCTTTTTTTTTTAATGTATTTTATTTATTTTTGAGGGAGAGAGCACAAGCAGGAGAAGGACAGAGAGAGAGGGACAGAAGATCTGAAGCAGGCTTCACACTGATAGCAGTGAGCCTGATATGGGGCTCCAAATCAAGAACCATGAGATCATGACTTGAGCTGAAGTTGGATGCTCAACTGACTAAGCCACCCAGGAGCCCCTGAAGTATGGTTTCTAATGAATGCGTACTGCTTTCATGCCATTGTAAAATCACAAAATCCTAAGTTGGAGACTGTCTGTATATACATAGAAAATTATAATATATAAAACACAATAATATATAATATATATAATTATACATCTAATATTTTACATATGGTATACAGTATAATATATATGAATTATTATAGTATTATATATATGTACATAAATATAAATAACATTGAATCTGTTTCTTTGGAGAGCCATGACTAATCTAATGTCTGCTTCTACATTTTTCCTTGTATTTAAGCAAAAAGAAGAGACGTATACACAGAGTGAAAGGAGCCAACACAATTTCAAGCTGGAAAATCCCTTAAAGATTATTCACATTACCTTCTACATTGGACAGATGAAAGAACTAAACTCTGTATAGGTAAAGGGACCAGCACAAAGAAGATAAGGCTGGGAGTAGAATTTATACATTCTGACATGAAATTCAGTGGTCTTTTATATTACATCATTCAAAAAGAAAAAGAATAATGCTAATGACGATGTTATAAGTTAGCGTAAACCTGAGGTTTATTTAAAACAATACTTTTGCTTCTATTACCCTTTTTAAAGAAACAGAAGAAAATTGGATCCAAATTGTACATTTTTGCAAATTATCTCCAAGGTGCCTAACTGTACAGGTGCTGAAAAATAGGTTACATAATTAGGGTGATTAATAGGACTTAAGAATGTATGATTCCAACGCATGTTGAAGCCATGTGATCCAAATGAGTTTTAATTAGAGTTGGATGAATTTCTTATTTCCAAATCTGTTGGTGAAAAATTGGATTCTAACTCCAGCCAATTTAATTTGTTGCTTTATACTGCATGGCTACATGAATGACAGTAAAGAGCAGTGCCCTGGAGTCTCAATAAATTGGACTAATTTGAGGAGAAAAGCCTCTGATTTAGTGGAAGAGTATGTTCTTCCAAATAAATGTAATTTAGGGTACATATAATACTTCAAACTGCACTAACAACATAATGTCATGCCCCCAACCTCTAACCTAATTCTGTTTTAAAGAGGTATGTTTATATATCCAACTTTTTCTTGACCACTTTCTCTATTCATCTTTTTTTTTCTTTTTTTATTTAACTGGAACCAGATTCTCCTTCATGGACACTGATTCCCCTATGACACTATCAACTGACATTTCCTTATTCTCCCACAGTGGACATATATTAGGTCCAGGAAAATGGGTTGGAATACCTCTGACTTCCCTTTACTATCTTTCAGATATGGTTTCATCACCTTTGCTCAATATCCCATACTCACTTGAAACTTATAAAACTACATATTTCCTATCTGGTTTCATTTTCAAGTCACTCTTCTACAATCTTTGAAGATGTTGGCATCCGTTTTTTCATCATCACAGTAATCCTATGATATTTCAGCTAAAAAATAGATGGCATATCCATGACTCCCTTATGCTTCCTTGATCCTCTTCCACATTCTATTTCTGAGATGGGGAAACTGAAGGACTCCATAAAAATCTGCTTTTGCTCCTTTTCTTGCTTCTATTCTTGCTAGGACCTGTACCCCCACTTTATGCATGCCTCATAATGCAGATAGTGTATGTCCTCCTTGTATTTCTTTTTTTTTTTTATTATTTTTTAATGTTTATTTATTTTTGAGAAAGACAGAAAGAGCGCAAGCTGGGGAGGGACAGAGAGAGGGAGACACAGAATCTGAGGCAGGCTCCAGGCTCGGAGCTGTCAACACGGAGCCCCACGTGGGGCTCAAATTCATGAACTGTGAGATCATAACCTGAGCTGAAGTCGGAAGCTCAACCAACTAAGCCACCCAGGCACCCCATCTCCTTGTATTTCTTTAGAATAGATAATATCTAAGGAAGGACCAGGTGAGAATGACCAGATAAAGCTATCGTATGTGTATTCCAGACCACTGGCAATAGACATCTCAATGCCAAGACCCTCTGGCTCCAAGGAATAACACACCTGGATCCTTATCTTTGTTTTAACCAGTTCCTAGATACCTGAGAAGACATGTACACCAGACCATAATCCTCAAGAAAAACCCCAGGCCCTGAGCAAAGACACTCTCCCCTTTCTGAGTCTCTCAGGTACTCTGTACTTGCTCTCTCTCTCTTTCTCTCCCTTCAGTAAACTCTGCTTTTACCTCCTGCTGGCTAGCAATTGATTTCTATCTTGCACGCAGCCAGGGATCCTACTGGCTGGTCCTGCAGGATACTCTCTGGGTCCTTAGCCTGCCTGCATAAATTCTGCAATTAATTCACAATGATATTCCCTAGAAATTACCATCACTCAGAACTATTCCACTTCTATAATATTTAACTTTGAAATTTCTCCCATTGCATTCTTCTATCATTTAATTTCTCCTACTCTTGCATCGTAAATAGCCTAGTTTTTTATTTCATCAAAACCTACAATCCTCTGTTACCACTTCTCATAACTTCCTATATTACCTAAACACTCATGGATAGTGCACTCTTACCAGCAACTTGAATTTCTTTTTCCTCACACAGTATCTGCCTAGTCAATTAATTCTAAAACCCTAGTCTACATGTCTGGTTTCTCTCTGACTACTTCTAGGCTTCTGAGCATTGCCAGAGAATGTTATACAACACATGGTGATTGGCTCCAGTGAAAATGCATCTTTTCCAATATTTCAGCTAGGACCTCTATACCATTAAACAATTGTGTCATTCATTCTTGGTATTCCCTTTTCTAAACAGGTTCTTTTGGTTTTTAGATAACTCAAATTAAGTTGAAAACATGGGGGATTAAGTATTGAAAAAGTACAGAGACCTCATGAATATTAATATATCCAGATTCAAAGTGACTCACAGTTGGTAACTGGATGCCATCATGTACTATGGTTCCAATTCTCTCTGTCTCTTTCAATCTCCCTGTCTCTGGCTCCCTCTCAGGCCACATGATCTTTCTTGGCTTTTCTTGGTTCATTTACATTATTTTCCTCTCAGATTCCCACAACTCCCTGGAACAGTCTCCCAGTGTCCCAAATCTAAATTCCTAGAGAAGAGGCAGCATATTTGATTAGTTTGATCAAGTAGCTAATCAGCAAATAATATGACAAACATGTGAATATAAGCTAACTGCTTCGACAGAGGATTTGGGTGGTTTCAGTTATGAGAAAAGAGAGGCGCTTGCAGGAAAGCATCATAAAAATATTTTCCCTACAGTTCTTCCAACTTCACGGCAATCCTCAAGTCCTCCCGTTGCACTATTTTCAACACTTTTAGCCTCTGTTTTAAGACAAATAGAAGACAAATATTTTCTACAATCTGTGTGAGCTTGATTTATGCTCACCTACATCTCCACTCAACCTTAACCCTTTAAAACTGTTTCAGAAAATGAATACTCCAAATTGTTTCGTAAACTAAACTACACAGAATTATTCATATGGACTAGTAGAAGAAACTTGTAGAAAAGAAAATGGGTGGAGTCAACAATAATTTCCTTTTCCTTTCATGTCTTCAATTTCTTCCTTAGCATTAATATTGTCCTCTCCACTAACCATGACGATCTTCCTCATTCTAAAGAACAGTGCTGCCCTCAAGATACTCTTATATCTTTTTTTTTCCTTCCCTAGTCAAACATGGAAAAAGTACTCTAAAATGCATGCATGCATTTACCTCCTTTCTTCTTCTCAAAACTTTGCTATCTTTCAAGACACTGTTCATGTCCACATGGCTTAGCTGTAATGCATTTTCTTTAGTAAACAAATAAGACCAAGACCCAGTTACAGTTTGCTTTTGCATTGTAATACTATATCTTGGATCTGGAATTAAGAGGAAATGCTTCTTCCTCATTCCCAATGTTTCTTTTTATGTGAAGAGACATCTATTAGCATAACACTCCTGGCTTCTTTCCATTTCTTTACTCATTTTGCCTTAGGGGATGAGGAATTATATAATATGATTAGTAATTTTTGGAAAGAGAAAATTCTTAGGACCAACACTTTTCTCCTTTTTGTCACTTGAGAATAAATTGTCTACAAGGAGCACCTGTTCTCTTCTGTTCCTCCAGAGGCAGCCAATCACAATTGGCATATCAGTAATAGGACATCAGAAATTGCTCCAGCTCTGTAATCTTTTTTAAAAATTTATATTTATTTTTGGGAAAGCACAAGCAGGGGAGGGGCAGAGAGAGAGAGGGAGAGAGGATCTGAAGTGGGTTCCACGCTGACAGGCTGACAGCAGTGAGCCTGACATGGGGTTTGAACTCATGAACCTTGAGATCATGACCTGAGCCGAAGTCGGACACTCAACCCACTGAGCTACCCAGGTGCCCCAGCTCTATAATCTTTAATATTGAAATTTTGCTACCTGATCAGAATCATTTGCTCTTATATTTTAGTGGAATATAATATTTGGAACCTTAGAGATACAAGCCACATTCTACACCATCAATTTTCAGTAATAAAGGTTATATTTTAATCCCTATATTTATTTTTTTGTCTTATTTCCACTTGGTTCAGTCAGAAATATTGATAAAGAGACCTCTGGGAGGTCTGGGAGGACAAAATAATTTCTGGAGGTTAAGGTGTATCACATGCCCTTTATGGATGACATTAAAGTTTGGTGGCATTATATTAAGTGCAGGACACATGGGTTTTTGACCTTGAAGCTGACAGTGGCCTGTATGGCACAAAATGGCTGTTTTCAACAGTTGTGAAGAATAGCTTTTAACTGCTGTGCCCTTAGGCTATGTTGTGCTTTGACCTAGGCAGGTGAATATAGCTTATGCAGTCTTTTCTTAAACAAATGTTTCTTTAGAGGCACTGCATATATAAGGCCTTCAGTAAGGCACAAACCTGGGGTTTCAGATCTCATCAATGGTGTAGGTGAAAATTTTTAGAACTTTGGACCTCGGCAAAGAAAGAGGTTACAGGGGCCACAGCCGTGGTCTGGCCTCAGAAAACAATGACCATATGGGGCTTAGCAAGCAAATACTACCTACACTGGGGTCAGCAAAGGTGTAGGCCTCAGGAAAATCTCACACTTAGTAAACAGACTTTACCACATTGTGGGGAATTTAAGATACAGACTACAACTAAAATTTAAACTACAAAGGCACTGACCTTAGCACATGTGTGTGGAGTTGAAGATGCTTCAACAGACATGGCTGGGTCACTGAAGCCTCTGTAAGTGGGTACAATTAAGGCAAAGATTCAAACATAAATAAAGGAAAATCTTTCCACGTACATGCCTTTTAGCCACTGATAGAACAAAATTTATTGCTTTTAAATTGAAAGACAGCTGAATTCCTCAGACATTATAAAGTTCTAGAGTTTTCATGTAAAAATTGTTACAACCTTACAAAGGCAGCCCTATATATGCTGCCTTCGGTGCCTAAAGAGCAATGGTGAAGGAGACAAATTTAGATTCATGTAGATTGTCCACAGGCTCAAGAGTCACTCTCAAACATGTGGTCTCAGCATGAATCTAGATTCATTAACTATGCAGTTTAGTTCTGAGAACTAAACAAGCAACAGTACAAGTTACCAATGGGACCTAGGACAATAAATTCCTGCTTATAAAACCACGTGCACACTATTTTGCAAGAAAGAGTCCAAATCAGTGAAAAAAATACAGGCTCAAAATGTAATGGTGAATAAAGATGAATTGAAAAAGCAATAAAATAGCCTCAAATAATATCTGGTGAAAAGGATTGTCAGCTTTGCAGATACATACACTTTCTAAAAAGGTTATAATGTAAACATAAGGCTGGAGGAGCTAATTTAATATCAGACAAATCTTCAAGACAAAGAGATTAAGAGATAAAAAGTGAGCTACTTTGTAACAATAGAAGGATCAATTCATCAGGAAGATATAAATATCATTAATGTGCATGCATTGGATTGATGTGGAAAATGTCGGGGTTCGGAGCTGATGGTCAAGAAGGAATTCTCAAGATGTCTTCGGTGCAAAAGGGTGGTTTTATTAAAGCACGTGGACAGGACCCATGGGCAGAAAGAGCTGCACTGGGGTTGTGACAGTTGACTGATTATATACCTTCAAGTTGGGAGGGGGTTAGGGAGAGTGTAAGTCTCCAAGAAATTGTGGAAACAAGGTTTCCAGGACCTTGAGGGGCTAGTTGTTGTTAGGAAATGTTCATTTAATACTGTCTACTAAAACCTCTCTCAGTCATGAGACGCTTCAGATGTATATCAGTGGGCCATAAGCTTGGGGTATGACTACCAACATATATCTGGGGTTGGGGTAGAGATAAAGGAAGTTTCAAAAGGAATTTTATATGTTAATGTAGATTTACAGGATCCTGGAAGGTTGGACTAAGGCTGCCTTTTGCCCTTAGCAAAGTGTCATCATCAAGGTAGCTGAGCTCCTAGAGGAAGGTCACTCTGCCTGTTTCAAGGACTTCTCAATGGGCTGTAACTTGTAAGGAAATTTAATTTTTTTTTTAAATTTTTTTTTTCAACGTTTATTTATTTTTGGGACAGAGAGAGACAGAGCATGAACGGGGGAGGGGAGGGGCAGAGAGAGAGGGAGACACAGAATCGGAAACAGGCTCCAGGCTCTGAGCCATCAGCCCAGAGCCCGACGCGGGGCTCGAACTCACGGACCGCGAGATCGTGACCTGGCTGAAGTCGGACGCTTAACCGACTGCGCCACCCAGGCGCCCCAGGAAATTTAATTTTTAAAAAATGTTTATTTATTTTGAGAGAGAGAGAACGTGCAAGTGGGGAAGGGGAAGAGAGAGAGGGAGAGAGAGAATCCCAAGCAGGCTCTGCACTGTCAGTATAGACCCTGATGTGGGGCCCAATCCCATGAGATCATGCGGTCATTAGATCATGACCTGGGCCGAAATCCAGAGCCAGAAGCTTAAACCACTGAGCCCCCCGGGCACCCCGGAAATTTAATTTATTTGTCTTTTCTTTTATCTTTGTCTCCCACATCACTGATAACACAGCTTCACAATACAGGAAGCAAAATTTGGCCAAAATAAAGGGGAAACCAGTCAATTCCTTAACAACAATTGAGGATTTAACACTTATCTCTCAGCAGATGGTAGAACTAGCAAAAATCAATAAAAATATAGATAATCTGAACAACACTATTGATTGACATGACCTAATTAATATTTATGGTACACTATCATCTAGTAGTGCTGAACATAATTATTTTCAAGTGGGTATGTGCATTTACCAAAATGGGATAGACCCTATGCTGGGCCACAGCAGTAATCTTAATAAATTTAAAGGAACTAAAATACAGATTGTGTTCTCTTGCAACAATAAAATGAAATTAAAAATAAATAGCAATAAGATATCTAAAAAATACTACGTATTTTTAAATTAAAACACTTCTAGATAATTCACAGCTCAAAGAAGAAATCATGAGAGAAATTAGAAAATATTTCAAAATGAATTATAATGAAACTGAAACAACATAACAAAATTTATGAAATATAGTTAAGCAGTGCTTATAGGAAAATCTATACTTTAAATGTTTACATGAAAAAAAGGTAGCCCTAAAATCTACAAATTATTCAAGATTCCACCTTCTAAAAGTAGGAAAAAGAAGAGAAAGTGAAAGGAAAATGATAATAATGAGCAATAATAAATAAAATTAAAGATAGTCAAACACACGGATTAAGCCAAAAGCTGGTCTTGGAAAAGAGACACAAAATTAATAGGCCCCTAGATAAGATGACTAAGAAAATAGGAGCAAGAACTCAGATTACTAACTTCAGGAATGAAAGAATGTATACATCATTTTGTTGTAGAGAATTCAACAACTTCCATAGATAGATAAATTTCTAGAAAAAATACAATTTACCAAGATTAATACACAATAAAACATAAAGTCTAAACAGCCCTACATCAATAAAATGAATTGAATTTACTACCAAACTTTCCCACAACGAAAACTGTAAGCACAGATGGATTCACTGATGAAGTTGCAGGGGCCAGGGATAGACTGCCCCAAGATGAGCCAGTTTGGCATGAAGATTATTTTGAGCTAAAAAGAAATCAAAATGCAATCAAAATCCAGCAGATACTGGAAAAGCTCTTCACCTCCTTCCTCAATGGCCTAAAAAGAATTTAGGTAGAGGAACTGCTCCAGGAAGAGCTATGATCACAGATAACTACATTATGACATGAACTAGGGATGGTAGAGGGAAACCTAGCAAGACCTGTTTGATCAGTCTTCTATGTCCCATTGTTTCTGAGTGGCCCAGCAAACATTTGTTAACCAAATATTTACTCTTTTTCATCTTCCTGTGAATTCTATTACCTCCCTTTGAAGCCCTTAGTTCAGCATGATGTATCTCATTTTACCTGACTGCCTCTGGAATTTCATGTCTGTGTGGATTCCTTGTATGTACAAAATTGAATTTGGTATTTTCCTATTGTCTGTCTCATGTCAATTTGACTCTTAGTCTGTCTAGAAGGACATTTAAGGGCAGAGGAAATTCCTCCTCTCTGAGAAAGTCTATCAAATATTTAAGGAAGAAATAATATCAGAAATACATAAATTCATTGGGGCACCTGGGTGGCTCAGTTGGTTAAGCGTCCGACTTTGGCTCAGGTCATGATCTCATGGTCCATGTGTTTGAGCCCCATGTCAGGCTCTGTGCTGACAGCTCAGAGCCAGGATCCTGCTTCAGATTCTGTATCTCCCTCTCTCTCTTCCCCTCCCTCACCTCTCTCTCTCTCAAAAATAAGTAAATATTTTTTTCAATTTAAAAAGAATAAATTCATTAAGCAAACAGAGTAGAAGAAAATACTTCTCACTCTATTTTATAATCTAGTATACTCCTAACACCAAAATTTGACAGTAACATATGTAAAAATACAAATCAATATCTCTTACAAACATATATATAGAGAGAAAAATTCCTGAATAAAATATTAGAAAATAGACTTAAACAGTATATAAAAAGGATAATATAGCATGACCAAGTACAGTTTATTCCAAAATTGCAAGTTGGCTTAATATTCAAACACTAATTAATGCTTTTCACAATATTAACAGAATAATGGAGAGAAACCATATAATAACTTTAAAAGAAGAAATATAGGGGCATCTGGGTTGCTTAGTTCAGCGTCCGACTTCAGTTCAGGTCATGATCTCACAGTTCATGGGTTCAAGCCCTGTGTCAGGCTCTGTGCTGATAGCTCACAGCCTGGAGCCTGCTTCAGATTCTGTGCCTCCCTCTCTCTCTGTCCCTTCCCTGCCTGTGCTCTCTCTCTCTCAAAAGTAAATAAACATTAAAAAAATTTTTTTTAAATAAAAGAAGAAAAATAAAGTTGACAATACTCTATATTCAATCATGATAAAAAGAAACTTATTAAACTTGGAATAAAAAGGCAACTTCTTGAATATAGTAAAGGGTATCTTAAAAAAAGTTACAATTATACTTAATGGTGAAACATTAAACAGTTTTCCTGTGAGATCAAGAACAAGGTAAGGCTGACCGTTCTTACCATTCCTATTCAACACTGTAATGATTGTTTCAGCCATTACAATGAGACAAGAAAAAATTAAAGGCATAAAAATCAAAAGTACAGGGGTGCCTGGGTGGCTCAGTCAGTTAAGCATCTGACTTCAGCTCAGGTCATGATCTTGCAGTTTGTGGGTTCAAGCCCCATGTGGGGCTCTGTCCTGACAGCTCAGAGCCTGGAGGCTGCTTTGGATTCTGTGTCTCCCTCTATCTATACCCCTCCCCTGCTTGTGGGTGCTCTCTCTCTCTCTCTCAAAAATAAACAAACATTAACAAATTTTTTTAAATCAAAAGTAAAAATCTGTCTATTAGAAGATGACAACATTTTTTATGTAGAAAAGCCTAAGTAGTCTACAAAGCAACTACTATAACTAATAAGTCAATTTAGCAAGGTTTCTACAAGTAAAAGGCATTTCTTAAAGAACTTAAGGAAAATCTAAAGAAATAGATATATTTGCTCATGGGTTAAAAGAACCCATTTCATTAAGAGGTCAGTTTTTCCACAAAATTATCAACAGATTCAGTACAATCTCAATCAAAATCCCAGCAGCCCCTAGAGTCCTCCCAAATTTCAAAGTTATGCTAAATTTATATTGAAAAAATAAGGACACAGATTATCCAATACAATCTTAAAAAAGAAGAAAATCAGAGGAATAAAATTTTCTGATTTCAAGGTTGAGTATAAATCTAGACAAATGAAGACAGTGTTTCATTTGAATAATGTTTGAGAAATAGATTGTTTTATTTGAATAGTGTTTGAGAATAGATTAATGGAACAGAGTAGAGAGATTAGACCTACACCAACACATATAAGGTCATTTGGTTTTTGGTTTTTAGCAAAAGTGTCAAGGCAATCCAATGGAGAAAGGAAATTTTTTTTAACAAAATGAGCTGAAATAAGTGTATATTGATGGAGAAAAATGGGCATAATAAACTCTACATCACAGCACACACACTCACTAATTCAACATTAATTACAGAAAAACATAAACTCAAAAATTATAAAGCTTTGAGAGGCACCTGGGTGGCTCAGTTCATGGTTCATGGGATCAAGTCCCATGGCTGGCTTTGTACTGATAGCACAGAGCCTGCTTGGGATTCTCTCTCTCTCCCTGTCTCTCTGCCCCTCCCTCATTCATGTTCTCTCTCCCCCCCCCCGTCTCTCATTCTCTCTCAAAATAAACAAACATTTAAAAAATTATAAAGCTTTTAGAGAAAAAGAGGGGAATACTTTTGTGATTTCAGTATAGGCAAAGATTTTTAGATGAATTGGAGAAAGGCAATAACTATAAAAATATGATAAATTATACTTCACCAAAAATTTTAAATTTGGCTTATCAAAAGACACAGTTCAAATGAAAAGGAAAGCGACAAACAGTGAAAAATATTCTCAAAACATATAAGAGAATTCTGTACAGGTTATATGAAGAACTCATATATCAATAATAAAAAGAAAAACCATAATAAAAATGGTCAAAATATTTGAGCAGGAACTTTGCAAAATAAGGCACACTATTGACCAATAAGCAAATAAAAAATCTTCAATATCATTTGTCCTCAGGGAAATTCAATTTAAAGCCACAATGAATTAACACTATACACATACAGTCTAAAAATAAAATTACTAAAAGCACCAAATGTCGGTGAGGCTGCGAAGCAACTGAAACCCTCATATGTTGTAGGTGGGTGTATAAGATCCTTATCTTGGCAGTTTCTCATAAAACTAACCTACCCCTACCTTGTGACACAACAATTCCACCCTAGGGTTTTTTTTTTCAAAGAGAAATAATTATATATTTCACAAAAGAGTTTGTCCGTGAATGTTCATAGCAGCTTTATTCAAAATAGTCAAAACTGTAATCAGCTCATGTGTATATCAAAAGAAGAATGGATTAACAAATTGTGTTATCCATATGAAGGAACTATACCCATCCTACTGAGAGCCCAGGTTGAAGTTGTCAAAGGGATGCTAACATGGCAGTAAAATGCAATGAGTAACAGCTAGACAAATGCATTAGCTTTCAAAACATTATGCTGAATAAAAGAGAAGGAAGCAAGAGTGTACATATACTCTATGGTTCTATTTATATGATGTTCTAGAACAGGCAAAGATATATATGTTGGTTTCCTCTTAGGGTGGTAGGAATGGAGATAAACTCAGAAAGGCACAGGAAAATCTTCTGGGCTGGTATTAATATTCTATACTTTCACAAAGATTTGACTTATACAAATGAATGTACTTGTCAAAATGCAGTGATTGTACTCTTAATATCTGTGTCTTTACTTGCATGTACATTTTACATCAAAAGAAAAATTACTGTAAACAAATACTGATCATTCTTGTTAATGATTGCACACATATACTATAGTGATATTCCACAAATATAAAGTGAATTGATGGATAGAGGAATGAAAAAATGGATAGATATGTTATAAATCAAGTATAGTAAAGTGTTAATGGTAGAATCTAGAGGGTGGTTATCTGGCTGCTCATTATAAAATTCTTTCATCTTCAGTGTATAAAATTTGCATAATAAAACCTTGGAATAAAGGTAGGATATCTCAAATGCTTCTGAGAGAGGTCCCAACTCGCATAAGTGGATTACCCTACCCCAAATAGAAACTAAGTATTTTAGATAGTGCCAAAATTTGCTTTTTATGTGAAGATTTCTCCCAGTTAAGTTCAAGTCTATAGGTTGTAGATTTGGGACAACTGTCCTCCAACTAATGTGTTAGTAAAGCTAAAATTAGGAATGTTCTTTTCTATCCTTCTTCTCTCAGACACTACTGAGTCTTTGCTATAGGTTTTACACAATTAAGTACTACAGTCAAGGAATATGATTTTGCTTGGCATCACGGCTAATAGAATGGCCTTTTTAAAAAATTAAATTTGGCATGTTTGTGGCTGGCATTATGATAATTGCGTATCCAATGAACTCTTTGAATTATTTAAAAATCAAGGCTCATGAAAGACTTGGCAATGAAAGTACTGAGGATCTGAAGGAACTACACCCATTTCACCAAGTGACCAGGGTGAAGTTGCCAAAATAATGCTGATTCTATCCAGGTATTTATGAGCTCTATGTCTCAGATTTAGGGGGTAAGAAACTGGAGAAAATTTTAATTTGGACTTTTAACCAGCAAGAGCAAAGTAATTTAATCTAGGGTCTTAAGTATCTTGAACTTTAATATCCTTGGACATTAACTTTCTAGGAGAATTAATTCTTGAACTTTTATTTCTCCCTGGGAATTTGATAATGGGGCAACATATTCCAATGTGGGTGATCTTATGGCTGGCATTTTATTGTTAGAGTATTTTAATAATGCCTTTTATTCAAAGTGCAGAACCTCTGAGAGGATATGTTCCACATAATGGCTGGACATAACTTCAGGTGGAAAATAGAATAAGGCATAAATTTTGGCCTGGCTTCTGATTTATTTCAGAACCTTTTTTTTTTTCAGCGTTCTTTTTTTTTTGGGGGGACAGAGAGAGACAGAGCATGAATGGGGGAGGGGCAGAGAGAGAGGGAGACACAGAATCGGAAACAGGCTCCAGGCTCTGAGCCATCAGCCCAGAGCCCGACGCGGGGCTCGAACTCACGGACCGCGAGATCGTGACCTGGCTGAAGTCGGACGCTTAACCGACTGCGCCACCCAGGCGCCCCTTAAATTTTTTTTTTTCAGCGTTTTTTTTTTTTTATTTTTATTTTTGGGACAGAGAGAGACAGAGCATGAATGGGGGAGGGGCAGAGAGAGAGGGAGACACAGAATCGGAAACATGAACTTTTTTGCAGATAAAATCCATACTGACTGACAGCAGTTTCAGAAAGATACCAAAAAATGAGTGGTTGGTATGGGAGAGTTAGCCTTGGAAAGGTGGGCACAGGACTGTCTTGAAAGACTGCCAATCTCTTCCACTGAGGTAAATAGCCAAATCATGGGGTAAACATAGATTTAATGGCCAAGGTTAATGAGCTAAAATTACAAAGGTCAGAAGACTAATTAAAGAACATGTTTCTTCCAGCACTGATACTTTCTTCTATGTGGAAAGTAATTCATATTACAGGTTTGCCTTTTCTCCACTTCTTCATGGACTTGGAATAATTTACATATTTGGTAACTTTGGGAAGAATTAATTGGCCATACTTGGTCTGGTCCATTCAATTTCCCTTTGTTTTATGATTAGGCTGCTCACAGAGAATACAACATCTACTAATGGAGACAAGGGACAGTCCTGTCTTGGACCAGCACTGTTAAGTCAGGTAACTGTTTAACTCTGCCTTCATCTTTAGTTTTATTTCTTAATTTGCACAGAAATTACGGAGGATTGAGAAGTGATGTTTATTGGGTCCACCCTTAAATACTGAGAAATGGGGTGCTGTCAGACTTTACACATATTTGCCAATTTTAATATCATAATTTTGAATTGTAAGGGTGAACATCTCATATTCATTTCTTTTGTTGTGTGCTTTTCGTTCATATACTCTGCCCATTTTTCTATCGCTACTTCATATTTTCTCATTTATATGATCCCCTTCTATATTAGTGAAATTGTTTATCAATATACTGTAAATATTTTTATTCAGTTTATTTTCTATCTTCTGACTTTATAGTATATTTGGAGACTTGATATACAAAAAAGTACTGAGTTGTTTTTTTTTTTTTTATTTATAGTTTCCATGTCTTGTTTTGAAAAGTCTTGTCTGAGACTATAAGAAATATTTTTTGGAATCATATGGAATCCTGTTTTATTTTAGAACTTTGTTATTATTATTTATCAAAATGGAATTTATCTCACTATAAAGTTTGAGACAAAAATGCAAGTCTATTAATTTTTCAAAAAAAGCTAGTCAATTGTCTCAACAAAATTTATTGACTAATCCATTTTATTCCTGCTTATTTAGAATATACTGAGCCCCCATGAACTTGTTTCTGACTTTCTCTATTCTTTTCTATTATTTGATCTATTCTTGGACTATTACCTAACTGATATATAATAGACTTAGTCTTGCCTCATTATTTCTCTTTAAATTTCCTTGTTATTTTCACATATTTATTTTTATGACAATTTTAGACTCATTTTGTCATGACTAAAAGACAATAAAAATGTAAAAATCTTAATAATATGGTAATAGAATCATATTTGATTTAATAACTAAATTAGAGAGGCTAAATATTTGGAATAGAGTATCTTCTTAGACAACAACAAAGTAGCTTTTTCATGTAATATAATAGAGGTTTTACATATTTTCTTATCAGTCATAGACATTCCATGTTAAATATACACATAAACTGTTGATGTTGTACTATTGTAAATAAGATGTTTCCTTTCATAATCTTTTGAAACTAGTTTTTATTTATAGAAAAGATAATTGGCTTTTGTGTATTAATTTCACAACCAGTCACCATCCTAAATAATTTTGTTTCTAAGAATTCTTCAGTTGATTTTCTTGCATTTTCAAAACATACAATCCTATCATTTATAAATAATAATTTTGTTTCCACTGTTCATTTGCCAAAATGATTTATTTTAGTCTAATTACTTTGGCTAGTATTTCCAAAACCTATCAAATTGATACAGTGCAAGAAAATAGACTTCCTGCTTCTGATTTTAATGGGAAAGCTTCTAGGACATCACTGCTGATGATAAATAAATTTCTATAAGGTTTGTTTTTAAAAATCAGTGACGGATATTGAAGTATATTAAAATACTACTTTGTAATTCATTGGGATAACTATGTTTTTCTCCCTTTGGCTTATTGATATGATAAGTAATGATGATTTCTTAATACAGAACCACCCTTACTTTAAAAAAAATTTTTTTTTAATGTTTATTTATTTTTGACAGAGAGAGAGACAGAGCATGAGCAGGGGAGGGGCAGACAGAGAGGGAGACACAGAATCCCAAGCAGGCTCCAGGCTCTGAGCTGTCAGCACAGAGCCGGACGCGGGGCTCGAACTCACGGACCGCCAGATCATGACCTGAGCCGAAGTCAGACGCTCAACCGACTGAGCCACCCAGGCGCCCCCACCCTTACATTTTTAAATAAATGTTCTAGTTGTTCATGGTTTAATATATACTTAATTAACTGCCTGATTCCATTTGCTAATATTCTATTTAAGATATTTGCATCAAAATTATACAGAGAGAGTAATTTATAGGTTTTTTGGGTGCCCTTTTGTAAGGGGTCATTATCAGCATTATTATGATGTTGTAGATTATATTTTAAATTTTTCTAGTTTTGGTCTTGGAAAAGTTCATACAGTATTCATGTTTTGTATTTATTAAAGTTTCACAAGAATTCATCTATTTAATAATTTTGGTTATATGCATTAAGGGGATGGGCATGACCTGGAATAGGTACATGGAATGATGACATTACTAATTATCAAGGAAATGCAAATCAAAACCACAATATCACCTCACACCTGTTAGGATAACTATCATCAAGAATACAAGAGATAATAAGCACTGCAGAGGATGTGGAGAAATGGGAAACTTTATGCGCTGTAAATTGACACAGTCATTGTGGAAAACAAAATGGAGGTTACTAAAAAATTAAAAATAAAACTACGATATGCTCCAGCAATCTCACTCTGGGTATATATCCAAAGGAAATGGAAACAGAATATTGAAGAGACATCTGCATTCCCACACTTATTGCAAGATCATTCAGAATCACCAAGATATGGAAACAACCTAAGTGTCCTTCGATCAATGAATGGATAAATAAGATGTGATATACATACACATACAAACACATATATATGGTATACACACACATTTATACTATGAAATATTATTTAGGCATGATAAAGAAGGAAATCCTACCTTTGCGACAACATGAATGATCCTGGAGAACATTATGTTAAGTAAAGTAAGTTAGACAAAGACAAATATTGTATGATTTCTCTTATGTGTGAAGTCTATGAGAGCTGAACTTGTACAAACAAAAAGGAAGGTGGTGGTGGTGGTTACCAGGGGCAAGGGGTGGGGGTAATAGGGAAATGCTGGTCAGGGTACAATCTTCCAGTTAGAAGATGAGTATGTTTTTGGAATCTAATGTACAACACATACTGAACCATAAACCCGAAAGTTACTAAAAGAGTATATCTTAAATTTTCTCACCCCCAAAAAGAAAAGGTAATTATATGACATGATGAAGATCTTAGGGAACCCTGTGGAGGTAAATATATTGCAATCTATAAGTGCATTAAATCCTACTGTACACCTTAAAGTTACACAATGTTACATGTCAATTACATCTTGTTGAGGTTGAGGAAATAAAAAAGGGGATTACCTGGAATGGAGAACAGTGAGCAGCAGTGATTACTTCTATTTAAGATTTTTTCTTTATGTATTTTAATGCTAAGTTATTTCATTGCATAAAGATGCATGCTAGAATTTATTGTGGAATATACTCTGTACATCATGGAAAGTGTTGTTAAAAATCACCTTTGCTAATGATACAATTTCTGAACTTTCTTTTACATAACATTTGTGTGTACTTGATTTTTTTGCAAACTTCTGATCATTTGAAAGGACTATATCCTTGAAAAGTGAAATACCTGTCAATCTCTAGTTATTGATTTATCAGCTTTAGATGGTATTAATTGATACTCTGTTATTCATTCAATAACAATTTATTGAGTGCCTACTATATAGCAGGCACTATTTAAGTGCTGTTTAGGTATTGGTGAGAAAAAACAAAATACCTATTCTCAGAAAACTAACCTCTAGCTATAAAAAGTGAGGAAAATTGCAATTTCAAAGTTCATCTATCTTTTCCTCCTCAACCTCTTAATTTTTGTTAGATGCATTACACATTTACATTACCTATCACTAAAACTTTAGGTCCTGTTCCTTAATAAAATACCCACAAATCTTTGTACTTAATTCTATAATTATTTTCTTCAGTGATTCCTGCTGGTTTTCTGCTAGCCCCATCTCCACATTTGCAAGATCTGACCTTCTTTGATCCATTGACTAGTTCAAGAAAATATTTCAAAACATACTTGTGTATACTATGAATTTGCAGTCCTTTTTATGTTCACAGTATCTTTTGTCAAACATTTTATACTAGAACATTAACTTGGATAGGTATGAGATTCTTGAGTCATACATCATGACACTCCACCTTCTTCTTCTACTGCAGTTTTACTTTGACACCAGATGTTTCTATGAAGTTATGAAACCAGCCTGAATTTTTGTCCTTGTAGATGACTTTTTTACTGTGCCTGGATATATGTGAAGATAGTTGCTTTATACTTAAAATTCAGTAGATTATGAAAAATATGTCTAAATTTAATCTTCACATTATCAAATAGACTTTCTATTTAAAAGTTTTATTTTTTAGTTTTCATTTATTTTTTTAGTTTAGAGAGAGAGACAGCTTACACACGCGCAAGTGGGAGAGAGGGGCAGAGGGAGAGAAAAAGATAATGTTAAGCAGGCTCTGTTAAAAGATAATGTTAGGTGGAGCTCGATGTGGGGCTCAACTCTACGACCCCGGGATAGTAACGTGAGCCAAAATCAAGCGTTGGATGCTCAACTGACTGAGCTACCCAGTTGCCCCTAAAACAGTTTCAGATTACATAAAAATTGAGAAGATTGTACAAGGAGTAACCATGTACTCTACAGTTTCCCCTATTATTAACAACCTGCCTTATTATGGTACATTCGTAAAATGAATGAGCTACATTACTTGTGTTTATTTAATTGCTCTTATATATCAATACATTATGATTAACTAAAGTCCATACTTTATTCAGATTACCTTATCATTTGCCTAATGCTCTTTCTCTGTTTCAGGACCTTTTTCCGAATGCCACATGAAGTCTAGTCATCATGTACCCTTTGGATTCTCTTGGCTGTGACAAGTTTTCAGAATTTGCTTGTTTTGAATGACTTTGATAGTTTTGAGGAATATTGGTCAGGCATTTTGTAGAATGTCCCTCAACTGGAATTTATCTGATATTTTTCTCCTGATAAGACTGTGGTTGTGTCCTCTTGCAGGGAAGCCCACAGAGATGCAGTGCCATGTTCAATGCATCATATCAAGGGTACATACAATTAATGCTGTTGATGTTAATTTTGATAATCTGGCTGAGGTAATTTGTTAGAATCATCCAATGTAGGCGTACTCTTTCTTCCTTCTTCCTACAGTGTACTTTCTGGAAGGAAGTCACTTTGCCTATACTTAAAAAGTGGGGAGTTATGTTTCACCTTCTTGAGGGAGGATTAGCTACATAAATTATTTGGAATTCTGCATGGAAGATCTATATATTCTATCACATTTATTTATTTACTCAATATTAACGTAAGAAGCATGGATTTGTGAATATTTATTTTATACTTTGGTTTACAATCCAATATGACTTATTTTATTACTCAAATATCTTCCAACTTTGGTCATTGGGAGCTATTTACATTGGTTCCTATGTCTCTTTGACATAATCTCATCAAAGTGGTCATTTCCCTTTTGAGAACCTGCTTGTTTTATGACACTACAGAATGCCCTAGACTCATTTTGTATATTTCCTATAACGGTCTAGAATCAGTTATTTCTCCAAAAGTCTTGGAGAATGGAAATCAACACCCGGGCCCTAGATGTACTTGTTCCTACTTGCATATCATTTCTTCTAGGGTCTCTCAGAGGACAGAGCAAGAAAATATGTGTGTGTATTAAACTGTGTATCTATATATATCTATAAATGTTTGTGTGCAACTGTCTATATGTATATTAAGCTGAACATGAGTTCATATTGATGTCTCCAAACCTAATTGATTACCATATGAATCATTCTAGCTTCCTACCCTTACTGATACGGAACTCCCACTCTAACAGTTAAAAACTTGGTTCACACCACCCATCCTTTATTAAATTATTCTAGGACAGTATAGTGTAAAGAAGTATGAAAATGGTTAACGTGTACCCCCATGAGGAAGAATTTTACCAACTGGAGTGAAGTTCCTTTGTGTTTTCTTTTAGACCCCACTCATTTCTCAAGCTACTTATGGCAGTGCCCATCCTCGAAAACCCTTCAGTAAGGTTGTCTCAAACACTTACAATACATAGCTTGCATCCTCTCTTGGGATCTCCCAACTTTCTAAATATATTTTTCAATTTTCGTACATTAGGGTTCACTCTTCATGCTATGGTATAAAGTTCTATAGGTTTTGACATATGTATAATGTCATATATACATAATTAAAATGTCACACAGAATAGTTACGCCATCATAAAAATCTCCTGTGCTTTGATCTATTTACTAACCCTTTCCCCCCCATTTTCCCCTGGCAACCACTGATCTTTTTACTGTCTCTGCACTTTTGCTTTTTCCAGAATATCATGTAATTGAAATCATACAGTATGTAGGCTTTCAGAATGGCTTCTTTTACTTAGCAATATGCATTGAAAATTTATCCATGTGTTTTCATGGCTTGGTAGGTTTTTTCTTTCTTTTCTTAGTTGAATTTCTTTATGTGTTGCTGCCACAGTTGTTAATTAAGTGTCCCTAAGTATATTAGCCTTCAAACTATTTTTTTTAAGTAGGCTTCACGCCCAGCATGGAGCCCAACTCAGGGCTTGAACTCACGACCCTGAGATCAAGACCTGAGCTGAAATCAAGAGTTGTCTGCTTAACTGACACTGAGCCACCCAGGTGCTCCAGCCTTTAAACTTTTCAAACATGGAAATAGGTTGATCTGTTTAAGTGAGTGAAGCACCATAAAGTTTTATCTTTCAAGTAGTAAGGTCAATAAGCAGAAATAGTCATACAGACCCAACAGAGGTGCTGATTCTTAATTACCAATACACTTGACTCTTGAACAATGCAGGTTTGAACTGCACAGGTCCACTTATACATGGATTGTTTTTGCTAAGTACAGTATTGTAAATACATTTTCTTTCCTATAATCTTAATAACATTTTCTCTAGTTTATTGTAAGAATACGATAAATAATATACATACCAAATATGTGTTAACTATTTATATTATTTGTAAGTCTTCTGGTGTATAGTAGGCTATTAGTAGCTGTTGTGGGGGAGTCCAAAGCTATACAGATTTTTGACTGTGCAGGAGTTGATGCTCCTGACACTCGTGTTGTTCAAGGGTCAACTGTACTTAACAAGGGCTGACACGCAGTAAATGCACATTAAGTATTTGTTACATGAAGAAAAATTTGGGCACTTCTGACTGCTTTAATAATAATAATAATAATAATAATAATAATTGTTAATGTTTGTTGAGCATTTATAATATGCCACATTTTCCAGATGAAAAAAGCCAAAGTTCATTGAAGTTAAGTCACTTGCTCAAGGTCACATAAGCAATCAGTACCAAACAGCTTCTTTCTTTCTTTTTTTTTTTAATTCTTATTTATTTATTTTCGAGAGAGAGGACAAGTGGAGGAGGTGCTGAGAGAGTGATAGAAGGAGACAGAATCTAAAGCAGGCTCCAGGCTCTGAGCTGTCAGCACAGAGCCGACATAGGGCTCGAACCCACAAACTATGAGATCATGACTTGAGTCACACAGGTGCCCTGCTTGTATCTTTTTAATGCTCAGTAGTATTTCATTGTGTGATGGTACCACAACTTATTTATCCATTCATCTATTTAAAGACATCTTGGTTATTTGTGGGTTTTGGTGATCATAAGTAACATTGCTATAAATATTCACATGTAAGTTTTTGTGGGCATAAATTTCCAAATTGGTTGATAAATATCTAGGAGCAGGATTGCAGAATCATATGTAGGACTATGTTCAGTATTGTAAGAAACTAATAAAGTATCTTGCCAAGTGAAAAGATAGTTTATTATTTTGTATTTCCACCAACAATGAATGAGTTTCTATGTAATACATCAGAGAGAGCATTAGGTATTATCAGACATTTTGAGCATTTTTAGTTGGGTTTTTGTTTGTTTATTGCTGAATTTTAAGTTTGCTTTGTACATTTTGGATACAAGTCCTTTATTAGATGTATGTTTTACAACTATTTTCTACTAGTCTGTGGCTTGTCTTTTCATTCACTTAATAGTCTCTTGGAGGGGCACCTGGGTGACTCAGTTGGTTAAGTGTCTAACTCCCGATTTCAGCTCAGTTCATGATCTCGCAGTCTGTGAGTTCAAGCCCTACATCAGGCTCGCTGCAGTCAGCTCAGAGCTCGCTTAGGATCCTCTATTTCCTCTCTCTCTCTGCCCCTCCCCTGCTCACATGCACACTCTCGCACATGCTCCTCTCAAAAATGAATAAAAACATTTACAAATATTAAAAAAATGGTCTCTTGGAGAGAAGTTTTTAATTTGAATAAAGCTCAACTTACTACTTTTTTTTTCTTTCATGGACCATGCTTTTTAATTGAGATAAGTTTTATATAAAATTAACCATTTAAAGGAAAAAAACAGTGATATTTGGTACATTAAAAATGTTGCAAAACCATTACCTCTATCTAGCTCTAAGATATTTCATCACTTCTAAAAAGAAAATCTATAGCCATTAAGCAGATTCCCTCCTCCCCTCAGGCACTGGCAATGAATAATCTGCTTTCTGTCTCCAAAGATTTGTATAATTTGGATATTCTATGTACATGGAATTATACAATGTATTATCTTTTGTCTTTTTTAATTAGCATAATGTTTCCAAGGTTCATCAGTGTTATAGGATATACTTGTACCCCATTCCTTTTTATAGCTGAATAATAATCCATTTGTATGAGTATACCACACTGTGTTTATCCATTCACCAGTTGAAGGACATATGTGTTGTTTCCACCTTTTGGCTATTGTGAATGTTGCTGTCATGAATATGCATATACATGTGTTTGCTTGAATACCTGTTTTCAAATCTTTTGGGTGTATATCTAGAAGTGGAATTGCTGGGTCTTACGGTAATTCTATGTCTAACTTTTTGAGGAAACACCAACCAAACTGTTTTCCTCGGCTGCTGTACCATTTTACCTTTCCACTAGCAATATATAGGGGCTCCAATTTCTCCATTTCCTCAACATCATTGGTTATCTCCCTTTTTAAAAAATTATAGCCAAGTATGTCGGTATAAAGAGGCACCTCACTGTGGTTTTCTTTGCATTTTCCTAATGACCAGTGATGTTGAACATTATTTCATGTGCTTGTTGGCCACTTGTATGTCTTTAGAGAATGTCTATTCAAGTCTTTTACTGATCTTCAAATTGGGTTGTTTGACTTTCTTTGTTGTTTTAAGAGTTCTTTATATGTTCTAGAACTAGAATCTTAACAGATATTTGATTTGCAAGTATTTTCTCCCATTCTGTAAATTGTCTTTTCACATTCTTAATAGTGTTCTTCCATGCACAAAAGTTTAATTTCAGAGAAGTCTGTCTATTTCTTCCTTTGTTGTATGAGATTTTAGTTTCCCATTTAAGAATACATTGCCAAGTAAAAGTTCATGAAAATTTACGTATATGGTTTTTTTTTTTCTCTAAGAGTTGAACTCTGGATGTAAGGTTTCATGTCTGACATTAATTTTGGAAAATGCTTAGCTATTATTACTTCAAATGTTTCTTCTGATCCATTCTTTCTTCCTTCTTTGTCCTTTTTTCCCCAAATTACTCATATATTGAATATTTTGAAGTTCTTCCACCATAACTGAATATTCTGTCATGGTTTTTCATTCTGTCTTCTCTTTCAGTTTGGGAAGTTTCTATTGAGAAATTTTTAGGCTTACTAAATAGTTTCTCAGTTGTCTATTCTACCCATGAGCTTAACAAAGAGTATTCCTTTTTCATAATTTCTAATTGTTTCCATATCTCTTCTTACATGACTCCTTTGATCTTGCATATTGTTTCCATTAGAGCCCCTATCATGTTAACTATAATTATTTAAAATTACCTGATAATTAAAAAAAATCATTTCATTAGGCTTGTTTTTGTCTCTTCAGACTGTGTTTTTTTCTTTGCATTTCCCATGTGTTGTACTGTTGAAAGCCAGATATGATGCACTGGGTAATTAGAACTGAGATAAAAGAACCTTAGTGTGAAGTTCTATATTAATCTACCTATGAGTTGGGCTATATTTAATGTTTTCTATAGCTTTAAGTTCCAGAGGGCTCAAATTCCTCAAGAGTCCTTATTTTTCTCTCTTTTCTAGTCTTTGGGTGTCCATAAGAACCCCTTCTTAAATAGAGTCTGTCTTTTACTCTTTTCACTATAACCCACTGTTATTATTCTGAAGCCCTGTTAATATGGTGGCAAGGTGTGAGGGTGGGGAATCATTCTTATTATCAAATCTCTTAGTGGGCCTGAGTCCTCAGAAGGTGGCATTTTGAAGTGTTTCTTAGCCATTATTCTCTGGCCTTATGTGAAACAAGAAGGCTCCAGGGGGCTTGAGTTGACTAGCTGCCCTTTCCATGGATCAGATAAAAATCTTTGTAAAGATTTATTTCCCTTGGAGAGTTGGCCTTTGTTATGGAGAACAAAATCAGTGTATTTCAAAATGGTTAGTTTTTTCCTCCACATGCCTGAAATGAGATGGTATTTTTCTTGGGCTTCTACCATGAGAACCCAGTAGAATTCCTGAAGATAAAACCCCTAAAAAATGCAGGGACATCCTTAAGACTGGACCTCAAGAAATTTCTCACTCTCAAGCAAGATCATGGCCGTTGGCTATTTCTCAAAATTACCCCTTTAGTTTTCCTACCAGATTATGATTGCGGTGGCTTCTTCTTCTCCAGGTAGGCTGATCTCTGTATTTGTCTACTTCTACAGATTTGAGAGTGGCAGTTTACCCTGTTACTTCAATTCTCTGATGGGTCCAAGAAAAGTAGTTCATTTTCGGTTTGTTCAGCTTTTCTCTTGCTGTAAAGATTGAAATGATGACTTCTAAGTTCTTTATGTGTCTAAGCTAAGACTGACCATGACTTTTTAACTGCAAAGCATCACCTTTTGATCTGGAAATTGAAGTCTAAGTTTTTCTTCTATCACATACATGAATGTTTTTATATTTTATCTTAGGAATATAACATGAATTTTGAACATTTCAAATTGCTTTGATCTTATTTTACTCACAAATCTGCTTGATTTTCTCAGGTCCTTTAATTGATTCAATGGTTCTTTTAGTAGCAGAATATATTCTAATTATTGATGTGTCTAAGATAGCTTTTATTTTTGATGGTTAATTTTTTCTTCATGTTTCCCATAAGAAATGAGTAATTACTTAATGTTCATGTATTTGTTTCTTTATATCACTACTGAACTCATATCTAGATTGATAGATAGATAGAGATGATAGATGGTAGATAGATAGATATAATTTTATTCATTAGTCTCAATGTTCTATTTAATGACTTAAAATTTTTTTTGTCAGGTATATTTTTCACATACTCTTGTTTACTATGCTCCTTCCCTTAACACCTCCCATTTCCTGCTCTGCTATTTGTTCAAGATAAAAATGGGGAAGAGTAATTAAAATTAAAATGAAATGAGGATGAACAAGAGGAGCAAACCCAGTCAGCCACAAATTCAATTGGAGTATGTTGTCTCAAAACAATAGATTTTCATAGCATCTGTAGGTAAATATCTTCTACTTGATTTTGTCATTTCCCTCTTTGGAATAAATAAGTTATTCCTGTAGCAGGGAAACACAACTCACAGTAAAGCTGCAGATATCACAGATTCTCCACAACACTTATCATAGACAAGAGCTTAAAGGAAATATATATGGTGTGTCTGTACAAATACTTGAGTCCTTCAGTCATTTTTATCCCACCACCATTCTGTGTAGACCTGAATTTTTATGGGGATAGACTCCATTTTCCTTGAATGACATCCATTGCCATAGTCCTTGCCTAAGAAAGTAAAGAATCATTAATTACTTGTTTTAGGATCCATAACCTACTTTAGAGAAAACATTACTTTTGTGACACCTACAGAAATATATATGTATTGAATATTAGCTTCTCAGTTTGGTCCAGATTTTACTGTTACATTTCTTTCATATCTCTAGTTTCAGGTTTTAGCTGTTACATAATTTTATTACAGAGTTTTCTCTTCTACCTTCCATTATTTACTGGTTTTGGTGTGTTTTAGTGAGGATAAAAGAATGTGTATGTGTATGTGTATGATATAATTTACATAAAATGTACAAATATAATGAGTGCACAGTTCATTGAGTTTTAATAAATTCATACACACATGTAAACACTACCACAATCAAGACAGATAATTTCCATCATCTCTAAAAACTTTCCTTGTGTCCTTCCCAGTTAGTTCTTATTCTCAGCTCCTGTCCCAGGGAAACTGATCTTCCTGTCACTACAGATTATTCTACTTATAGTTTTATATAAGTAGAACCATACAGTTTGCATTCTTTTGTATCTGGTTTCTTTCATTTGTATACTCTGTTTGAGATTTAGTTGTATTATTACATTTATCAACAGTATGTTTCTTTTTTTTTTTTTTTAATTTTTTTTTTTCAACGTTTATTTATTTTTGGGACAGAGAGAGACAGAGCATGAACGGGGGAGGGGCAGAGAGAGAGGGAGACACAGAATCGGAAACAGGCTCCAGGCTCTGAGCCATCAGCCCAGAGCCCGACGCGGGGCTCGAACTCCCGGACCGAGAGATCGTGACCTGGCTAAAGTCGGATGCTTAACCGACTGCGCCACCCAGGCGCCCCAGTATGTTTCTTTTTTTCTGAGTAGCATTCCATTTTTTTAATACTTATTTATCTTTGAGAAAGAGAGAGAGTGTGAGCACAAGCAGGGGAGGGGCTGAGAGAAAAAGAGAGGGAGACAAAATCTGAAGGAGGCTCCAGGCTCTGAACTGTCAGTTCAGAGCCAGACACGGGGCTCGAACCTACCAATCATGAGATCATGATATGAGCTGAAGTTGTCGCTTAACCGACTGAGCCACCTAGGAGACCAAGTAGTATTCCATTTTAAAGATTTATTGCAATCTGTTTATCAAATCTGTTGATGATCATTTATTTTGCTTCCAGTTTTTGACTATTAGGAATAAATCTGCTATGAACATCTGTAGATAAGTCAGTCTGGACACACACTTTCATTTCTCTTAAGTAAGTACCTAAAAGTAGAATTCTGGGTCATATAGTAAGTATATGCCTAACTCTAAAAAACCTGCCAAATTATTTTCAAAGATTGCTGTACCTTTTTACATTTCTACCAGTAATGCATGAGAGTTCCAGCTGTTCCACATCCTTGCCAACACTTGGTATTTTGAGTCTTCTAAATGTTAGCTGTTAGACTAGAAGTACACTGGTATCGTATTGTGGCATTGATTTGGATTTCCTTCATTATGAATGATGGTGAGATTCTTTTAATGCGCTTACTTATCATTTATAGGACTACTTTGTGAAGTATGTGTTCAAATTGTTTGCCAGTTTTTAACTGGGCTGTTTATCTCCGTATTGACTTATAAAAGTTCTTCATACACTCTTGATCTGAGTCTTCTGCCAAATATTTCTGAATTCCTGGAGTAACCCTTTTTCTGAAGTATATTTTTACACACTATTGTTTACTAGGCTTTTTTTCATACATCATTTAGTTTATTTCCTGCCCCGATCTTTCTTCATGATAAAAATGAGGAAGAGCAAGAACAGTAAACAAGGCTAGCAGAACTTCAATTTGAGTATATTGTCATAGATTTTCATACATTGTCCTATAGTCAATTGTGTATCCATCTCCTTCACTAAATTATGTTTTATGGGAGTAAGTATGATATATAGCATACTTGATCATACTTGATATATGATATATATCATGCTTACTCTCATATATAGATAGATATATAGATAGAATATATCATACTTACATGAATATATCATGCTTATATCATATATATATATATCATACTTACTCTTATATATAAATAGAATATATCATACTTATATATATAGAACATATCATACTTACTCTCATAGAGAGAGAGAGAGAGAGAGAGAGAGATAGATAGATAGATAGAATATATATATAATCTATCTATCTGCAGGTAGACCCCCTGGCATCCATTTCTTGCCAGTTGGTAGAATAAAGTAATTCAGTCAACAGTGGACATTAAACAATTAGGATTTGGACTTCACATCCCACAGCTTAAGATGAGTCCTGCCATAAAAGAAATTCTGCCTAATGAATTTATCATGGATAACTATTATACCTGAAGAAATGCTGGATAATAGAAATTGCCTTGAAAATTCTATTTTCCTAGGAGATATTTGGACCACCTCTTAGAGGAATCTTCTTAACATAGTGTGATTAAAAAGTAATTATTATAAAATTCTGCATATTATTAAAGAAGATATTTAGGAGTGCCTAGGTGACTCAGTTGATTAAGTGTCTGACTCGATTTAGGCTCAGGTCATGATCTCATTGTTTGTGAGTTCCATTCCTACATTGGGTTCTGTGCTGACAGTGGGGAGCCTGCTTGGGGTTCTTTCTCTCTCTCTCTCTCTCTCTCTCTCTGCCCCTCCCCTGCTTGTGCTCTATCTCTCTCTCTAAATAAATAAATTAATTAACTTAAAAAAGAATATATCTAAATATTATATTATATTCAAAGAATAGACATTTCAATAAATAATGATGGTGATAATAACTATTACCAACTGAACTGTTTATATTTATTGCCATCTTATTAGGAGCAAGTAATTCTAGAACTCAGTTTGATATGTTAAACTCAATGGCAATGCAGACTATATTTACAGCATTTTTAACAACTCACATGTAGTCAGGTTGCTTCTCTGAAATGTCAAAGACAACTTTTTTCAATTAGCTATTAAATTTATATAAACAGAAGACAGGAATTTGCTTTTGAACCCACATCTTTGCTAAAAATGTTCTGAAAATTGCTCTTCATTCCAATAATAACAATAATCCACCGCAAATTATGGCCCAATATCACACAAAGCTGCAAAGTTAGAGAACATAACACCATGGGAAGTGGGCTGAGATTTCTGTTTGCAACAAAAATAAATGCTTGAGCACCACAAAAGCAATTGGAACATTTCTTAAAGGCCAGTAAGTATGACCTGGCTATTAATTTCTACAAAATGTCAACTAGCAAAATAACATGATCTCCAGGAGAAATAGGCTGGCAGAATTGAATAGGCTCCTTAGAGGCCATTGTAACTCTATTGTATTACATTGTATTATATTATATACATATATACATTATATTATATACATATATACATGTATATTATATACATATATATATTATAATAATAATATATTGTATTGTATTACATTGTAACTCTATTGTATTATCATCTTGCCTTCCCAATATTACTCATCTAAACAGTTACAAAGAAAGCCAATAATCTCTTCCACACCAATTTCAAGATGTACCAAGAGGGAAAATATTTAAGTTATCTCAGTGAGACTTTTCACACTCCTGTGATACTTTACCCATACCCCCTCTCTTCACACCAAATGTTAAATACGATCAAAAGCTAAATTTTAGGGTACTTGGCTGGCTCAGTTGTAAGAGTATACAACTCTTGCTTTCAGGGTTGTGAGTTCGAGTCCCATGTTGGGTGTAGAGATTACTTAAGAATAAATTTTTAAAAATATATTATTTTAGTGTAAAGGAGGCTGGATAAAACCACATAATTACAAGTAGTTATATGGAACTGTGTAGACCAAAGACCAAGCAGAATGATTGGATATTTAGCCCCTTTATTGAGCATATTGACATTGTAATGACACAGGCTCACTGCAAGGGTTTTCTTTGTTTTCTAACACCAGAGTCTAGGATAGGGTATGGAGTCAACAGATTACAGCTAGTATTAAGAGAAATTTCAAAGGTTTATGATCACTATCGGTGGGGGTGGGGGGAGTGGAAGCTTCTGGTCATTATGCTTGTAAATCCCAAATCCTCATTTATCCTGATCTCTAGCCCATATATTAGAAAAATTCCATTTAATCATTCAACAGAAACTTTCTTAATGCTTCATATGTGATAGAAAATGAGCTGGGCACTGGCGATGAAATAATGACATAATCTGTGTACTCAAAAGAATCACAGGCTATTATCTCCCATCTACTTTTTAAGTAGAAGACTAGGGTTAAACGTATTATGTTATGGGGACAGTAGGTGGGAGAGTGAGGAGAAAAAGAGCATGTTTTCTAGAGGAGGCAATAGGCATATAATAAGGAGTTTTAAGTAGAAGAAAATGATCATATTTATGTTTTACAAAGGTCACTCCATTGGCAATATGAGGTACTAATTGCTGAGGGTTAGGCTACAGGTAGACATGGGTATTGCAAAGCTTCAATAAAGAGAAAGTATTGGCCCGGTCTAAGGAAGTAACTCTGGGAATGTATATAAAAGGATAGAGAAGAAAAAAACATTCAGGAGGCAGAATTAAAGGATTTAGTAGTTGATTGGATGCATAGAATTGGGGAGTGACTTCTAAGTTTCTTAAAGGGGGACTTCAGAAATCTTACCCAGCTAGTTTTATATTGCATTTATCCAAGATTATTTTTTGAACAAAGCACACTTGGGGGTCATGGTAAATATCAATGTTAATATGGGGAAAGCAACTGACTTCCTTTAATGACCATTTAAAGAACACCCATTCATAAATAAGTTCAAAGTAAATTGAGATTATTTCCCTTTTGGATATTCTACAATATAATATAACCTCTTCTATTTTGGTGTATTTATTATATTGGCCTCTGCTTATTTGGACTGGTTTTTATTCAGCTATAATTTACTTTACTCTAGTTCCTAGGAGGATTCATTCTTCCAATATTTTGATATCTGATGAGTAAGCCTCTCTCCCTCCCCATACACCTCCATATAGAATTAAGAAATTTGAGATCAGAAGGATGTGTTGGTAATTTGTTAGGAAGGGGCCTTTCACCATCCTGCTTGTTAGCACCCACTTCATTTCACTTGTTTTATTCTTGGAATAATTCCAGCTCTAATGGAGTCATAACGGAGGGCAGCACGAAGAACTATGCATTGCAGTGGGGCAACTGGGTGGCTCAGTTGGTTAAGCATCCGACTCTTGATATCTGCTCAGGTCATGATCTCACAGTTGTGAGATCAAGCCCCACATCAGGCTCTGTGCTGAGGAGAGTCTGCTTGGGATCCTCTCCCTCCCTCTCTCTCTCTGCCCTTCCCCTGCTCTCAATCTCTCTCTCTCAAAATAAATACACTTAAAAAAAAGAAGTATGCCTTGCAGAGGAGACAAATTATATTTAATATGAGTTACTTCCCTAGTAAAGATGCCATTTAGTGCTATTGATGCAGCTTCAGGAAAATTTTTTAAAAAGTAGGATATTTTATAGCATTAAGTGTACATATACACTCCTCATAGCTCAATGAAAACTAATGGGGCTTCTTTGTATCACTAAAGGACAAGTTATGATTATAAGCTTAAATCAGTGCTTGTTAATTAGTGGCATTTCTAACATAAACAGTGAAAATGTTGAGAATAGGAAACATTGTCCACAGTAGCCTTGGATGAGACTCAGTTCATGACAGAATGATTATAGGAAAACAGAGCAACCCAGCTTCAATCTAGGGAAAAAATGGAATTCCCAGATGTGATAGAATGGTTATTGTGGTTCCTATTGCAATAACAGAAAAAAAATTTTCTACCCCTTCAAAGGTTCATTTCAGTCTGGACATTGTGTCTGAGTTCTAGAGCAGAGTAAGCTCTAGAAATAAAGACATTTCAGGCCTTATAACTACCCCATGCAGTGAGAATTATGTCTATCCTTATTTTACAGATGAGGAAACTACAATGAAAAAAGAGGTTAAATCCGAGGTCTTACACCTAGTAACTATTATAATAAGGATTTAAATGTTGGTTGTCTGACTTCCACGTCAGTGTTCTTAAACACTACACTATGTTGCATGTTAGGGAGCAGTCTTATATTTTACATTTATATTTCATATTCAAGAGTGATTCTCTCATTTTTTAAATGTGATACAAGGAAAAGGGGAGAGAGGTGATTTTGCTTTAAATTACGTTTCAGTCACCTAACTGCGGCATTGGTACATTCATTCAATATGCAATTGTTGGAAACCTATGCTGTGCCAGTTGCATATGGAGATTTGGGAAGATAAATTTTTAGAAAGCGTACCACTTATCAGGCAACATAAGATAGGATTTATCATTTTCTATATTCTGCTATAGTCTTTTCTATCTTTCTGATGTACATAAACTAAAGCACTGAGGAGGATCTGAACATGCGGAGAAGAGACTGCAGGTATGCTATTCCGGCAAGCACAGCCACACAAAATTTTCTAAAAGCCTGAAGCAGTAAAATTGTATAGGATGCAGTGGAAGTATCAGTAATAGTAAGCATTTTGGTTTATATGTCATACGGGATTTATAAATGGGATCATTAAGAGAGGGCTCAAAATCATAGAGAGCGTTGAATTCTAGACTAAGGGATGTACACCATAACCTGGAGCCAATGCACAATAAACAGTTCTGAGAAAATGTGAAATATTGAGATGTTGGTGTTTAGTTGTTTTGTTTTATTATATCGTTTTGACTCTGTGTATAAGGCAGGAAGTAGGTGGGAAAAATAGGAAAATTATGAGACTATTGCAGGGGTGAAGTGATGTAAACCTGGAGCTGATGGTGGCAAAAATAGAAAGGTAAGCTTAGAGGTGAAACAATGGTAAAGATGTTAAAGCTCTTGTAAGATACTACCTATTCTGAGATAGCCTGTGTATTGGGAAACATGTTGGATACTGCAGTCTGGCAGACCCAGTTCTGTTCACCTACCTAACAATTATGTAACTTTGCACAAGTTATCTAAACTCTCATATGTCTAAAACTGAGAGGTAGGAAATTCTCAATTCATGTTATTTTCCTTCTCTCTTCCCTCTGTCTTTTCATTCCAAAGATAACAACATGAGACAGTTGAGTATTAGTATTATAATCTATGTTTATAATGTAAGTGTGATAGAAATTTAGAGATAAGAGAGTTCCGAGGGATAGGGTAATCATTCAATGAAGCAATATTCTATGCTGGGGTATAAACAGTATTGGACCAGGGGAGGGACAAGGGAATGGGAGATTAGAGCTAGAGATTTCAAACATTTTATTTCATATTTTGGTAGGTACAATGAATACAGCAGGTCATAGCAAAATATCATATAAGGCTATAAGAAGGGTCAACATTGACAAGAAATTTTCCAACTAGAATAACTGGATTTTCATTTGTTCTCCTTGTGGAACCAAGAAAGCTAAAAACAAAAGTCACCAGTTGGAAGGAAAATTGATGAATTTATTTTAGTATACATTAAAAATGAGGTATTTGAAAGTCCAAAGCAACTTGGTAACAGGTTATAAGTTTTTGGTAGGCTTTTGACTAAGTTCTCATCAAGATCATCAAAACAATTCAAAAAGACAAAAACTGATAACCAATACCTTTTACAAGCTAGACGTGGACCATATGGAGCCAAACAGTGGACTGGGAAGCTCTAAGCTCTCTTCTCAACAACACTAAAGCAAACAAACAAACACAACTGTCTGGATCTTTTTGGAAGACAAAGGTTTATTGTGTATATCTGTATTAAACTATATGAAGGATACCTGAAAGACTGATGTGCGGTGCTTGACTCTGAACCTACCTCAGAAGTCGGGCAGGAAAAGCAGTGGACACTGTCAATAAAAGCTGCCGAGGACTTTGGGTCAGGTCATAATCTCACCTTTCCATGAGTTCTGCCCCATATCAGGCTCTCTGCCATCGGCGTGGACCCTGCTTTGGATCCTCTGTCTCCCTCTCTTTGCCCTTCCCCTGCTCATGCGTGCGCATTCTCTCTCTCTCTCTCAAAAATAAATAAACATTAAAAAAAAGCTGTTAGGTGAGTTATAGACCACTCCGCCCTGCCCCGTGATGCTTGGGACAAGAGATTATTGGTGAATACATGACACAGATCGTTTAAGGCATGAGGAAGATGCTGGAGTGAGACTCTGGGAAATTAGATCAAAAGCAACAGCGTATAGGAGGAAATTTAGAAAGTTACGTACATCTCCGACAATATACATGCTCAGAAAAGACCTGAGAAAGCCTTCAGCTTTCACCTTGGGCAGATCCCCAGATGAGCAAGCCTAGGTAAGCGCTAAAAGAGTGTATCAGCACAGAGCCAATCTGAAAAGACTGGGAGAGGTGATTTTTCTTCTTTTTGTTTGTTGGCTTCTTTCTTCCTTTTTTTTCTTTCTATCTTTTTTTTTTTTAAATTTTGGTGTGCTGTTTGTTTTATCTCCTGCTATTCAAGGAAATCTCTGTCAAAAGATTAGCTGAACATGAGGTAAAGGAAGAGAGACTTTGAGGATCAAATACAACAAGGAATAGTTTTTCAAAATAATTTGGAAAACCATAAAGCAAATGGACTACTAATGCTTTCAATAGTCAAAAGCAATAAAGGGGGGCACATGAGTGGCTCAGTTGGTTGAGTGTCCGACACTTGATTCAGGCTCAGGTCATGGTCTCATTGTTTTGGGATCGAGTCGTGCATCAGGCTCTGTGCTGACAGGGTGGAGCCTGCTTGGGATTCTCTCTCTCCCTCTCTCTCAAAATAAATTTAAAAAACTAATAAATACATAAAAAGAAAGAATGGAAGAAAGCAAGCAATAAAGAAGAAAAAGAAAACAGCAAACCCTGGGGAAGGGAGAGAATCTGATTTTCAGAGTTAGCCATTAAAATAGCCAAATTCTAATTTTCAACAAAAATCTTAAGATATACACAGAAAAAAAGTGACTATGGCTCAGTGAAAGGAACAAATTAAATTGACAGAAACCATCTCATTTCAATGAATCCTCAATATATATTTGTTGAAACAATAAACTACCAAAGAATGAATAAAGTAAGAAATTAAAATCCATGATGAAGAACTAGCTATGATAAACATTATGGCATAAACAAGACAAATAGAAATTTGAAAAACAGAATAAAACAGATGGTTTTTATTGGAAAGTGTATTTTATCAAAAACTGTTGACTGAAGAAGGTTTCCAAATCTTCCCAATTGTATCTATACTAACTGGTCTTTTATGATTTTCTAAGGGCTAATATGTCCATCTCCCCACGTTTTAAAGTGTCAATGAATTTCATAAGCACATTCTGTCAAACTTTTCAAGGAGCAGAAAATCCAAATATAATTAAATTTTAAGAGAGCAGAGAAAAATAGGGAAAGTAGCTAAATGATATCTTTATTTTTATCCATATCTGTAAAAAAACAGAATGGAGAGTCTAATTTGCACATAGAAGAAATCATGTATAAAATAAAAATATAATTCAAAAACTGTAGTAAAATAATAATTCACCAAAACCAAGTGATTTTGTTTGCATTATAGAAATGTAAAAATAGTTCAGTATTATAAAACATATTAATATAATTCACCATCTTAAGCATAAAGCAGGAAAGAGCACACTTATTTCAATAAATTCAAAAAAGCCATTCAATAATAGCTAAACTTCATGAGTAGAATGAAAAAAATAAAGGAAGGAAGCAGATGAGCAAGCAGATAAAAGGAAGAATATCTTTAGTAAACAGTAAAGTAGTAATAGGTATTTTTAATTGTATGTGTGTGTATACACACACACACACACACACATATTATATATACACATATAAGTAACACATGCTTATATGCATATGTATATAACATCATGCTTAATGGTGGAGAACTACAATTGCTTTGTATTAAAGACCAGAATTAGGCAGGAGGACTAAGCACCATTATTATCACTTAAATGTTTCCTGGAACTTTGGCTAATATAATTATTCAAGAAAAGAAAAAGCGACAGGGGTGCCTGGGTGGCTCAATCAGTTAAGCATCCAACACTTGATTTGGCTCAGGTCATCATCTCACAGTTCCTGAGATCAAGCCCCACATCGGGGATGTGGAGCTTGGGTTTCTCTCTTTCCCTCTCTCTCTGTCACTCACCTGCTCTCTCGCTCAAAAATAAATAAATCAACATAAAAAAAAAGAAAAAGTGACATAAATATAATAAAAGAGTAGATCAGATAGGACAGTCAATAATTTTGTAATTGTGTTCTTGGACTACCCAAGTGTTAGGGACTGAATTGTGGCCCCTCAAAATTCATGTTTAAGCCCTAACCCCCAATGGGGCTGTATTAGGAGATATGGCCCTTAAAGAAGTAATTAATTTTAAATGAGGTCATAAGGGTGGGGCCTTAACCCAATCTGACTGGTGTCTTTATAATAAAAGAAAAAGAAACCAAAGTTAGGATGTGTAAATTTATGTATTGTACCAAATTATCAAACTTTTAAAAGATTTGGCCTATTATCTCATCAAAAATTCTTTCTGCCCCTTGCTCTCTCTCCTCCTCTCATTGGACTCACATAATTTGAATACTGGTAGGTTTGATAACATCTCGCAGGTCTCATAGAAGGCTATACTTCTTACAATTCATGAACCTACACTGAAAAATGATAATCACCCGAAGTCCATAGTTTACCTTTGGGTTCACTCTTGAGACTGTACTTTCTATAGGTTTAGACAAATATATAATGAACTTTCTACAGGTTTAGACAAATATATAATGACATATATCCACCATTATAGTATCATCCAGAGTAGTTTCACTGTCCTAGGAATTCCGTGTGCTCCACCTATTCATCCTGCAGAACACCCTAAGCCATGCGACAAAGGATCTTTTTATTGCCTCCATAGTTGTGCCTTTTCTATGTAGTTGGAATCATACAGTATGTAGAATTTTCAGATTTGTTTCTTGCACTTAGTAGTATGCAGTGAAACTTCCTCCATAACTTTTCATGACTTAATAGTTCCTTTCCTTTTAGTGATGGATAATATTCCATTGTTTAAATATATAACTATGAATTCACTTACTGAAGAATATTTTGGTTGCTTCCATGTTTGGGCAATTATCAAGGAAGCTGGTATAAACATTCATGTGTAGGTTTCCATGTGGACATATGTTTTCAACACCTGTGGGTAAATACCAATGAATATGACTATTGGATTGTATGGTAAAAGTATGTTTAGTTTGTAAGAGACTGCCGAACAGTCTTCTAAAGCGACTGTGCCATTTTGCATTCCCACTAGCAATGAATGAGAGTTTTCCTTGCTCTAGATCCTTGCCAGCATTTGGCAGTGCCAGTATTCTGGATCTGGGCCATTCTAATAGGTGTGTGTTTGTTGTTTTAATTTGTATTTCCCTGAAGACCTATGATGCGGAGCATCTCTTCATATGTTTATTTGCCATCTGGGTATCCTCTTTGGTGAAGTGTCTGATAAGATCTTTGGCCCATTTTTAAAGTGAGTTATTTGAGATTTTTGTCATTGTTGTTGAGTTTTCAGAGTTCTCCATATATTTTGAGTAACAGTCCTTTATCAGATATGTCTTCTGCAAATATTTTCTTCCACTATGTGGCTTCTTTTCTTATTCTTTTGACACTGTGTTTCACAGAGCAGACTTTGTACATTTTAATAAAGTCCAGCCTATCAATCATCTCTTTCATAGATCAAGCTTTTTGTGTTGTACCTAAAAAGTCATCACCATGCCCAAGGCCATCTAGGTTTTCTCCTAGGGTTTTGTCCAGGAATTTTATAGTTTTTGTTCTACATTTAGGTGTAGGATCCATTTTGATTTAGTCTTTGTAAAGGGTGTAAGGTCTGTGTACAGATTCCTTTTTTGCATGTGGGTGTCCAGTTGTTCCAGCACCTTTGGTTGAAAAGGATATCTTCATTTATTGTACTGCCTTTGTTCCTTTATCAAAGATCAATTGAGTATGTAATGAGTCTATCTGTAGGTTGTCTATTCTGTTCTACTGATCTACTTGTCTATTATTTCACCAATACCACATTGTCTTGGTTACTATAGATTCATAGCAAGTGTTGAGGTCAGGTAGTGTCAGTCTTCCACCTTTCTTCTCCTTCAATACTGTGTTGAATATTCTGGGTATTTCACCTTTCCATATATACTTTAGAAGCAATTTATTAGTATCTATAAACTATCTTCCTAGGATTTTCATTGGGCTTACATTGAATATATAGATCAAATTGGGATGAGTTGACATCTTGACCATATTGAATCTTCTTATCCTTGAAAATGGAGTACCTTTCCATTTATTTACTTCTTTGATTTTGTTCACCAGACTTTTTTAGTTTTCCTCATTACAGATATTGCATGTACTTTTGTTTGATTTATACCGAAGCATTTCATTTTTGGAGTGCTAATGTAACTGGTATCATGTTTTTAAATTCAAATTCCACTTGTTCATTGCTAGTATATAGGAAAACTATTGACTGACTTTTCTATTTTACCCTTACATCCTACAACCTTGCTATAATTGGTTATTAATTCTAGGAGTTTGTTCTTGATTATTTTGAATTTTCTGCAGGCTCATGAGTTTTTCAAGGTTATTTTTTCTTCCATATTTTCTTCTCTTTGTCTGCCATGTGTTCTAATTCCCCAGTACTAGTTTACCATTCATGAATTGTTTTTTCACCTTTGTTGAAAACAGAGCCAGTTCCATTTTTTAGTCTCTTTTTTTCCATTTAAATGACTGTCTGTTTCCTTTATTGAGTTTCCAATTACTTATTTTTCATGTCCATCTGTTCATGATTCATAGTTGCATGCTTTTATTTCATAACTTAATATTCTTCTTCTTGGATTTTATTTCCTTCTTTATGTCTTAGATCTGGGATCACCAAACTTTTTCTGTAAAGAACCAAATTGTAAATATATGAGGCTTTTCAGGCTGTATGTTCTCTACTACAAGTACTTAACTCTACCTTTATAATGTGAAAGCGATCATATATAATAGATAAAAATAATGGCTATGTTTCAAAAGAACTTTATTTACAGACACTGAAATTTGAATTTCATATAATTTTCATGTGTCACAAAATATTATTATTTTGATTATTTTAGGTATTTCAAAATGTATAAATTGTTTTCAGTTTTCTGGCTGTATAAAAATATTTAGTGAGTTAGAGTTTAACCCATCTTAGAAGATATTAAACATATGATTTGTTGGTGTGATTTGAATTTGATCTATTATTTTTCCTTTGTTATGGGTAAATACATTTATTTCTCATCAGTTAAGTAATTGCATTTCTTAATGTTATCTGTTCTTTTATACTTTGAAATTTTACTAAGAAGCGTCATCTTGAGTGGAGTTTTCTTTTCACTCTATCCCAGAGTGACATCTTATATTAGTGACTTGGGACCCATGAAGCCATGGCAATATACAAAATATAACAATTCCAACGTGTCAAATGGCTTTCATGTGTTTGTTTTTTTTTTTTTTTAGATTCCTAAGCCTCATTTGTTGTCAGGGTCTTTGGCCATTGATTCTAGCACAAGCTGTCACTGAGTACCCAACTTCAAATTCGAACTATCTGAATAGACCTCACCTCAGTATGCATTAGGATCCTTCATTTTCTTTGCTAAGGCTTGACACTGAAGCTTATATTAGCACATGCTCCACCAAAGTGTTGGAATTAAAATTTCAGGGATAAACCTTTCACCAATGAAAGATAGGCACTGTCATATAAATTCTTCTTATTTTCTCCCCACAGTGGACTTGGCCAAGAAACAATTATTTGGACTCCTGCAAGAAGATTCTATAAGATTGAGAAACTAGTTGAATTTAGTGGGGGCAGGTTGGGTATCTCAACCCGATATTGACTTTTCCTTTTTCTCTGCCTTAGTCTTCTTTTCTTTTCTTTCTTTCTTTCTTTCTTTCTTTCTTTCTTTCTTTCTTTCTTTTGTTCTTTCTTTCTTCTTTCCTTCTTCTCTTTTCTTTCTTTCTTTTCTTTTCTTCCTTTCTACTCCTGAGATAGGACTCCATAATTAAAAAAAAAAATAGCACTCTGCCTCATGATCTGTTTTCTGCAAATCCAGAGTAAGACAAAGTCACTAAGCATGTCATTTGGCTAGTCCAGGTCCTTCTTTTCTGTGACTTTTTCTGCTTCTACCCATCAGTCCAGTTATTAAACTTTATAGTATCTGTTGCACAGGACACCAGTAACAGAATTTTTTCAGATTCTATTCATGGTAGGGAGAACACCACTTCAGGTCTTTGATTTCACTCATTGATCATTTGTCTAGTCCTAGGAGCAGTACTTTTGTCTTCCACAGTAATTGATCTCTGGGACATTTCAACATACTTCCAGTCCTTAAGTTCAGTGGGCCATAATGTTAACCTTTGTTTACATCTGTGTATTCCTTTTCAATTTCTGATCTACAGGAATGGTTAGCTTATTTATGAGCATCATTTTTGTTTAAAGAAGCATTTTTCATTGCTGCAGATATCCTACAGATAAGGAAGGAAGTCAAAAGTCAACCTACAAATGTCTCATTGACTGAAAATTCCTAAACAGAGACATTTGTGTGAATAAAATATTGAATAAGGTTAGGTTTGTGATGGACAAGGTAAAATTTCTAACAAATTCATCGTTTTAAAGAAATTTTTTAATGTTTGTTTTTTGAGAGACAGAGTGTGAGTGGAGGAGGGGCAGAGAGAGATGAAAACACAGAATCCAAAGCAGACTCCAGGCTCTGAGCTGTCAGCACAGAGCCTGATGCAGGGCTTGAACCCACGAACTGCGACATCATGACCTGAGCCGAAGTCAGATGCTTAACCGACTAAGCCACCCAAGAGCCCCTTGAATAATTTTTAGGTTGCAAATTATCTGGACAAATGTGCCTCTGTAATTTTTTGCTGGGTAGTTACAGATAGTTGACTGTATCTTCCTGAATTCTGTACCATTTCTTTATTATGGACTTCTCTTTAAGTTGAAAAGTCTCGGCTGAATAAACATCCCCCAGTAATAACTTTACCTCCATGAATGGCTGGCCTGAGTGATGACACAATATGGCTGGCTAAATGATGGCTCACAAAGGTGTCTACATCCGAATCCCTAGAACCTGTAAATTATCTTACATGGCAAAAGGAATGTTATAGGTATGATGAAGTTAAGTATCTTGATATTGGGAAGTTACCCTGGATTTTCCTGAGGAGATGAATAATAATCACATGGGTATTTTTATAAAAGGGAGGTAGGAGAATCAAAGTCAGAGAACAAAGTGTTACAATGGAAATAAGAGATTGGAGCGATGTCAGGCATAGACTACGAGCCAAGGAACACTGTGTAAAAGATGCAAAAGGCAAGAAAATGGATTCTTCCTCTGGAATCTTAAAGACTAAGCCTGGTTTGGAGAAAGAATCAGCCCTGTATGCACCTTGGTTTTTATCTCTAAGATTCATTTAAGATATCTGACATTTAAAACTCTAAGAGAATAAATTTGTGTTGTTATACATCAGTAAGTTTATACTAATGTGTTTGTTATAACAGCAATAGGAAACTAATACATATGGCTATATTGATGCCCTATATTTTCTCTATCCAAAGATCCACAAATCTAGACATTTATTTTTTTGAAACTTAGATACACAATACATCAAAGGCACCTTAAAAGCATACCAAGGGTTTCATGCTCAAAGGCCATATTTAAGATGATAAATGGCAATGAACACCAAGCTTTATAGTCGAAGAGACAACAGAAAGTGATGAAGATAGTGGAAGAATGTAAACTGCATGCATCTCCACAGGCCATCACTCAGTCCCAGCCAAACGTTGTTATGTAGGAATGCAGGCCCAATGTACCAGATCCTATATTTTTAATGTTCAAAAGAAGCAATTTATGCAGTTATTATGTGAAACTTCCTGATTTTAAATATCTGTAACTAAATAAAAGTTAAAACATCACACAGACCAACTCAGCAGTATGGACCATGCAAAACACACCTCAACCAGCTGTTTTGATTGTTTATGCTACAGCTAGTCCGCAATCTACAGATGAGACTTTGAGAACCCTGTATCGGGGAAAATATCCTGATACTCATCAAGGCCTGCTTTAGGGGAAATAAACTACTCTTTATATAGCTGCTTTCAAACCAGTTTTTTTTTTCACTAGACCAAGGTAAATTTCAATGTTTAATTATAAAGAATAATCTAATAATCAGTCACATATTTTACTATTTTAAGAAACGACCTGTAAAGTCCTCAGTTAGATTTCTTTAAAAAAACAACAGCATCATTTTGGTTTCATAGACATTGCCACAGAAGACCACGTAGTCTCTGTATCCAAGGAGTCACAGACATTTTAGAAAGACCATGTAGTATTGATTCACATAATTCCCCACAGAAAACAATCCTGTGAAACTTGAGAACAGAAGTAACTAAAGAGTGTGCCTCCTGGAGAGGGAGAGAGGGAGAAAGAGAAGAGCTAATTGGTGATGGCACCACAGCAGGTGTTCTCCCTCAAGGACAATGATGACACTGCTCATACATTCAGAGGGACTCATGTGCTCCTTGGCAAGCTGACACAGATTCCTTTTTGTAAACAAGTCAAGTGTCTACATCTGCTAGAAACAAAGCCATGCTTTAAAGAGTGCTCCACAGCCTAAGGGCCCTAGTAACAAAGCCAGAATAAAAGTTTGTCAAGTTGCTAACACTCATTTTGTACCAAGTAGGCTTAAAAGCTCAGGTGTGGTCAGTTATCAAGAAAGATGGAAATGAATCAGAGGCATTAAAAGAGGAATCTTAACAGCTACTGAGTTTCATAAAAAGAAACAGAGATACCTTTGATGTTTGAATATTAATCATTTCATGGTTACTCTCTGGAAGGGTCAGAAAGTGTAAACTGCCAGCCTAGGGAATCACAGCATGTGCTCCAGCCATCTGCTGAAGGTGTCTGAGAGCATGGCAATGCTTCATATTGCCCTTCGTCTTCAAGGAAAATTATTTCAGTATTGACGGCTGAGGCATAGAAAGGACTAGTATTTAAAAGGGAAAGTACGAGGTTTTTTCTGTGTTTTGGTAGGCAGCATTCACTCACAATTTCTTTTTCTCTCACAAATAACTTGAGCACACAGAAGTAAATCCTTTGAGTTCTCCTGGAACTACTTGCTGTGATATTGTTGGAGAGAGGCAAATCCTCAAGGTAAATGTTAGAGTGATGGAGTAAGTCATTTGTAACTTACTTCTGAGCGAAAGGCTACGGTTGTACCTAAAATATCTTCAAAATATAATAGAAGCACTCAACCAAAATTTACAGGATAAGGACACTGATTAGCGGATTAATCCAGTCCTTTGGCAAATGATAAAGAAATCCTGTACTAGGTGATTGGGGGTTAAAAAAACAGATATGGTTCCAAAGGTAGACTCTTAGAGTCTAGGAAAAACAATAACAACAGGTTTAATCATTTTTTATGATTTATAATGTTATAGCATTGATTAAGAGCATGACATACACAATCACATTTAATCACCAAGTGATCCTGTAAGACATGTATCATCATGTTCCTTATACAAATATTGAATTTGACACTCACAATGAATTAGTGATTTACCCAAGGTCATATGGTTCTGAATTGCAGAACTAGATTCAAATCTACATATATCTGACCACAGGTCCCAATAGATAGCTGCCTAGTTGTTTTATGTAGGGTAATGAGTGTGAGGATCTCCCACTCCACCATCTTGCTGACATCACTCTGGAACTATTTTTTTAAAGGTATTCTCTCATATGCTAAAATGGAACAATGTACTCAAAGGGAAAGAAACCTCTTTAATCCTTTGTGGAACAATTTATTAAAACATTACCAAGACACATAGCTCTAAATCTAGAACATAGAAATCTTTTCATTTCCATCTTAGCTGGAAATCTTCTGCCTGATATAAAGAAGTAAATTGAAGATGATATAGTTGGATGGGTGGTTCTGCTCTTTAATATTCTGGCTGCAGATCCAATTCTTTGGGGAATTAAACAACAACTGTCCTTTTCTAACAATCTTCACGAGAACAGAAATGTAGCTCTAGAAACAATTCAAAGACTACCTATCTTTCTTACCAACCCTAGACCTCCCCTATTAATCTCAAAATACTTGCAGATATTGTAAAAGATCACCACATTTGAAACAGAACTGTCCTACAATTAAGAAAAAAATAAAAAGGATAAACTTAATTACCCTAGATCTGTGATAATAGGCAATTAGGACCCACAACTCCTTCTGGGAGAAAAGTTATATCTTTTCTTGTCACAGTTGAGATGTAAATTTTCTCCCCCGGTATTCTCTGGGACCCAAGAGGAATCCCTTTGTAATGTGAACTTCAGGGAGATGACTCACCAGAATGGGGAAAAGAAGAGATAATTGGAAACAAAATGTACACATAAAAAATCTTAAAGGTCTTCTCTAAAAATATTAGTAAAAAGTTTTAGTTATCTGGGTGGGGAAATTTAACTTATTCCTTCTGCAAAAAACACAATTTGGGTTTCACTTACTCTTTTATAAACTAGTGAGTTTTGTGTTATTATACCTGATACATGCCTAAAATTTTTAAATGACAGCCATAAGACCTCTGTTTGTGCCTGTCTGTAGGGTTCATGTGTGTGTGTGTGTGTGTGTGTGTGTGTGTGTGTATACACACACAAACATAGGTGATATTTTTCAACCTCTTTTTGGTATTGCCAAAATTAATTTGTAAAAGAGCTCAAAAAGAAAAATAAACACTTAAATAAATTAAATATTCTCTTAGAAAAGTGGGAACTAATCTAAATGCTTTTCAAGTTCACATGGCTTTGGTAATCTTTGGGAAATGAGAACACTAATAGTTTAACAAAAAAACAACACAAAAAAATGAGTATACCTTCCTATCTGTTAGCATTAAACATATGCACACGTATGTCAAAGAGCAAGAATTTCTGTTCCCTAAAAGGTCCTTCTAGCTGGACTTAGAATCAAATTGATATGAGACCGATTAACAGGAGAAAATTAAATTTAATAGGTGTATGTCTGGGGAATCCATGTAGACGTGAAATTACAAAAACAATGAAGCAACATGAAGCTTATATGAGCCTAGGAGAGGGGTAGGACCCTGAGGATTCAAAGGGGAGAAAGCTCTTCAGCAAGAAGGTGAAAGATGTTTGAAAAATAAATAAGTTTGCTCTATTATGCAAAGGAGTTCCCTAGGTAAAAGGGAATCTCTGTTAATAGCTCTCTTCCTGTTATAGGCTCTCTTTTCCTGTGTAAATTTAGGCAATTGAAGACCAAGAAGAGAGCTTTGCCTACATCTGTTGGGTTTTGATTACTTTTAACTCAAAATAATATTCATGCCAAAGAGGCCCACTTTGGGGTAGCTTGTCCGTGGCCCCTACACAAATAACATTTAATCTACCGAAGTTTACTAGAGAAATGCTGTCTCTGTGTTACCAAATTTGTCAGCAAGGAAATCAACTTAAGATGATAGCTAGCTGTTTAATGTTTCATGAAAGTATCATGATTAATACAAGCAAACTTGTTTAAAAAGCTGAATTAAAAAGATTTAAGTGGGATAAAATTCGTTATAAATGAACTTTTCAACAATTATGTTTTATAAGATCTTTATAATATGTCTACTTAAAAATAATTCTAGGGGCGCCTAGGTGGCTCAGTCGGTTAAGCGTCCAACTTCAGCTCAGGTCATGATCTCATGGTCTGTGAGTTCAAGCCCCACATCGGGCTCTGCACTGACAGCTCAGAGCCTGGAGCCTGCTTCAGATTCTGTGTCTCCCTCTCTCTCTGCCCTTCCCCTGCTCACGCTCTGTCTCTCTGTCTCAAAAATAAATAAAAAAGTTAAAAACTTTTTTTTAATAATTCTGAAATTTCTTTGGTAACATAAACCCTTAGAGTTTTGCTAAGTTAAAGTTAAATGGTGGATATTGATTATCTAGATCTTTTTCAAATAAGATAAAATAGTGAAGCATTAATTGCTAAATATAAGTTTATATTTATCTACTTTTTGCTTCTAAATTTTTACAGAGAGACTAAAGATACTTAGGTTATTTATTAGTAGACCTTTGGGTCTGTTAGTAAACATGTCCTGTGCCACATTTAAAAATAATGCTATTGATGAAGTTTTGGGGTGATGCGGGTTTGTGGGGTCCAGAGCTGACGGCGAAGAAAGAATTCTTGAAGATGTCTTTGGTGCAAAAAAGGTGATTTTATTAAAGCATGGGGACAGGACCCATGGGCAGGAAGAGCTGCACTGGGGTTGTGAAAGGTAACTCATTATGTACCCTCAGGTCGGGAAGGGGTCAGGGATAGAGTATGTCTCTAAGGAATTTTGGAATCAAGGTTTTCAGGACCTTGAGGGGTTAACTGTTGCTAGAGAAATGCCATTTAATAAAGCCACAGTCATGAAACCCTTCAGATGCATACTGGGGAGCCATAAGCTTGGAGTATGATTGCCAGCATATATCTTGGGGCAGTTGAGGTAAAGGAAGTAGACTTACAGGATCCTTGAGGTTGGGAAAATGGTAGGCCAAGGTTCTCTTTTGCCCCTAGTAAAGTGTCATCATCGAGGCAGCAGAGCTCCTAGAGGGAGGTCGCTCTGCCAGTTTCAAGGACTTGTCAATGAGCTGTAGGCAGTAAGGGAATTTAATTTTTCATTTGCCTTAGTTTCCCACATTACCATGACAAGCACTTAAACCCTGTTCCTTTGTTCTTGGGTAGCCAGGAATGTCCAAGTAATAGGGAAAAATCTATTTATAAGATGGCTGACAGGACTGATAGGGACATTCCTGTCCCCGATCGAAGACTCCCCTTCTGGGTTCCTCTTCCTACCCCGCTTGCCGCAGGCACCAAATTACTACTAATGTGGAAGGTGAATGTGGTAGTCACAGACTATAAATTGTTCCCTCTGCTTACCCTTGGAGCTCAGCCCTCTGGAGAGTGATCTCCTCTGAGCCTGAAATAATCCTCCTGCCTTCCAAGATCTAAGAGTGCCCCTTGGTTCTTCCACCAGGTGATCCAGACCAGGTTCCGTAACACAAGGAATATGACACATATTCCACCTTGAGGGGGTGGGGTGTATGTGTGTGCCAGCCTGTTTTTTGTGCTCAGCTTGCCCCACGCTTCCTCATCACTATGAGGAAGCATATACTACAGAAATTAGGAAACAGTGCATTCATGTTTGCCAGCCTACAAATTGCTGGTGTGACAGTTCACCGTTGCTTACCTCCTATTTTTCTCTAGAAATTAAGATTACTAAGGGTCAAGAATTCCAATTAATGTGTGGGGTGCCTGGGTGGCTCAGTCAGTTGAGGGTCTCAGGTCATGAGCCCAGGGTCATGGGATAGGACCCCACATTGGGCTCTGCACTGAGTGTGGAGCCTGCTTAAGATTCATTCTCTCTATCTGCCCCTCTCCCCTGCTCTCTAAAATTAAAAAAAAAATTCTAAGTAATGTATGTAATTAAAATGACTAGAAATAATAAGGGACACAAATCTGTATGCGAAGTATACCAGGAAAGCCAGAAGTGTTTTTGGTAAGGAAAGCTATAAGGTATGGAAGGGTTTTTTTTTAAGCCATAAGGTATGAAAGATGTAGTTTTGTTAAGGGAAAAGAGAATAATTTTTCTTAGAGCAGAACAATTGAATGTTCCTAAATGAGAGAAAGGAGAATAGAGAAGAAGCACTAAATGTAAATAGAAAGCGGGATGGAGAGAGAGAAAGAGAGAAGTTTTCTTGGATTATTATACAAGATTTTTTTTAAACTATTAAGTAATTAGCTTAGAAAACAAAGATTTTATGTCTTATCAAAATAATTTCCTGTGTTTCATATTGTCTTTATCAGGTCTTTGATTACTTAAGAAAACTGCGTTTTCCTATTTAAAAAAAGCTAAAGTTTCTTTGACTATGTAACTGTGTTTGTCTGTGAAAGCTTTTAATTGTCACTTTGATTAATCAGATAACTATGTTTTCATAGTAATTTGTGATCCTATTTAATCAAGTATTTTAAACCTTTTGACATTTTAAATAACTTCCCAAAACCAACTTCTATATTAATTTTTTTAGAGTTTGGACTAACATTTGGATTTCAAAGAGAGTCTTTGGGCAATCTCAAAGGAATCTGTTCTCTCTCCTTATAGAAAGAAGAGATGCTATGCTAAATTGCATAGGAAGTATTTTCAAATAAGGAGTGATGTTCAACCTTCTTTAGGTTATATTTGTATGGTCATATTTATATTAACATGTGTTGCAGAAACTGTATACAATTCCTAAGCTATCTGCCAACATCTTTATTGTTCATATAACCAGTCATAATTCCAAATATTTTCTTAAAATGTTGTATGTCACAGAAATAACCAAGTTTCCTTGTCAGTCACATTGTAATTAACTCTCATTAGATCCTTACCCAAGGCCATTTTTAAGTCTTTTGACATTCACAAACAGTTATTGTTTACTCTGATGCTTCCCTAAAAGCTATTGCTATCAACTACAAACAAAAGAGCTCATCCTCAAAGAGAGATGGATGGAAAAGACTTTGACAGGCATAGGATTCAGATCACTTTACGATGATACCATTGAGGGGCGCCTGGGTGGCTCAGGTTAAGCTTCCGACTTTGGCTCAGGTCTGATGTCTTGGTTGGTGAATTCAAGCCCCGCATCGGGCTCTGTGCTGACAGCCTGGAGACTGTCCAGATTCTGTGTCTCCCTCTCTCTGCCCTCCAGGCTTGTGCTCTCTCTCTCTCAAAAATAAATAAACATTAAAAATTTTTTTTTAAAAAAGATGATACCATTGAACTGGGTAAGAATTTACAATAATAAAAAAATGCACTCAAAACTGCTAATCCAAGATCAAGGAAAACCAAATTTAATCAAATTGAAACTAAATGAATTGATGAGAGGATTATAATTGTTATGAAATGTTGTTTGAAAATTATTGGTTATTTAATATTTTGTGTTCCAAATATAAAGAAACCCTTTTTGTCAAGGTATTTATAATTTACAGCTATGTGGTAAATTACACCTTGGCAAGCAGAATGGAAACTTTCCTCACTGTACCAGTTCCTTCCACAATTTAGAAGCTGTTATTGACTATTCTTATTTTTATAGCAATGTCATTATTTGCATAATTTCAGTAAGAATGTGTTCACTTGTAATAGCTACACAATTGGGGAGCTTCTTCTAGTTTCCTCAAATACCTGATTACAACCTCTGAACTGTAGAGGCAGCTTTTAGACAATAGGCTTGAGCAAGGGAAACCTGAGTAAGGTAGAAAGGCCCACAGGGACCACCTGGCTGAATACAAACCCACCGCAGAGTATCACGGGTCCTAACTAACCAATGGTCTACTTCCAACAGGCACAGTTTCCAAAAATGGGAAAATTCCCTACGTCCCCATACTTCCTCATCTTCCTCCTTTTAAATACAGCCCCCACCCACTGCCTCAGTGCACAGTCTCCCCTTTGCTGTCCTGCCCACCACTCCCTTGTGGTGTATTCAATGAATTCCTATCTCCTTTGTTCTGCCTCGGATGAATTCTTTCACCACCTATGCTGCTGGCTGCCACCTGATCAGGTGGCCCCACATCTGGGGGCCCCCATCCAATAGAGGCAGACACCACACAAACTAGTAGCTCAGATTTTCTTGTGCTCCTTTCGGTTGGACTCACTAAAAACAAAAGTGCCTTTTCCCTAAAACTCTGCAAGCTGAAGCTGGGTGACTTGACATACACTTCAGAGAAATCACAACAGTCCATGTATGGACAACTCTCACCCCTGCTGCTGCAGGAGCCATGCATAAAATTCACTGAAACACCAGATGACACCATCAAAGCCATGCAAGCCACAAAAGATGCTTTGAGCCGAAATCTAGAAATCTCCACTGGCCGCTCTTCAGATTTACAAACTAGGTTTCCAACTATTAACCTTTGTTTTTTTTCTTTCTTTTTTTTTCCTTTTCATAGAAATGCCAGGTTACTTACAGCATACACATGCCTAACTTTGGGAGTGTACCAGCAACCTCCTCTCCAGAAATAAGAGACAACTGTTTAACTGAAGTGATCTATTCTTAGGACAAAGAGACTACTTCAATGAGATATGGAGCAGTCTACCAACTCACTTTCTGAACTATGAAACTTTTTAAGTAAGGTACAAAGCCAAGAAATAAAGGGTGGTAAAATATGCCACTCCAGAAGATGCCTCTTTAGCATAAAGATAATTTTGAGCCGAATATTTTAGGAAACAGTGACACAGAAGAAGCTATGAAAACAGAGTAGAATTTACACTTTCGTAAGGGGCATTTACAATTATAAAGAAAATCTCCATTTGTAAGAGGGTCACCCTCTCTGGAAGAGAACAAATAAATCACAAGGGATTCTTGTCAAGGGAGAAGGAATCAATTTATTTATTTAATGTTTACCTATTTTTGAGAGAGAGAGCACAAGCAGGGGAGGGGGCAGAGAGAGACAGAGACAGAGGCGCGGTCAGCTCAGAGCCTGATGCTGGGCTTGAACTCGCAAACCCATGAGATCATGACCTGAACTGAAGTCAGATGCTTACCTGACTGAGCCACCCAGGCGCCCTGAAAAGGAATCAGTTTAAATCCGTATTACAAACTTTATTTTTATTTATTGTACTTCGTTTACTCCCATACTCTGCACCCTCAACATACCCTTTCTTCTTTGTTTTTAGCTTCAGATGATATTTAAACCTGAATTTTAGTGAGGCCCCTGGGTGGCTCAGTCAGTTGAGGATCTGGCTTTTGATTTGGGCTCAGGTCATAATGGTGTGGTTTGTGAGTTTGAGCCCCACATCGGGCTCTGAGCTGACAGTGCAGAGCCTGCTTGGGGTTCTCTCTCTCCCCGTCTCTCTCTACCCCTCCCCCCTCTCAAAATAAATAAATAAACTTAATTAAAAAACTGTTTTAAACCTGAATTCTATGTCTGCAGAATATCACTGTATAGGAAAGTATTTGTGTAAGCTTTCCATTACTTCCTTTGAAAGAATGCAAATCGCTGATTTTTGTACTTGTAATTTCCCTTCTGAATTAGGGTATCTTAGATGAGGCCACAAAGTAACATGTCATACGTTTTGTCCTTTATCTGCTTCTCGTCTTTTCCAAGGTCTTACCTTAAGCAGAATCATTGCGGCAAACGTAGCATCAAAAAGCCACTCATCTGAGAAAGCACGTGCTGTACTTGCATGTGCTGACCTCGTCCGCACAGACGGAGCCAAAAATTGCCACCAAGACTCAAATAAACAGCACAAGGAGAAATGAGACTGGGATTCACGTTCTCCTAACATCCTGAAGAATCTCTTTTGATCCTGATCTTTGAAGAGCAAATTCTCCAGCTCTCCAGCTCTTGTTTCTTAAGAAAATTATGTGGTAAACATTGTTTCTAAGAAGCAAAATTGCATGTTCACATTTACCAAGGAAAATGATCTTGATTTATTAAAATTACTTTGTTTTTTTTAATTTTTTAATGTTTATTTTTGAGATAGAGAGAGAGAGAGAGAGAGAGAGAGAGAGAGACAGTACAAGCAGGGGAGGGACAGTGAGAGAGGGAGACACAGAATCCAAAGCAGGCTCCAGGCTCTGAGCTGTCAGTGCAAAGCCCAGTGTGGAGATCCATCTCATGAATCGAGATCATGACCTGAGCCGAAGTTGGAAGCTCAACCGACTGAGCCATCCAGGTGCCCCTATTAAAATTACTCTGTATATCTAAAGAGAAGGAGCCTTATGTGGGCATACAAGGCGGGAGTGGGATGGTCCCGGTAGGATCTGAGCAATCCTTTCAAGTAAACCTGCTATCTGAACGTTCATGAAGGGAGAAAAGGTTCACATGCACCTATGGGTACAAGTAAGTGTGTGCAAATGCACACAATGGGAGAGAAGATGTAGTACAGAGAGCAGGCAAAGGAGTTTAGTGGATAAAATTGTAAAAGGCTTCATGGGAGGGATGACTTTAATGCCAGGTTTTGTGAGATGTAAAATATGTGAATCGTTAAGGTGGTCCTTCCCGGATTCCCCTCCACTAGAGTGATCCATGAAATATTTGAGATACTTTTGACAAGATAATAGGAATCCCAGGTTAGATCTCTGTTAGCAGGGCATAAAGAAAATGAATAGGAATGGAGATAGTCTCATCTGTAGGAGGCAGGATTAAAACTTGAAATCACAAATTGAAGAAGGTATGGACCAGGCTATTTAATTCAGGTAGTTGTCAATATCTGAAAAATCTGATATGAAAGAGATTGGGCTAGATTCATTAATTCGACAAATGTTTATTAAGCACTTTCTATATACCAGGTAGCCTTCTAGGTTCAGGGAACATGTCAGAGAAGCATAAAGGCAAAAATCTCTGTCCTTCCAAAGCTTATCTTCAAGTGTGGTGAGAGGGACAATAAGCATAATAGGCATATTATAATGTATGTTAGAAGTTAATAGAAGCTGTGTGGAAAGTAAGCAGGAAGTCAATACAGAGAAAAATAGCATTTTAGTAAAATCTTGAAAGAATTGTGGGCTAAAAGCAACATTAAGATTTCTGGCTGTGAGGGGCACCTGGCTGGCTCAGTCAGTAGAGCATGCAACTCAATCTTGGGGTTATGAATTCGAGCCCCATGTTGGGTGAAGAGATCACTTAAATTTATTTTTAATCTTTTAAGAAAAGACCTCTGGCAGTTATAGACCTAGCATCTGGTGAAAAATAGGTTGCTATACAAGGGCATTTGATTTAAGAAACTGACAACTGAGAAAAAGTTTTGGTCATCTCTAGGAGAGGTCTAGAGAATTGGGGATTCACTACGCAACAAGAATTGCCTTTTCACTTGAGGCAAACATAAAACCAGGTGTCAACACCCAAAAGCAAAACTGAAGTGAGAAAACTAGCAGTCGCCATCTTCATCAAGGTATCAGATCAAATAAATGACATCGTGCCTCCCAGGGCTCTGTTTCCCTCAATGTCTTTGTCCTGTGGATGGTAGCCATGTGAGAACTATATCCATATCCTACTTGCTAGTTTGGAGGAAAACTCCTGAAGCAGTCTTGAGTAACAGACAAGCAGAGAAAAAAGTATGTGGTTTCTGTACCAGTATCCTGGGTTCCCAAGAGTTCTTCTGTAGAAGATTTTTTAAGAAGAGAACTGGTCTAAGCACATGCATGTCTTTAATACCAATCATCTGACAATACTTCTTCCTGGATCAAAGAAAACACTTTTAAGCCTCCTGTTTGTTTTCCTAACAAATGTTACTTGTTGCATTAAAAAAAAGTTATCTGAGATGAATTGCAAATGTCATGCTAATTCTTCCATTACCTTTTAAAGTAGTCAACAGCACAGACATATTTTAAGGCCTTAATGTGCATGTGTGCTGCACTTAATCAGATTATAAGTAATAATTTTGCACACATTACTAAAAATATTAAAGATATTAAATTAATTGTAAAATTAGTAAAACATTACTCAAAGACTTGAGATGTTTCAAACGGGGGGACAACTATCTTTGCCAGATACTGTATTGCAAGCATTCAAATTAAACTACTCCACGAGTTTTGTAAAAGGTTTGCTATAGAATAGAATTAGCCAAGGGAAAACTAACTTGTACTCCTTTCTAAGTTACCAAAGAATCTCAGAGAATCATAGACTATGAAAAAGAAATTGAGCATTAAAAGTCATCTTCCCCATTTATAAATTATGTAACCTAGATCTAGGGAGGAAATAACTGGTCTACGGTGACATAAATTAGTAGTGGACATAGGACTAGAACCCAGGCTGCTTGATATCCAGCTCACTTTGGTATATCATACAACTTCTGACCATTATAAGATAGCTATTTTAAGGTATTGGGGTGGGGTAGGTAAACATTGCTCTTACTATGATATAAAGTATAGACTGCGGCCACGAATGTTATTTAACAGTGCTTGCATATTCAAAGACTTTGGGTGGAGTCATGAGCAATCTGAAATAAGATCTAATACATCATTACATTGTTTTGGGATGTGTTACTTGATTAGGTGGGTAGGTAGTAGATGTAACTGTTTAATATTTTTGTATTATGCACTTTTCCTGTAGTGGAGCGGACATACATGGCTTTCTGACTCTTAAGCTCAGCTTAAAAAAGAAGTCAGTATTAAATAGGACTTTTTTAAAAAGTAGCCTAAGTGGGGTCATTGTGAAATGAGAGCTATTGAAATAGAATATGGGGCACATGGGTGACTCAGTCGTTAAGCATCTGACTTTGGCTCTGGTCATGATCTCACAGTTCATGAGTTCGAGTCCCACATTGGGTGAGCTCAAGCCCCACATCAGGTGAGCCTTGCTTCTCTCTCTCTCCCTCCCTCCCTCTCATACTACCTCCCTCTCTCTCTCTTTCTAACTCTCTCTACCCCTCCTGGGATTCTTTCTCTCTCTGCCCCTCATTTACTTGTACCCCCCCCCAAAAAAAAGAACTAGAATATTGATAACCATGAAAACAAACAGACCAGCAAGGAAACAACTCCAATGTGTGTAAATGTGGAAAAGAGATTTAGATAACAGGCTTCCCTTGTGCAGTCTATTAGTCTTTGTCTAAACTCCATGATTTAGTGCAATTCTTCCTTAGGATTCACACCCTTCCTATATTCTTTGGTCATTCTCATTCCAGATGCATGGGAACCTAACAGAGCAGGGAAGACTATGGAGGAAGGCTGTGTGTGTATGTGTCTATATGGTGGGAGTAAGGAGGGTGATGAAGGAAAGTGGCAAGGCATCAGACAGACTTTCTTTGTCTAGATTGACAGCAAAAATACAGATATTTGATATGAATATATTCTATTGTCTCCATTAATCCTTTGATTACAATTTTTAAAGACAGGCCATTCATCCTCCTCCTCATCATCAATAATATGATTGAATAAAAAGGTGAATAACGACTACCCATCATAACGAAACCTGATGGTCTTGCTCACTTTAATTTACAAATTATTTCAACATATGGCAAGAGAGTACATTTCATGAGGAGAAGGAATTAAGAAGAGAATGAATCTTTGAAAACATGGCAGGGCAGGATTAATTGCCTTCTATCACAAAAGAAGATGGTCCCCATAGAAGAGGAGTGGATGTTAAATATTAGAGAGGAGTAGCAATATTATGATTTACCCACAGCCAAAAAACAAGTTTGAAAAAAATTAGTTCCCTTTATGTTAATTCATACTCTAGCCCAGTGGATCTTTATGTGATAGGAGCCAACTGACACACTCACCTATTAAACAATTATATGCTGATCTCCTAGGCTATCAGAAAGTACTCATCTAGATGTTGTCATACAACAATAAACAATATAAACACAATTCCTGTTCTTATGAATTCTATCTTCTAACAAGGGAGATAAAAAAAGAAACAAGTTTTACACACACACACACACACACACACACATTTTTACCAGACTTGAACGAAGGATACTGATAATAGTGACTAGCATGTTGTGAATCCTGTATGCCAGATACCGTAAATGCTAAATGCTTAACATTTATTATCCCATTTCCTTAGTCCTCATAAATAACTCTCTGAAGGACATGTTATTTATCCCTATTTTACAGATGAAGAAATTGATGTTCAGAGAGGCAAAGTAATCTGCCCAAAGTTTAACAACATGTGACAGAGTTAGGATTCTAATCTTGATCTTAGTAACACTGAAGTCTAAATTCTTAAGCATGATGCTAGGATTTGTTCAAATAACCTTCATGTCTCACAGAGAATGGGGGCAGGGTAAAGTTTTCCCTTGTTAGGCAAACTATGTCTTTGGATACTGGGTTATTCTACATGATTAAAATATATTGTTTAACAGCTTAGTTTATTTGGGCTCCAGGAAAGTTGTGGTGGCTTGTAGGTCAATGTTAACCCAATTTTAAAAGAGCAGATGGTAGCCGTTGTGTGCTGTAGTCCAGGTAAGGTTCCTTGGTCTTTAGCAAAAAGAAAACATCAATGCAGGGCGCCTAGGTGACTCAGTCAGTTGGGCGACTGTCTCTTGAAGAGCTGACAGCATGGAGCCTACTTGGGATTCTCTGTCTCTCTGCCCCTCCCCAGTTCGCTCTCTCTCTCTCTCTCTCTCTCTCAAAATAAATAAATAAATAAACTTAAAATAACATCAATGCATGAGTGAGGTCTAATGAAAAGCCCTGGACTGGAATTCAAAGGACTTGAGTTATAAACCTAACTTTGTACTTATATATTAGGGACATTAAGCAGGTCACTGCATGTTGCTTGAGATTCATTTTCTACACATGCTCCATGTCTGTAAAGAATTATTACTCTGAAAAATGCAAAGAATAGACACCTTTTTTCCCTTATAATCTTCTGTCAATTTTATGAGAAGTTAGAAAGATTATACTTTTGTCTCTTGCTCCAGTTATGTTTCCTTTTTAATGAACAACTTGTTCTTTCCCTACCTTTTCCTTTTCCGCTGATTCTGGGTGTGCCAGGGGAGGGAGTGGCAGTGAGGTAAGGCAATATTCAACCATTTCTGCATGTTAATGAGCTGACAGATGGAATACATCCGGGCATTTCTTTTTTCAATTCTCATCCAGGGAAATCCTTCTCAGGTTATACTCCTGGAAATGGGGATTTGGTGACTCTCAGGGCAGTCCAAATATTGAGCCAATGGCACTTTGGTGGTGCCCCAGAGCAAGGTGGGGATTTGGGGTCTGGCCCATTATGCACGTTTATTAGTGGACATCTGTTCGGCTGTCATTTCCTGATTGTTTCATTTTAATTCACTGATATTGTTGCTAGCCTCAACACAGGGACTCATTACAAATTAGGCAGATTCTCTGATGAAATGAATGGGAAAGAATTTAGATCACAAATTTCAGGAATAAGAAATAATTCTCATTATCTGTCATGTGTCTTATAAAAGAAAAACAAGCTGACATATGTCAAACAAAATGAGAGGCTGGGGAACAGAAAGGCCCCCACAGCTGGCAATTAAGTAATGAGGTTGCTTAATAAAGAGGAATAACTACCTCCTGAAACAAATGAAGGGAGAAGTTACAATTTTACACCCCCTAGTTCACAGGATGGAAATCATTTCTGTTTACACACCAAGAGAAAAAGGAGAATATTTTTTTCCAAGGAAAATTCTCAATACAAAAAAAAAAAAGTTACTCTAGGTAGAGATTTTCACCAAAACTTCCATATGGAATAGCAATGGATCCATGGATCACAGAATTGTCAATAGCTTAAGCTATAGATAGTGCATCTGGTCAAATCTACCAACTACACTTCACATATAAGGACAATTATCTCTACAAGGTGAAGGGATTTCTGAATTGCATAGTTGCTAAGTGGTAAAGTCAGGCCTAAAATCTAGAGTGATTTCTAGTTTAGTACCCTTTCCACTATACCACACGCTTTGTTTTCCCCACTGAAAGGTATGGAAAAGTGAAGGGGGAATTATGTCTCCCCATGTGGATGCTCCTATATCTGGCTTTATTCCTCTTAAAACAAATGATCTAATTTAAGTCCACCATGTTGCAAAGACGGTAAAGGGAGATGACGAAACATTCAACTGCTGAATATGATTCATTTCATATGAAAGTATATATCTTATTCAGAGGACTGTGTGCTCCTTGGAGTGACTCACAGTCATGTGTTCTTGCCATCACTGCCTTTATTACTACCATAGCATTGAGTACAGTAATAAGTGAGTGAATTACTTATATCTATGTATTGTTTGTAGATATACATTTTATAAATGTAAAATATAAGATACATGTGATTTTCAGAGAAATTTTTTTTTGTTAAGTTTATTCATTTTGAGTGAGAAAGAGACAGCATGAGCAGAGGCGGGGTGAGAGAGAGAGGGTGAGAGAGAATCCCAAGCAGGTTCCACACTGTCAGCACAGAGCCAGACATGGGGCTTGATCCCACAAGCCTGGGAACATGACCAGAGCCAAAATCAAGAGTCAGACACTTAACTGACTGAGTCACCCAGGCGCCCCACAGAGAAATCTTATTACAGTCTTAGAAATTCTTGCATTCTTAAAGGTTAGAAATGTGAGGGGCGCCCAGGTGGCTTAGTCGGTTGAATGTCTGACTCTTGATTTTTGGCTCGGGTCATGATCTCATGGTCTCTTGAACTGAGCCCCATGTGGGGCTCTGCACTAACATCACAAAGCCTGCTTAGGATTCTGTGTCTCCCTCCCTCTCTGCCCCTCCCCTGCTCACACACTCTCTCTCTCTCTCTCAGAATAAATAAATTTTTTAAAAAGAGAAATGTGTTAGAATTATAACTACTTTTTTTGGCTAACATTTAACATGATTCATTTCATATACATTAATATGTATTCAAATAATTTATTACTATTTTCCTTTATTATATTTTCCTTTTGAATTCTTATTATTTTGTTAAATCCCCAAATGACAAAAGTGGATCAATGGTGCAAAATTTGTACATCAAAACATGAAAGTAATGGTAAAAATACTGATATAAATACTGTAGCTCAGAACAGGCATAAATGCAAATCATGGTTTTATATATATATATATATATATACATATATATATATATATATGATAGCACACATGACTTTGCATATATGATGACTTTAAGGAAACAGACAAAAATGATGAGGTGGGTTGAAGATGAATTTCTATGATTTCAAACAGTTTGGTCAATTGGCATACCTCAACAGTGATCCATTATCATGAATTTCCTATATATAGCCTATCATTTCAGAGATCAGATAGCTTGCTTACTTAGATGTTGAAAATAAAATAGCAGGACTGTATTAAAAAAACTCAACTATGATACAAAGAGCTTGATTACCAAGAGTTTGAATCTTTTGGAACATTTTGTAATATTCTTTACTCATCAGAGAAAGAAATCAATGACACTTCTTTGGCTATATTTAAAAACCATATCTAAATTTCGCAAAAGATTAAGACACATTTTGTAGAATTGAAAAAAACCAGAAAGCAGATTAGCAATCCATTTATATCTATCAGACAGTGTGAACATGTAACCATCCGACTTTTACATATGATATGTTCATCAATTTAGCTACTGACAAAGTGCTGAAAGCATTCTTAAATGAGAAATATCTTTTTAATAGTTTTGGGATCTAAGTTTGATACAAATATGTACCAGTATTTGATGGAGTCATGACACATAATTATATTTCATAGGGGAATACTGCAAGAAAATTAAAATTTTTTAAACTTCATAGAAATAAAGTCTAAGAAAAGATGACTCAATAGGTCAGGCTGTAACTGAACAGGCTATAGTCATATCTGTGAAAGTTTACAAGCAATAAATTAATTAAAAATATTATTTTGTTGTTATTTACAAATTTTAATTACTTTTTATACTTACCTGAAAGTGGCAGTACCATGTGTAGTAAAAGCCCTCTAACTGCTGAGTATGCCTAAATGTTAACAAACACTGGGCTAGATGAATCTCCTAATTCAATCAAACTCACTGAGATGATTCTTTTCTCTCAGTCCTTCTAGGCCTATCTCAGTAAGCTTTCTTTTGCCTGTACTTCTTCTGTTAAAATCTTGCTTCTCTTGAATCATTTTTCCTGAATCCTTCCCTTTTTACTCTAAACTAGGACACCTTAATCATCTAATGCCAAATTTCTATTCCAGTCTCACACTTTCTTCAATTCATACTCATATATGTTCTGTGCATATGGATATATACCCTTGATGGACATGAGGTATCTAACAGAAAAGCACACACCAATGTATTCCCTAATATAGCTACAGCTTCCATGCTTCTTTTTTTTAAAGCTCTCTACCCCTTTACCTTAGCTAATTTTGAGATCAACATAGTGTGTGCTTAAGGAATGGTGTTGACTGTCTCAGAACAAATACTTAGGGCTGGCCATCACATTTAGGTAACCCTGGATGGAAAAAAAAAAGACAAATTCAACCTTCATGTGGGTTAATTACCAGAGAAAATCTATTCCTCTGTCTCATACTATGCCCTTAAGCTAGATCAGCTGTCTCAAAAGATCACAAACTTCATTCTGCCCTTAATCTTACTAGAAACACGAACTTATACCTCTATAAGAATAGCATCATATTAGGTAAAATGGAACTTCACCCAACTTTCTACTCATACACTTTTCCTCTTACTACTCTGCATTTTCTCACTGCCTACGTGACTCCCAGTCTTTTCACTGGAATCTCTAGGACAACTGTTAGGTAATAAACAATCACAGCTTTAATCTCTTACTGAACATTCCCCATACCTTCTTAAAGTAGAACCAAGTGCTCCCCTCAAACACCTAAGGTGTATTCCAATAATGTGTTTCCATCCCCATCTCTCTTTGACTTTGCATAGTGCTCACCAGTCCTTCTTAATATTGGTGCTCTCTTGGTTTCCATGATAACACTTCTTTTCTTGTAGGACACATAATATCTAACATAAAAGGATTGACCAAGGGGGGCGCCTGGGTGGCGCAGTCGGTTGAGCGTCCGACTTCAGCCAGGTCACGATCTCACGGTCCGTGAGTTCGAGCCCCGCGTCGGGCTCTGGGCTGATGGCTCAGAGCCTGGAGCCTGTTTCCGATTCTGTGTCTCCCTCTCTCTCTGTCCCTCCCCCGTTCATGCTCTGTCTCTCTCTGTCCCAAAAATAAATAAACGTTGAAAAAAAAAATTTAAAAAAAAAAAAAAAAAAAAAGGATTGACCAAGGCAGTTCATGATCACAGCTATATCTTTTATTACTGTATGATTCCTCCTCCACCCTTATTATGCCTTGTATTATGTTAACATGCTGTTGGTTCATGAAGATGCCCACTGATTGACTAAAACACTCACACTGTAATGACAGATCATCCCCAGACTTCTCTCTTTGGCTCCCCCTAACCACCCTTCTCACTCCTCACTCTCTCCCCTCAGCCATCTCATTCATTCATTGCTAAGAATTCTATCATCACCTATGCACGATGACTCTGAGAGCTTCATTTCTAGTCCAACCCACTTCGTGAAACTAGATTTTTGCACCACACTGTTTAACAACATTTTCACTATGTCCCATACATAACTCAATCTCAACATTTTGAAAACTAAATTTATAATCATTTCCTCCACCCCCAGACAGTCTAAATCTACTCCTCTTGTATTTATAATCATGATAAATGTATCCCCATACGCTTGGGAATCCACATAAGAATCTAAATGTTTGTCCTACACTCCTTTCTTTCTTTTATAACCTATAGTCAGGTGATCACTAACTCTAGTCAGTTCAACATCATAAAAACCTGAGTTATTGGCCCCGTACATTCCATCCTCACTGACCCCTATTTATTTCTCCCCATAACTATTACACAGCCTTCTTCTCAATTATATGGCTATAGGAACTTCCATTTTATTTTACCTTTTTAAAAAATGTTTATTCATTTTTAAGAGAGAGAAAGAGCTAGAGAAAGCACGAGAAGGGGACAGAGGATCTGAAATAGGCTCCGTGCTGACAGCAGACAGCCCAATGAAGGGCTCGAACTCACAAACCATGAGATCATGACCTGAGTCGAAGTTGGACGCTTAACTCACTGAGCCATGCCGGCACCCCATGAACTTCCATTTTAAATTTATATCTGTCACTGCCATCAGAGACAGTGATCTTTTAGCACATATATCTGACCCAGTAACTGCTTTACTTATAATTGTTCAATGACTCCCTGTTATCTTCAGAATGATGTTCAAAATCTTTAGCATGGCAAAGAAAGAGGATATGCCACCTGCCTACATGTTCAGCCTCATCGACCACTACTTACCATACATATCCTATGTCCTGTATCTGCATTCTCATGGTCAGAAAGGTACGCTTTAGAGTTGTACACTCAAAAAATTAGTCTGGAACAAGCATTGCTATTGTCCTGGGGTAGAACCAAAGTTGCAGAAACTCATCATATTCTCTAACTTCTCATATCCTGGAAAATTCTATTACCACTGAGGAGTCACTTGAGACTGCCTTTCACCCCACAGCAGTATACCTCTGACTGATGCTTTGGAAGTGACTTGAAAGACGGTTGATCTGGGTGCCTTAGTTTCATGGAAGCACTAGCTTATAGCTGAGCAAGATGATATTTTAGGGTGGAACCATTGGTCTGGAATCAGAAAAGGCTAGATTACAACCTTTCTTCTGTCACATGCCTTATTTGAATATCCATATCAGTAAAATGAGGATAACAACAGCTACTTTGTGAACTATTTAGAGAATTAAATGAGATACCAAAGTTTCTCACCTAGTACCTGGAACATAAAAGGTGCATTTACTTATGGCCATTATATAATAGCGTGGACAAACTGGAGATGTTATGGTTTTAGAGGACAAGATAGACATGTAACTCCTTTTTCACATAAAAGGAAAGTATATTTTTAAATATTCTTTGAATATACATTTGTATCTAGCTCTAGACTGGGAAAGGAGGTTACAAAACATATTCATGGTCTCTATCTTTCAGAGACCTATGTAATGGTTTGGGAACAAAGGTAAACACCTGAAGCAAAGCTCCCATGTCACTACCACATGCATAGAAGAAGCACCGATTTCAGGTTCCCAACTCAGCAATTCCTCTTCTCAGTACTTGGATGTGCACCCAGTTCCAGGGTGGAGCCAACTGAAAGTAAAATATTTTTCTCAATTTCTGGCCACTGGCCCCAACCAATAAGGAGAAGAAAGGCTCTGGACATATGATGTGAATGATTCATATAGGCTAATCATAGAGGACAACCATCTTTATAATGAGTATCCTTTTGCTGAGCAACATGGGGAAATAAAGCTGACAGGAAAGAAAGTACAGGGGGTTCACACACACACACAAATTGATAAATTTCAAAAAAAACCCAGAGGAATTCATTGTGAGAGTGTATTTCTCCTCTCTGGGATATCTTCAAAATTTCTGTAGACTCTTTCCAAACAGTGGAAGTAGTCACTGATGCTGAATGATCATAAAGTATTACTAATAATCTTCAGGAAATTGCCCTCACTTTTGAGCACAAAGCTTCCACATTCAGGAGAAAGGGGCCAAGCACTTTGGAAAACTAAAAAAGTATCAAAGAAAAAAGCTCATGAGGTTGCTATTGCCCTCAGCCTCACAGAACATCCTCAGGAATTACATTTGACCATTTGTTCCCCTAACCAGCCCAGCTGCTCTCACCAGGACATTATTCTGTCCTAGGAAACTGCCTAGTGTGTATTCTATTTTGGAAGTACACTTATCATTGCTCCTGAAATGCCATTTTGCCTTTGGAAACATTTACAGGAACTAGCATTCAGAAGGCAGAAAGATTTTTGAAAGCTTGAAAATTTCTCAGTAGGAGCTCCAATTCTCAGAAAGCCATAAAAGAATGCAGGCTGGGCCATGGCTAATATAACAACAACAACAAAGCTGAAAATATCACTCAAACCATAATACTGTGGTAATATTATTATAAGATGACAAAGAATAATTATTAATATTAGCAGTCATGTTTTGTTTCCTATGTCTTGCTAGTACTTTACATTGATTACCTCAATTAATATTCACAGAAGCCTATATAAATGTAGACACTGAGGCTTAGAGAGGTTAGGTAATTTGCCTTTGGTTACCCAATTAACAAGATGGCCAAGAAGGAATTTGAACTCAAAGTGTCTGCTCTACCATCCCAGTGCATTTGAGTCCCATCCAGGAATGGAGCCTAACCCCTGAAACAGGTAGAAATGTGATGGACCCTTGAAATAAGTGAGCTGAGCTCTGCATTTATATGGTGAAGAAAGCAGTTTCTTCTGACATTTTGTATATGCTATATTTTATCTACAGACATCTTTTGCTTTCAGGGTTTCAAGAGAAAATGGTGCAAAGTTATAGAATTCTGAAAAGATATTAATAATTGATTTGTGTCTGCTATATGTCAAGTACTTTACACATATTACTTCTTATTTTTAGGACAGCCCTTCAAGTTATATAGTACCATTGCCATTTAATAGATGGGAAAACTAAAGCTCAGAAAAATGGTTATAGAACTGGAATCCGAGTCCCTATATTCCAAAGAGTCTTAATGCCTACTTTGGTGGTTTAGCAACTGGAGGCATTTTGGTGCTGACGTCCTTTTCCCCAACCATTTCCTTTTCTGAAGCAGCTTTTGTCATAATGATTTTCACTCTGTAAAGCCCTTTTCAAAATTATTAGAATAAAGGCAGAATTATGAAATCCTGCTTTTGGTTAGGCTTTGGGTGTGTCAAATTTAATTTTTGCTAAATGAACTGAATCAGTCATTGTAATAAAATCCAAGCCATAGTTTGCTCTATTTGTAAATAGCTGGATTATTGAAATATACTGATATAAGATGTAGTAGCTCAGAAAAAGGAGGCTTCCTCATTATCTATGGGCATCAAATGACAAAAGATACAGATTATTCCCTCCATCCCTCCCTTGATTACACAGTAACTTGTTTTTATCAGTTATTTATTGCCATGATAATGCTGTGTAACAAACCACAGGGGCTTTAAGATAATAAGCTTTTATTTAGGTCAGGTGTTTGGCAATTTAAGCTGAACTCAGACAGATGGTTCTCCTGGTCTTAGATGGGTTTATTCATATGTCTAGTGGTTGGTGGTTGGTAGTTGCATGATAGGAGTGTCAAGGCCACATGTAGCAGCAGTCTAAACTATGCATCATATTCCACTCTTTTCACAATTAATTATTCACATCCTTCCTACATGCAAAACATGCTTCCCTCAAAAGATCTCAAACATCCCATTTAGTCACACCATCCGGTCGAAAATCCATTATCTTGTGATCTACAATCAGGTACTGATATGGTTCCTCAGATGAGGATTCAAAGCCCAATGAACTAAAATGATAATTTATTGGCCACTCACATACCCAACATTCAGTGATGACAGAGGGACCAGATAATTACAAAAATGCTCTCTTTCAGAAAGGGAATAATATAGGAAGCACCTAGCCCTAGTATACATGTATAACAATTTCCACTGGACAAATGTGGCCAGGACCCTACAAGGTAGGGGTAGGGGATGTTTCTTAACTATACCCCATCATGCTTCCTAAGAGTGGACCACCAGGCCATTGTTCTCCATGGCCCTTAACTTTATTCAAAATATTATTCTTTTTCCATTATCCTTGGTCACTTTTGAAGAGGGCATTTAAAAATATGCTTTCTGAGCAACTTTTTAGCCTGCTTCTTGCTCATAAAATACTGAAGGCCAAGTGTTTTTCTGAGTTTCATACAATTTCATTCTCCTTTAATCCAGTATGGTAGCACTTTTGCCCATACAACTCCCTTAAAACCTCTTGAGTGTCATAAAAATAAAGTTTAAGTCCACTCCATTGGCAAAAGCCACAACCATAATTCCTTTTGAAGTAAGGCTCTCTCTCGATTTTATCAGTGTTTCTTTGGGCTTCTTGGGGTGCTGTAAGATAATGCCCTTAAAACTTCTGGAAACACTTTTGTCTAGTTGAGAGGGCCTACTTAGCAACACCTTAATTTATTCAAAAGTCTTAACACAGTCTGACAAACCTCTTTCGGTCTTTAATACTAAGACCACATGTTTCTGGCAGCTCCTTGGATTTGATCTAGACTAAGAGGGTAGAAATAAGAAAAAAATACTTTTTTCTAATCCATTAAGTTCTTGTATTCTCTAAATTTTACTCACAAACTGTTCAGTTCTTTCTTTAATGCATCTTTTTCTATTTGCACCTTATCACATGCAGCTAGTAATAGCAGGTGATATTTTCAACATTCTGTCTACATATATCTTTACTAAAGTATAAAGGTTAAGTTGGTATATTTTCTATATTCTAAGTTACCATATTTTACCAAATGCTTCACCAGTAGATAACATAGTTTGCCACTTATCTAGGCTGCTATAGCAGATTCCTCACTATTTTTCCAGCCTCCTCTCTTTCAATGCTGTTTTTCCAGTCTCTCCCCACTGCCTTTCACAAAGCAATTGACACATATTTATATTTTTATTATAATACTTTGTTTCTAAAAACAAATTTCTGTATTTGTTATCTACCACTATAATAATGCCATATAACAAAACAACTCCAACTCAGAGATTTAAGTCACTAAGCATTTATTTAGCATACAAGTCTGTGAGTTAATGATTTAGGATGGACTTATTTGGGTCATTCTTCTGGTCTTGGTTGAACTCACTCACAGGTTTGAAAGCTGGCTGACTGTCAACCAGGGTAAAAGCCATGACTGGGCCATGTGTCTCACCTTATCTGGTAGGTTAGTCTGGGAGTTTTATCATGGTAAAGGCCAAGAAAAAAGAGAAGTGGAAACACCACATACTTTTTCAAGCCACTGATCATGTCAAATTTTCTAACATTTCATTGGCCAAAACAAGTTTCATGGTCAAACTCAGAGTTAATATGAGAAGGCGCTACCAGATGATATTGACACAGTGAGACATGAAAAGTTGGGGCCATTAATTCAGTCTAAAATACTTGTTATATAATTGCCTCAAACGTGTTAACATACTTTATCCTGGCATTATGACAGACATCTCCAGGAAAAGAAATTCCTATGACTTTTTTCTTTTCACTAAGAATGGCTAAAAGAAACCACAGGGGCACCTGGGTGGCTCAGTCAGTTGAGTGTCCGACTTCGGCTCAGGTCATGATCTCACAGTTCGTGAGTTCGAGCCCCACATCGGACTCGCCGCTGTCAGCCTGTCAGCACAGAGCCCACTTCAGATCCTCTCTCCCCCTCTCTCTGCCCCTCCCCTGCTTGTGCTCTCTCAAAAATAAATATTTTTTAAAAAACACATATTTTTTGGGGTGGAACATATGGAAAACCGAGAAATAGTTCAAAGGGATGAAAACTTAGATGGATTTTCAGTATCCAATGCCTTTAGAGGTCAAAAAGGCAATATAATGAATTAATGAAGCCAGTGTGGGTGAAGATACCTGGCTGTGCTAGGGATTGTCGGGAGTTGTAAGGCATTATATATATATATATATATATATATATATATATATATATATATATATATATAAAAGCAGCTACTCTCAGTTCCAGCAGATCATTATCATAAATACGGGCAAAGTGTTGCCAGATGTTCCAATTGTTTTAAAGAACCTGAAAATCCAGATTCTTATGTGAAATCTCTGGCTTTTTAATTATTTGAAAGCAACTCAATGAAAAATAAAACAAAATGCTGAGAACACCATTACTATCTGGATTCACACACACACACAAATGTCCATGAGCACAAGCTGGATCTGACCCATAGGCTGCCAGTTTGTGATGTTTGCTTTAGACCTTTGTATACAGAGGATTTAAATTTTTTTCCATCTTTATTGAAGTATAACTGACAAATAAAATTGTGAGATGTTTAAAGTGGCCAATGCAATGTTCTGATGGTGAAAAGATTCTTGCCAATTGAGTTTGATAAAACATCTCATATCCATCACCTCCCATACTTACCTAGTTTTGAAAATTTGGGTAGGAACATATGAGTTCTACTCTTAACAAATTTTAATTATATAACACAATGTTGTCAACTATAGTCACCATGTTATACATTAGATTCTCGGTTCTTATTCATAACTGAAAGTTTATACTCCTTTTTTTTAACGTTTATTCATTTTTAAGAGACAGAGTGCAAGAGGGGAGGGGCAGAGAGAGAGGGAGACACAGAATCCGAAGCAGGCTCCAGGCTTTGAGCTGTCAGCACAGAGCCTGATGCAGGGCTGGAACCTATGAACCGTGAGATCATGACCTGAGCTGAAAGTTGGACGCTTAACCGACAGAGCCACCCAGGCGCCCCATTGACTTTTCTTTTTAAAAAAAGATTCTACATATAAGTGGTATCATGTGGTATTGGTTTTTCTTTGTCTGGCTTATGTCACTTAGCATAATGCTCTCCAGGCTCACAGTTTCTTTATCCACTGATTTGTCAAAGAAGCCTTATGTTGTTTCCATAACCTAGCCACTATGACTAATGCTGATATGAACATGGGAGTACACAGGATAGATGGTTTTTAATTTCAATTTCATTACATCACAAATAACTAACATGGCAGTGAGTTGGAAATTAACACATAATTCAAGAATTTTCATCTTTCAATTATACTATGTTTGTATCTAGGTATTTCTCTTGGTTTCATGATGACCATGCAAATACACAATTTAGGAAGGTTCAATCTGGCCAAAACCTAATTCAAATTACAATAGGCTTAATGAAAATCTGACATAAGACCTGATCTCTCCTTCTAGTAAGTATTTCCCATATATGTTGGTTTCCATGGAAATATAGGGTTTTCCCTAAATATGCATACATACAATGCTGAAAAGAAGTCGTTAAAGAAAAGACTAAGCTTGATGCAGAAGACACAAATTAGGAAGTTCAGTCAAAGTAACCCTACATAGCAGCACCGACTATCTACCCAAAAATAGCTAGTGTTTTGGTAAACCACTTAGTTTGGTCTTTCCCAGTACTGTAAGGAAATAAAGAGTGTGTGAAGATATAGAGACATAGGAAGCTTAGTAAAAATGGTTTGGGAATGTACAGTGCAGCTTAGGGAATATAGTCAATAATATTATAACAACTTTGTATGGCGACAGATGGTAACTACACTTACTGTGGTAAACATTTTATAATGCATATAAATATCAAATCACTATGTTGTACACCTGAAATGAATTCGATAGTGTATGTCAATTATTCTGCTGAAACAAATATAAATTCTGCTGCCTAGATAGATTTTAGTAGGTATCTCATACTCTGGTATGCTTAAAAAAGATAATTTATAACTCACCAGGTACCATTGGACTTGGATGAAAAAATAATGTTTCTTTAGGCAATGCATTGGATAAATGTCTCAGATAATACTGAATTTTGTTCAATGGTGAGTTGTACTGTATCCACGTCTGGGTATTACATTTGAAAAGAGTAGCACTACACTAGAGTATGTTCCAAACAGAGTGACCAAGATAGTGAGAAAACTAAAGTGACCTATTGCCAGTTTGCCGGGGATTAAGGGAGTTCCCAGGATACAGGACTTTTAGTACTAAAACCAAAAAATCAAACCAAAACAAGTTGGTAACCCTGGGGAGAACTTGAAGCCATGTTTTAGAAAGAAATGCTAAAGGGTTTCAGCAATTTATCCTGGAGAAGATTCTGGAGAAGGCATGATAAATTCTTCTGAGTATACTTAAAGACTTGCTTTCATTTTCTTCTGTATAGCCCCGGGAAGTTACAAGGATCAATAGGTAACATTACACGTTTAGGTTTAATATAAGAAAAAACTATTTAAAGTCATACCAGCCTAAAGATGGAATGGCATAAAACAAGAAGTAGACTTTGATGAAAATCCCCAAATAACGCAAAGCATTCTGTGTAAAGATATATCGTAAATGTTGTGGAGAGGATTCAAATTTTTGAAGTACGAGAAAGGGTTTGGATGATATGGCCTTTAGGGTCCCTTCCAATTCTGTTTTTAATGTCTATGATTCTGTAGGGTCATAAAATATTTTGATATGAGGAAGTTTGAAAATCTTACATTCATTATCAAAAAAGTAATAGAAGAATTTTAAAATAGCAAAATAAGGAGAGCCATATGGCAGGAGAGAAACCAAAATTAATCTGAGGTTAGTGTAACAAGTGATGTAAGCTGTCAAGTCACTTTTGAAGCAGCCTCGGATAAGAGATCAGCCATGGATGAAGAAAGACCATTTTAGAAGAGAATGAGAAACAGTCGCTGAGGATGGTAAAGTAATTCAAGCATTAAATTAATTCTTACATGTTTACCAAAAGGATGACAAAAAATATGCCTATTCCTCTGTGCCTCAAGAAAAGTGTTTAAGTCACCAGGGTGGCTGAAATGCCAAGTATCCAGACAAGATCAGTGACAACTATTAACCCTAAGTTTGCCTGTGCCAAATTTCTGTACCATCCAAGAGAGAAACTTTAAGCTTGTCCTTGACACATAGTATTTGGGTTACGTATCACCAGGAATGGGCAAAATGGAAGTCAGAGTCATGCCCAAAATAGTTCCATCTGTCTGGGACCAATCAGTTTTAGTGCCCACAGGGCAGAACAGCCCTTCACGAGATTGAATGAAAAAGAACTGGGTGAACTCCAGATCCTGAGGCACTGATACAAACCTAAATGTCATTTCAAAACCTTGTTTTCATAACAGTTTACATACGTTTGCTAATTTATAAAACTTTCCCACTCCTATTTCCTTATCTATATTAACATAAGTTTTATATTCAAAATAATCAAGGCATGAAAGCATATTACAGTCTGCTACAAATAAAGTTACAAAGACAGAAAAAGTTACACTTATTGGATACCGACTGAATACACAGTTTTGTACTAATTATTATGGAGATATAAAGAAAAAAGTAGGTGCAACCTCTGATTTCAATGAACTTGCAGTTCCTGGACCAAGATAGCATACAATATTCCAATTTGTTGAGCACTCATTCACTAAGGGATTTGGTACATTCACACAGTGTAATTCACTCAATCAATCGATCAAGCATTTAACGTGGACATTGTCCACATTTTACAGGTGACGCAACGTGAACTGCCCATATGATAACAATATATACCTTTTGGCCGTGGACAGTCTGAACTTACACCTGTTCGTTTGATGTAGTTTTGAATGATATCCTTTTTCATTCTCCAAGATCCCCAATTTGGATTATAAATTATATAGTCACCTCAATTATCACAGTAGTAGATGGCAAACCTGAGATTAAAATTATGGTCTGCTCCAATGGAATAGAATAGAAACCCCAGAACTAGACCCACAAAAGGATGGCCAACTAATCTTTGACAAAGCAGGAAAGAATATCCAATGGAAAAAAGACAGTCTCTTTAACAAATGGTGCTGGGAGAACTGGACAGTAACATGCAGAAGGTTGAAACTAGACCACTTTCTTACACCATTCACAAAAATAAACTCAAAATGGATAAAGGACCTGAATGTGAGACAGGAAACCATCAAAACCCTAGAGGAGAAAGCAGGAAAAGACCTCTCTGACCTCAGCCGCAGCAATTTCTTACTTGACACATCCCCAAAGGCAAGGGAATTAAAAGCAAAAATGAGATATTGGGACCTCATGAAGATAAAAAGCTTCTGCACAGCAAAGGAAACAATCAGCAAAACTAAAAGGCAACCAACGGAATGGGAAAAGATATTTGCAAATGACATATCGGACAAAGGGCTAGTATCCAAAATCTATAAAGAGCCCACCAAACTCCACACCCAAAAAACAAATAATCCAGTGAAGAAATGGGCAAAAAACATGAATAGACACTTCTCTAAAGAAGACATCCAGATGGCCAACAGGCACATGAAAAGATGCTCAACGTCGCTCCTCATCAGGGAAATACAAATCAAAACCACACTCAGATATCACCTCACGCCAGTCAGAGTGGCCAAAATGAACAAATCAGGAGACTCTAGATGCTGGAGAGGATGTGGAAAAAAGGGAACCCTCTTGCACTGTTGGTGGGAATGCAAACTGGTGCAGCCACTCTGGAGAACAGTGTGGAGGTTCCTCAGAAAATTAAAAATAGACCTACCCTATGACCCAGCAATAGCACTGCTAGGAATTTACCCAAGGGATACAGGAGTACTGATGCATAGGGGCACTTGTACCCCAATGTTTATAGCAGCACTCTCAACAATAGCCAAATTGTGGAAAGAGCCTAAATGTCCATCAACTGATGAATGGATAAAGAAATTGTGGTTTATATACACAATGGAGTACTACGTGGCAATGAGAAAGAATGAAATATGGCCTTTTGTAGCAACGTGGATGGAACTGGAGAGTGTGATGCTAAGTGAAATAAGCCATACAGAGAAAGACAGATACCATATGTTTTCACTCTTATGTGGATCCTGAGAAACTTAACAGAAACCCATGGGGGAGGGGAAGGAAAAAAAAAAGAGGTTAGAGTGGGAGAGAGCCAAAGCGTAAGAGACTCTTAAAAACTGAGAACAAACTGAGGGTTGAAGGGGGAGTAGGAGGGAGGGAAGGGTAGGTGATGGGCATTGAAGAGGGCATCTTTTGGGATGAGCACTGGGTGTTGTATGGAAACCAATTTGACAATAAATTTCATATATTAAAACAAAATTATGGTCTGCTGATTATTGGTGCTCTTTTGAACCTGATCTTAAATTAGATATACTATAATAAGAATATGACAGAAATCAATTGCTATCTTCTGAAAGTCTACTGCTAACATTGCCACTTACACACAATTACTCATACATCTTCACGTAAGCACTCCTGTCCCTGTGTAGCCTATGCTACCTGCTCGGTTACCCTCATCTGTTCTTTCCTACCTGTATAATAGCTACGAGCACACAATTCAGCTTCGGACTATAGGAACTCAACATTTGTGTTGTTCATACATCCAAATCCCTGGCTTCGGCTTTCTTGACTCTTTAAACTCACAATCAACCCACATAAGACAATCATTCTTGTGACCCTTTATTGGATAGAAAATGATTATCAGGAAGTATTCCACCTGTTATACATACATATTTAATGTTTTTTAATTTATTTTGAGAGAGAGAGAGAGCGAGCAAGCAAGCATGAGCCGGGGAAGAGCAGGGAGAGGGAGAGAGAGAGAACCCCAAGCAGGCTTCATGTTGACAGCACAGAGCCCATCAAACCCACAAACCGTGATGAGATTATGACTTGAACTGAAATCAAGAGTCAGATGCTCAAATGACTGAGCCACCCAGGTGCCCCTCAGGAAGGATTCCAGCTCTTAAAAAAAAACTAAAGCTCCAATACCACTCATATACCAAAATTTCCTTCTATTGCAACTATCGTGCCATCATTCCTGCCTAACTAACTTCAGTCTCATTCATAGTTACTTTCTGTTTCTTGACTTACATGTTTTCTTCCAGATAATCAAACTAATTCTGGCCTCACTTTCTTTTCTACTCCACCTAAACTCCATGAAAAATCTCATCTGTTTCTATGACTTTTATATACATATTTAAACAATATGAAAACAGAGTCATAGGTTTGTAGCCAAAGCACCTCACATAAAAATCTGGGTTATAAGGGGTACTCAATACATATATGTAGAATAAGGGAATTATGACAGGGTGATTACCTACTGTATGCTAAATTTTCTCCTTCCAGTTCTCATATTGGCGTTACGAATAGCATATCTGAAAAGGGCTAGCTGGTATAGCACTGGACTAATGAGGCTACAATAATCAGTCAAATCCTCAGGAAAACAATCTTCCTTAGAACTACTACATGAAAATAAAATAATATCCTAATCTTTGATCAGCTATGCCATTTACTATTACTTTTATGATTGGGTTTTTATAATAGTAGTTATACTTCTTTGTATTCTTTCCTAGGTATTAAGCAACTTATTTTAACTGTTGGCCAGTAGGTCTACAGTGGCTCCTGGCCTTTGGGCTCATGGTGTAAACAGCAGGATGTCCTATAGGAATAGTCAACTTATATAACAGTCAGCATTACATGTTCCATATAAGAGGTGCTCCATAATTCACTGATGGATAAGCATATTTTCTCACCCACACATGCACTGAAAAAAATGTCATTATATAAAAAAAGCCAAATGGAAATATTTTTTAAAAATTTGTTTTTAAAAAGTTTATAGCATTCATTCATCAGCCAGTATTTTCAAAATATAAACACCTTCATATAATGAAATACGTTATATATAAACATTTGACTAAAATAACTGTAATAAAGTAGGCCTTGTGAAATTTATTTTTCACTCACCTTGAAGTTTTCTTCAAGTCCAGATTTGTTGGTAGTTCTGCAGGCTCTCTCCAGCTTTACTTCATTAGTCTTCGTAGACTTATGTTTCTAACATTGGCAGCCTAGTGACTTTCAGACCAATCCATCTACTGAGGACACCAAGAAAATCTAGATAAAACATAAAAATAACACTTTGATATAAAATAATATAATGTAATGTAAATTAAATACAGAATGTATGTTTAATTTTTCCATAAAAACTACAAATTTTAGTTCAGGATGAGTAAAAGAGGATTCCAGTAAACACCTAAGATTTTCAGTAGGGAATTCGGAGGGCTACATTCCAGGGTATAGACCAGACAAGCCCTCACAAGGGGACTCAAAGAAATCTGGGATTGTTAGTGCCTTCACTTAACTATTTGCCAGAATGAAAATTAAGTCATTTTTGGAGGATGAGAACACTGTGCCAAACCTCAAATTTATCTAACATTTTATACACAATTCTTTGGCTTTAAGCAAAATATAAGCAACTATACACAAATAAAGAATTGAGAAATTAAAGAAAAAATACACCCTGCCAATAGACAAATAGGAGATTTATATATTGGAATTATCAATTATGACTTCTATAGTTAAGGAATATAAAGAAAAAATTTAGAAATTGGCAGAAGGAAAAAAAACTGGCAGAAAGCTAAAACTAAAAACTAAGAATCATATGGAAATTCTGGAATTTAGAGATACACTAATTCAAGTAAGAACTCAAAAAATAGGTTTAAGGATACTATACATAGAAAATCCTAAAGACCACCAAAAAGCTAGTAGAAATAAAAAACGAACTCAGTAAAGTTGTAGCATACAAAACTAATACCCAGAAATCAGTAGTGTTTCTATACACTAATAACAAAGTAGCAGAAAGAGAAATTAAAAAAACAACACCATTTATAAGTGCACCAAAAAGAATAAAATATTTAGGAGTAAACTTAACCAATTAGGTCAAAGACCTGTCCTCTGTAAACTATAAAACATGAAAGAAATTGAAGATGACACAAATAAATGGAAAGATATTCCATGTTGATGAACTAGAAAAATTAATAATGTTAAAATGCTGATATTACCCAAAGCAATCTACAGATTCAATGAAATCCCTATTAAAATATCAACAGCATTTTCACAAAGCTAGAATAATACTAAAATTTGTATGGAACTCCAAAATACCTCTAATAGCTAAAGCAATCTTGAAAAAAAAAAAAAAACAAGCTGGAGGCATCACAATTTTAGATTTCAAGATACATTACAAAGCTGTTGTAATTAAAACAGTATGGTACTGGCATAAAAGTAGACACATATATCAATATAAAAGAATAGAGAGTCCAGAAAGAAACTTACAATTATTTGGTCAATTAATATATGACAACAGAGGCAAGAATATACAATGGTGAAAAGATAATTTCTTCAATAAATGGTGCTGGAAAAACTGGACAACTACATGTAAAACAATGAAACTGGACCACCTTTTAACACCATACACAAAAACAAACTCAAAATGGATTAAAGACCTAAATGTGAGCCCTGAAACCATAAAAATTGTACAAAAGAGCACAGGCAGTAATTTCTCTGACACTGGTTGTAGCAACATTTTCCTAGATGTGGCTCCTAAGACAAGGGAAACAAAAGCAAAACTAAATTATTGAGACTACATCAAAATAAAAAGCTTTTGAAAAAAATGTTTTAATAAAAATATATAGGAAAAATAAAAAGCTTTTTCACAGCAAAGGAAACAATCAACAACAGAAAAAGGCAACCTGTGGAATGGGTCAATATATTTAAATTATATATCTAATCAGGGGTTAGTTTCCAAAATATATAATGAAAAATAATTACACAACTCAACCCCCCAAAAAACCCAGACAATCCAACTAAAAAATGGGCAGAGGACCTGAACAGACATTTTTCCAAAGAAGACACACAGATGACCAACAGACACATGAAAAGATGTTCAACATTACTCATCATCATGGAATGTAAATCAAATCAACAATCAGATACCACCTTATGCATGTTAGAATGGCTAAAATCAAAAAGACAAGAAGTAACAAGTGTTGACAAAGATGTGGAGAAAAAGAAACCCCCGATTGGTGTATGAATGTAAATTGGTGCAGCCACTGTGCAAAACAGTATGGAGGTTCCTCAAAAAATTAAAAATAGAAATACCACCGGGTGCCTGGGTGGCTCAGTTGGTTGAGCATCCGACTTCAGCTCAGGTCATGATCTTGCGGTTTGTGAGTTTGAGCCTCACATCAGACTCGCTCGCTGCTGTCAGCACGAAGCCAGCTTCAGATTCTCTGTCCCCCTCTCTCTGCCCCTCCCTTGTTCACACTCTCTCAAAATAAACATTAAAAAATAGAAATACCATGTGATCCAATAATTCCACTATTGTGTATTTACCTGAAGAAAATGAGAACAGGAACTCAAAAAGATATATGCACCCCTATGTTTATTAAAGCATTATGTATAATAGCCAAGATATAGAAGCAACTTGAATGTCCATCAATAGATAAATGTTTATGCAGCTATAGAAAAGATGAGATCATGTTATTTGAGACAACATAAATGGACACAGAAGGTACTATACTAAGTGAAATAAGTCAGATTGAGAAAGACAAATACCATATAATTTCACTCACAAGTGTAATCTAAATGAAACAAATGAATAAACAAAAAGCATATATATGTATATATATACACACACACATACATATAATCGTATAGATATATAAACCATGATATATAACAATATATAACATACATATACCCAATACCACAACAATACATAGAGAGAATGGATCAAAAGAATATTTAGAATGATATCAGCCAACAGCTTTCTGATAGTTTTCCAAAGGTGATTAACACAATCAACCATAGATAAGAGGGTATCTATGACCACAAGCAGTATATATATCTATATACATGTACACACACACACACACACACACAGCACATGACAGTAAAACTTCTATAAATCAAAGACAATGTTTAAAATTAGCCAAAGGATTGTTTTTAAAGTTCCATTACATTCCAAAGAGCACCAATAAGACTAACAGCTGGTTTTTTTTTTTTTATTATTTTTTATTTTCTAGGAAAGCCTAAAGGAAGAATAATATAGTTCTTTAAGGGACTGAAAGCAAATACCTACAAACTCACCATACAATTTACAATGAAAATATCTTCACACATGCAAGCAAAATAAAACATCTTCAGACAAACAAAAGCTCAAAGAATTACTAGCAAATTTGCACTAAAATACATACTAAAAAGGAAATATTTATGGGACAGAAACAATCTAAGATAGAAGTACAGCAATGCAGCAAAGAATGACAACTCCTGGGGCGCCTGGGTGGCTCAGTTGGGTAAGCGTTTGACTTCAGCTCAGGTCATGATCTCACAGTTTGTAGGTTCAAGCCCCAAGTCAGGCTCTGTGCTGACAGCTCGGAGTGTGGACCCTGTTAAGGATTCTGTGTCTCCCTCTTTCTCTGCCCCTCCCCTGTTCATGATCTGTCTCCTTCTCTCTCAAAAATAAATAAACATTGAAAAAACTAAAAAAAAAAAAAAAAAGAATGTCAACTCATGAAAAGGTAAACTTAAATGGATATTGACCATTTAAAGTAAGAGTAATTCTATATTATGTGGCTTTAAATATGCATAAAATCAAGATTCTTGGCAACAATGTCACAAAATATAAGAGGAAAATGAATAGAGGTAAAGTATTAAGAAGTCCTTGTATCTTTGGGAAGTAATAAAAGCAGTAATTTATATTACACTTTAATGAGACAAGGATGCATGTTGTAATCTCTAGGGTAACCACTAAACAATATGAATGATTTATTACTAAAAAGATAATAAAGGAAATAGAATAAAAAAAACACTTATGGGGTGCCTGGGTGGCTTAGTTGGTTAAGCATCTGACTTAGGCTCAGGTCATGATCTCAAGGTTTGTGGGTTCAAGCCCCACGTTGGGCTCTGTGCTGACAGCTCGAAGCCTGGAGCCTGCTTTGGATTCTGTGTCTCCCTCTCTCTCTCTCTGCCCCTCCCCCGCTCTCACTCTGTCTCAAAAATAAATAAACATTAACAATTTTTTTAAAAATAACACTTAATTCAGAAGAATCCAAGGCAAGGTAAAGAGAGGAACACAGCCAAGACACGCCCAAAAGAAAGTACATGGTAAATTGGTAGATAAAAAAACCCATACATCAATAATGACACTAAATAAAAATCACTAAAGACTCTAAATAAAAGACAAATATTGCCAGACTAACAATGAAAACAAAACCCAAACATGTTTTGCTTACCAAAGACATACCTTAAATATAAGGAAAATATAAAAGTTGAAAATAAAGAGTATAAAAGATATCCCATTGGATACAATTAACTCAAAGGGAGCTAATGTAGCTGTATTAATATCAGACTTTAAAGTAAGAAAATAGACAGGAAAGGAGACAAGGAGGCAAATTTCACAATGACAAAATGTCACCTCAACAGGAAGGAACAATTCTAAATCTGCATATAACCAATAACATAGTTTGAAAATGTATTAATCGTATGTTGGCAAAAGGGAAAAAAATGTACAAATCCACAATCAGATTAGGAGATATTAACACATCTCTCTCCCTAAATGACATGACAACCAGACCAAAACAAAACAAAGCAAAATAGTGAGGATATAGAAGATATAAACAAGTTGTCTCCGTTGGGGCTTTCCCAGAAGCAGATCTGGATATAAGGATTTAAGTGCTAGCAACTGACTCATGAGGTTCAGGGAATACTGGTAGTGGACTGGGGAATTGTTAAAGAAAAGAAAAGCCGGTTACTGCTACATTGTACTGTGGGCAATGGGACTAATTGTTATGAGTCATCACTGAGAAGCGGTTAAAAAAAATATCCCTCAGCATTATCCCAACCGAGGGGTAGCAGACCTGGCATATTTATACACCTACTCCCAAGAGTAATCAGTTGAGGGCTGCTCTCCAGGGGTATCAATCTCTAGCACTTAGGGCCTTCAACGTGCATGTGGGCAGCAAGACCTTCCACCATTTTGGAAAAAGCCCTTGGTCACAGAGCTGCAAGTCACTGGCAACTCCAAGTAAGCCAGGGCACATGGCAGTGTCCCAAGAATACGTGTGAGGTACTCATGGCATCTGCTACAACAATGAACAAAAATGACCTCATTGACATTTATAGGACACTGAACTGAAAAACTATCCCATACACATTGTTTCTAAGTGCACATGAAACATTTATCAAAATAGACCATATGCTGCATCATAAAGCAAGTCTCAACAAATTTTAAATGATTAAAATCATACTTAATATGTTCACTGACCACCGTGGAATTAAACTGAAATTTAACAACACAATGATAGCCAGGGAAATCCACAAATGTTTGTAAGAATGTGTCTTAAAAAACCCAAACACTGATGTTGTCTGATGTGTCAAGAAAGGCCTCCTGAGGTAGAAAAATCCATGCCAGATGTGGGAATTAGACAAGAAGGGCAGTAAAAAACATGTTCCACATATAAGTAATAATATGTGTGAAGGCTACAGAAGTCAGGAAAGGCTTCTTGAAGGAGGTGCCTTGAAATGGGCTTTCAAAGATTACCAAGATGGGGGACACCTGAGTGGCTCAGTCAGCTGGGCGTCTGACTCTTGCTTTTGGCTCAGGTCATGATTTCACGGTTCATGAGATCGAGCCCTGCATCAAGCTCTGTGCTGACAGCACAGAACCTGCTTGGGACTCTCTCTCTCTCTCCCTCACTCTCTGCCCCTTCCCTGCTCACATGCTCTCTCTCTCAAAATAAATAAGCATTAAAAAAAAATTACCGACATTTGCCTGCATAGAGAAAAAGAAATGAAAGGACACTGCAGGCAGAAAGAACAATAAGTAAAAATAGGAATAAACATAACATGCCAGTGTCAGTGAACCTTAATGAAATCTAGACTCTTTGTTGGGTAGCAGTGGGGAATTAAACTGAAGAGGCAGACTGGATCTGATAATGGCGTGGAGGGCACAGGTTTTAGATATAGCCCAACACATAACAGCTGCCTGTGTATATACTTATGTAGCAGGCTTCCTTTATAAGGGAAGCTGCAATAGAACATTATTTAAAAACCTTAATTTTACCCACAGAGATATTAAAAGCCACTGAGTAAATATATCCTTTTAATAACACATGTAAAGGGGGTCCACCTTCTGTTCCTGAGAAGGCATTCTTCTATTTAGTATACAGTGTAACAGCAGGTTGCTATCAAGTCCAATGTTATTTAGTAACAGATTGTTACAGTAGAACAATCTAATTGAGCCCATTCTCGGTCTTCCAGCAGTCCAGCAGTAATGGACTGTTTCGGTTAATTGAATGTTCTGTACACTCGCCATGCAAACACAGAGGGTTTAGCAACAGTTACAAAATGTGAGCACAATCCAAGTCATTGAATACAGATTAAGAGCTCAAAACTCGTGTGCTTAAATTCTTTCAATTCAATTCAGTTTACCTTTCTTTGATGAATCACAAAGCTCTTTAGGATCTTACAGGTAGGGTCCAAGGGTCATCTATAGAAACACCGATCCTTACTAGATTATATGTTCAGAAACGTTGAGCCTAGAAGTACCCAGTCAGGCATTGCCAAAGAAAACAATTTCTTATCAGGTGATACTCTAAGCTAGTACAGGAAAAAGTGTGATGGGGTTTTGGGAAATCCTTGGAGAATATCCTGCCAACAGTTGTACAGGTTTGGAAAAGGGAAGTATCTCCTGTACTGGGTCTGAGAAATATAGGGCTGTGTATTTCCCAGTAGAACCCCCAAGGAAGGGGCACCTGGGTGGCTCCGTCAGTTAGGCATCCGACTCTTGATTTCAGTTCAAGTCAGGATCTCACGGTTCATGGGTTCATGCTCTGCATAGGGCTCTGCACTGACAGCACAGAGCCTTCTGGGGATTCTCTCTCTCTCCCCCTTTCTCTGCCCCACCCACTTCTCAAAATAAATAAATAAACATTAAAAAAAAGAAACCCTAAGGAAGATATCGCTTTGGTACTGAGTCATAGTGGATGTAATCTATAGCTCTGTTCATTTACAGTGATTTTCCTCTATGTCTATAGTCTAGCCTTCCATTCCAAGATGGGAGTGTGTCAGCATCCTTGGATTCTTATCACCTAGGGTCCAGGACCTGCAGAGTTCTGAAACCCAGAATACTGTAGATGGAGGAATTAAGGTAAGAAACTATAGTAAGAATCCACACGGACAAGGAGGCATTATAATACATGCAGGATCATATGGAAAACACAGAAAATACACACAAAATATATTTTACTGTTTAAACTACTTTGAGGTGAGTGTTGGGGGAAGAATTAACATTTAATAAGATTAAATCTTCACAATTAATTATCCTTATTACTATTATTATCATATTTATGAAATTATCCCCATTTTTACAGAGAAGGAAACTTAAGTTCAATGAGATTGACTAAGCTAATGTATGTAACCTATTCTTACTCACACAGTGAATAAGTTTTTGAATCAGTATTTAAACTGAGATTTGTCTGATTCCAAAACTGCTCCCTTTTCACTCTTCCACACACTCTCACATTCATTTTGGCAAAAGCTCAGAAAAGTAAAGAGGAAATAATAACAGCTAAAATGTTGAGTCTATGTGTTATGCAGTGAACCAAGCACTTCGCACACATTATCTCTACTTAAAGTTACAGAAAACGAGGTCCGGGGAGCTTAGGTAACATGTCCAAGTCACATAGTAAATGGAGGAACCAGGATTTGAATGTAGACTCCTTAATTTCAGAGTGTAGTTTCTGAAGTACTATGCTATATTTGATGAGAGGCATACCATATATCCTAACCTGATCTTGGGCACTCAAAGTCAGAATGTCCAGAGTTCTTCATCCAACTAGGATATAAATACCCATGTTGTATTCATATTTTAAATTTGTTGTATTGTGTTTAGTCTTAACACTCCATGAGAAGATACTGCAGTAACTAACGAAGAGAAGTAGACAGGATTTTGTTCCTGGATAATGCCACTTGGCAAAGAGCTATCTCCTGCAGCACGCAGGGCCTGATTTGAAGGGGCAGTAGGTGGCCTGAGCCCAAGGTAATATTGTGGACTCTCCACCAATTTATGCCACGTGGTCCCAGATAAAGTCACCAGCTTCTTCTGAACTGGTTCATCTTCTGTAACCTTCCCTAGCATGCTTTTTCATTCCTCATGGAGCTCTCCCCTAAACAAACAATTCCATATCTTCCTCTCCTCCTGAATTCTTCAGGAAATAAATGCAGTAATAAATTGCATATATTTGTTCTCAAGCTTGTGATATACCTGAGGAGTTTTAAGTACTGTTTGGTTCTCTAGAAATCCAATTCACAAAAAAAAAAAAAAAAAGAAAGAGAGAGGGAGAGAGAGAAAAGAGAAAAGATCAAACCTCTTGCTATATTAATGGAGCACCATGTTAATAATTAATTACACTAGCTGTAGAAAGGTCAGGGTTTGAAATGGTGCAAGTAGATTATCCACTCCTCTCACATACTACTCATTTATAATACTGGTATGAAAGGAGAAGAAAGGCCTGACATCTGTGTCCTAAGGAATTCTTAGGACTAAGGAATTCTTAGTTCCACAACTAAGGAATTCTTCCTCAGGGGATATCCTCTAATCTGAGGAGTGACCAAGTCAAGTCTAAGGTGATGAGAAAAGGCACCCTGCCTCTGGCTAATAGCTCTCTAGACACAAGAGTGGGTAAACTATGGCCTGTGGGCCAAATCCAGACTGCCATCTGTTTTTGTAAACAAAGCTTTATTGGAACACAGCCACACCTATTCATTTAGATATTGCCTATGACTGCTTTGCCATTACAGTAGCAGAATCAAGTTGTTGTACCAGAGACCATATAGCCCACACAGACAAAACTGTTTACTATGTGGTTCTTCATAGAAAAAGTTTCTCAACCCTTGGCCTATGGTAGCATTTGACTTGTAAAATGTCAATGAACACAAAATTAACCCATGCAAATGTCCATCAGGTGCCTTCTGCTCCCTTCCACCCTCTTGTTCTCCATCCATCTTCACTGGAGATCTCAGAAGGCAGATGCCCTACAAAAACTAAAGTGAAGTTCAATATCACTCATCATCAGAAAAATAAAAATCAAAACCACAATGAGGTACCACATCATATCTGTCAGAATGGTGAAAATTAACAACTCAGGAAACAACAGATGTTGGTGAGGATGCAGAGAAAGGGGAACACTTTTGCTTTGATGGGAATGCAAACCAGTGTAGCCACTCTGGAGAACAGTATGGAGGTTCATCAAAAAATTAAAAATAGAATTACCCTATGACCCAGCAATTGCACTACTATTTATCCAAAGGATACAAAAGTGCTGATTTGAAGGGGCAAATGCACCCCAATGTTTACAGCGCTATCAACAATAGCCAAATGAGGGAAAGATCCCAAATGTCCACCAACTGATGAATGGATAAAGAAGATGGTATATATATACAATGGAATAATACTCAGCTATCAAAAAGAATGAAATCCTGCCATTTGCAATGACATGGATGGAACTAGAGGGTATAATGCTAAGAGTAATAAGTCAGTCAGAGAAAGACAAATAGTATATGATTTTACTCATATGTGGAATTTAAGAAACACAACAGATGAACATGGGGGAAGGGAAGGAAAAATAAGATAAAAACAGAGGAGGCAAACCATAGGAGACTCTTAAATACAGAGAACAAACTGAGGGTTGCTGGCGGCTGTTGGGTGGGGGATGGGCTAGATGGATGATGGGCATTAAGGAGGGCACTTGTTGGGATGAACACTGGGTGTCATATGTAAGTGATGAGTCACTAAATTCTACTCTTGAAATCATTAGTACCCTATATGTTAACTAAGTTGAATTTACATAAATTAATTTAAAAAAAATAAAGTGAAGCTTTTAAGGAATTTTCAGTAAATGGAAAAAAGGATAGAATAGAAAATTTTAAAAAACCCTCTAGAATATAGAAGGCTTAAGTTGTAAGGATGAATTGAAAAGAGGGAAAAGTTAGAAAAGTTCAAGTTAGTACGAGGACATTTAGGACCTTGGAAGAGAGGAGTTTTTGGACCATGACAGGTTTCCTAATGCTTATTTATTCTGAAATCTTTACTAGAAACTTCCTGACTCATACACAGCAAATAGGAAGTAAATAACTCTTCTCTAGTTCCTATATTAATTAATTAATTAATTCATTCATTCATTTTACATTTTTAAGTCAGGTACTAGAATGGATGTTGAGAATGCAGTAGTGAATAATCAGAACTTGGTTTCTCTTCCCACGGAAACTATAGTTTAGTGGGGGAAAACAAGAATTAAAGATATACTCACAAGAAGTTATAATTCTGATAAGCAACAAAAAAGAAAACCACAGGATATTCTGCAAGTATATATCAAGAAATCCTAATCTAGAATGGAGTGGTGGGGTGTAGGGAATCAATACTGGCCACATAGATAAAGGACATTTAAACTAAGGCCTGAAGGGTGGATAGTTTGTATCAATCGCTCTTTTTCCAATTCCTATTCTTGCCTGGGGATAAGAACTTGGCATCTGCAAAGTATTCAAAGAAAAGTGATTCCTTAGCAAAAGAAACATAGAATCATTAGACTGAATATATAGGTAGGGTCCAAATCAGACAAGACCTTGAATGCTCTAGGATTTTATTGCAATAATAATTATTTAGAAGCAATTTATAAGCAATGGGGCATCATGAATTCACTTACAGTTTTATTCTATCACTCCAGAAAGAAAGTAGAGAATAGATGAAAGGGCGGGAGGCCATACTTTACATGGGCAGTCTTAGGGGGCCTTTGGAATACCTTCTGTCTCCCCTCAATTTTATTCATCATTTTTCTTCTTCCATACTCCCTACTTTTCTGCCTACTTTCCCTTTTTCCTTGCCTTCCTCTACTCTAAATGGTCCACTGCCCTTGGATTTCAGCTCTCAAGCTTATGCTATTAGTTTTACTGCTTAGCAATCAAATCAGCTCTTGTGGACTGGCTGGGGAAGCCAGACATCACTTAAAGTGTCGGAACATAGGTTGCGTGCCAGGTTGAGGTTTGTCTGTAAGGGCAAATATCTTTTGTTTGGAAGTTGGAAAACATCTGTACTACAGGTACAGGCTCAGTGGGTGCTTGATCTTGTTTACTTAGAGATTACAGTGGACTCTGCCTTGGCATACAAATGGAACAACAACACATAGGTGTACCTCAAGGTCAGCAGATGAACGGTGTGTGAGTGTGTTTGTACACGTGCACACTCTAGGCCTCCCTCTTATTTCCAACTGAACAGGAACACTCAATCCCTTGTCCATCATTGAACACCCACAACCTGGGCCGTCTGACTTTCTCCTCTACTTATTTTCTTCCTTCCTTGTTTGTTTTTTCATTTCACAGCATTTCTCTCATCAAGGAACAAGAGGTTTTATCTTCGGCTAAAGATTGTGTCATCAGCAAAGCAGATGAGTACAGCATCTTTTGTTACAAGGGCCCTTCTAAGCATAGCTGTAAATTCATAATATTCTCTAACAAATACTTAGCCTACATGGAAGGCTGGCCTGCTGCAAACATTTACAAATACAGACTACAGACTACTGTGATTCAATGGTAGTTGCCTATATACCTCATACATCAGTACTCTTCATCACCGTAAAGTGTAGCCGTTAGAGCTCTTATGTCACAGTAACCATAGCTTAAATAATATTGTGATGGAAATTGTTGTTTAACAAATATTTCTAAGTCTTGAGAGATGGCCCACTTGTTTCAAGCAATATACATTTATATAACATTCATTTTCTAGTACCTAGAAAATAAGAGCCAGGGTAATCCTAATCTATTAGGATTAAGCTCTCCACATTTCTGGGGTTTCTTACATTATCAGACCTCCCTCCTCTTCTCTCCTCTGATGCCTGGTAATAAGTCCCATGGTCAGAGTGAAAAGGAAATAAATATACAACCACAAAACAGCCTCTGCCTTGCCCTGATGTTTCTGAGGGATATCCCGTCAAAGTCAATCAATATCCAGCTGAGATATCTAGGTGACCTACAAGGCAACAGAGCCCCCGGGTGATACATAGCAGTCCTTAACCTACCTGTGTTCTGGTCGAGCAAGGACCTAGAACTGCTTCTGACTCTACATCCATGTCCATGGTAAAGCCATCACCACACTGCGAAACGAAGCCTCAGCTACATTCTTCTCTGGTGTTGCCTCCCAATTGTGGTTTCATTTCAGCTGCTTTCTCCAACTACTAGCTTCCTTCAGGTGTTGCATATTTTCACCAGCCTCTGGCCCTGTTACTATTCCACAGATTCAATTTATTCAATTAAAGATTGGTGTCTCCTTAAAGGGTGAAGCAGTGTATGATAATCATTAAAGGCAGTGTTTCTCACACTTCAATATGCATAAGTATCACCGGGGGATCTTCTTTTTTTGTTGTTGGTGGTGATGGGGTGGGGGGGGGGAGATCTTTACATGCAGATTCTAATATAGAAAGCTGGGGTGGGGCCTGAAAGTCCCTATTTCTAATATGCTCCTACATAATGCTGATGATCCTGGTCCATGGGAAGATTAATATCTAATATGCAGATTTGTGTATTAAATAAGCCAACCAAATGAAAGTGAAAGGGATATGAAGGGAAATGAAGGGAAATCAACATATTTTTGTATCCTTACTTTGGGAACTGCTATGAGATTTCCATATATGATCTAATTTAAACCTCACAGCGACATTATTAGGAAGCTAATATTAGTCCCATTTTCATGATAAGGACAAAGGGTTAATATACGATAGGTACTTTGTCCGAGGTTTGAAAGCTACAGATGTGTCTGATATAATGCTGTACGTATGTATGTATGTATTTATATTTCCTTTAAAAAATGTTTCCTTTTAATTCTAGTATAATTAACATAGTGTTGTGTTAGTTTCAAGTGCACAGTACAGTAATTCAACAATTCTATACATTACTCAGTGCTCATCATGATAAGTGCACTCTTAATCCCCTTCACATATTTCACCCATCCCCCATTCACCTCCCTTCTGGTAACCATCAGTTTGTTCTCTTTAACAGTCTATATTTTGGTTTGTCTCTTTTGTTCTTAATCGTTACATCATAGTACCTCTACACTTATTAAGAAAATAGGCCAGGGCACCTGGTTGGCTCAGTCAGTTAAGCGTCTGACTCTGGATTTCAGCTCAGGTCATGATGTCATGATTCGCGAGATGGAGCCCCACGTCCAACTCTGCACTGACAGCGGGGAGTCTGCTTGGGATTCTCTCTCTCTCTCCCTCTCTCTCTGCCCCTCTACTACTCTCCCTTTCTCTCTCTCTCTCTCAAAATAAACAAATAAACATTAAAAAAAAGAAAATAGGCCAAAGAAAAAAAATGCTTGGCAAGGTAAAACTAGTCATTTTGACCCAAGTTTATAGCTGTATAATTGCAAGTGTTCAAAAGAGGTTACTTACTGACATTTCATGTACAGGCACTTGATTATCAAAAAACTGGCTGGACAAGATTACTCTCAATGACTAAAACTCTATAATGCTGTATTTGGTAATGGTGCAATTTCAGATAACAAATATTTATCATTCTGAAATGAAAATGGGCACAAGAAGTCAAATGGCATTCAAATAATCAGCTTTATTGATGGTCAAACTAGATTTGAAAACTGGATTTAGTTCTAAAGCTAAAATTGGGCTTCCTACATACTCAATACTCCCAATCTTAAGATAATGGTCCCCACTAAAGGGGAGGCATGATTTATCAATACAGATGGATAAGTTAGAGAAGAGAGAGCAGAACAGTAGTTGAAAGCCACTAGAACGGATCTGTTTATCCCATAAAGACTACAAGCATTTATGAAATTCACCTTGTTTGAGCAGAGGGAGTCCAAGGGGAAGGAAAGAGAGAGATACAGAGACAGAAAGAGATTGAGATAAGCCTGCCTTGCCTTTTAAATACATTTATTCTGTCTTCTGGTTAAAACTCTTGGGGAGTCCCTTGAGAAAGAGTATGTAGAGTTTAAAAGAGAAACCAGAAATACTCTCTCCAAAATAACTCTCCATATCTTCCCCACAAAAAGAAGTAGAAGTCCCCTTATATAAAGTACTATGCAGTACAAGTCCCCTTATATAAAGTACTATGCAGCAACCATGGGATAAGTGAAAAAGTCTCCCATCCCCAGATAATGATAAATATGTACTTTCTTAACTTGGCAGCAAAGACTTGAGGTTAAAGTGTATGGGCTCCACTTAAATTGCAAGTACTTGAATTCCGGCTTTGCTAATTATTCTGGAACATTGAAAAAGTCACTTATTCTCTGCATGTCAACTTGCCCTTATGTAAAATGGTAATAACAAGAACAGATTTGGGGAAGTTGTGGCAACAGCAAAAACAGCAAAATAGTCTTGAGTCTCTCTGAATCCTCTGATAAAAGCACACAGAAAAACTAGGTATCAAAGTTCAAACTTATGAGCAACAGGGGCACCTGGCTGGTTTAGTCAGTAAATCATGTGACTCTTAACCTCAAGGGGCATGAGTTCAAGCCCCATGCTGGGGGTAGAGATTACATTAAAAAGTAAACACATAAAAACTTTTAAAAACCCATGAGCAACATTTATAACAAGAGAAACTGACAAGATATCCTCGCAACCTCTAAATACCAGCAGATAAACAGGACAAATGTTAATATGGCAATACCAGCATGATATTAGGAGATATGTAGAATAAAACAGAGGGAAGCAACAGATCTGATGGATCTTAGAACATAAGAGTCCCAAACTAGCCTGAAAGTGTTCAGTGGAAACAGAGCAGACTAAATTGAGAACACAACCTGAAACTGGATGGGGAATAGAAGAAAGGACATAAAGATGTAATATAAAAGAGGTTAAGTAAAAACCTTGGAGCAATGAATTGGAATTGGAAGTATACATATGAAATCAAGTTTTCTTTCTTCCTCCCTCCCTTCCTTCCTTCATCTTTATCTCTTCCTTCCTTCCTTCCCTTCTTCCTTCCTCCCTTCCTTTCCTCCTTCCTTCCTTCCTTTCTTTCCTATCAATCATTTTTCTATCTTCACCAGCTTTATACATAGAAAAGGCCTAGAAACATTGGATAAACAAGTAGTAATAAGTTGTCTAACACCCAGATTGTGGACTTAAAATATAGTGTTCCATCAAAAGATAGTTCAGCATCTAAGATTCTAGGTCAGCCACATCTGATCATACCAGATAGTGAAAATGCTATCAAAAAACTATTGCCATCATGTTAAAAGAACTCATGGGCCAATGTGAAAAAGATATAACTGGCTGAATATGGGAAAGTTTGAGATTCAAAAAGGATTGCAATGGGGGGTAATGTCAGCAAAATGGCACAGTATATAGCTCCAAGCTGCCTCTACTAAAGAAACATCACAAAACAACCAGAAATTGTCAGAACCAACTTTGTTAGAACTGTGGAAAACAAAGATTTAGAGCAACCAACTGACACAGACTGAAAGGAAAAGGGCAACTTTGAAAAACTAGGAAAGCTTTATGGAATTTTTACTAGTCCTTGACTCATTCCCTCCCCAGAACATTGTGGCAGTCTTCAAAACCGAAATCTGAATTCCTAGTGTAGGATTCTGCTCTCTGGATCCAAATGGAGCAGAATAGACCTTATTCACAAATTATTGTGTATGTCTGTTCTAACCTACCTGGAGGACACCTGAAAAATAAATATAAGGCAATTATCTCAGTTTCACATAACTCAGAAGTCAGGCTAGAAGTGGTAGGCTTTACTCAAAAATGTTGCAAACTAAGTATTAACCCACAGATGCCTGGAGACAAAATATACAATAGTCCGCCTAAGGTCCAGTACACAAAACTGGGGAGTGTCTTTGGGAAATCAGTACATTTAAAAGGATCTGTACACACATGGAAATTTAGAAAGCCACACGCATATATAGTAGAGACCCAAGAAGACCAAGCTTTCAACTAAGGCTGATCCCTAAGTTCAGTTCAACCCTGGCTAAGTGTAGAAGGAATGTTGCTACACAGAGAAAATCTTCAGACTGGAAGAAGTGTTTTGTGTTTGTGTGGGGGACTGTTTTTTTATGCCCCATATATTTTTAGGTCCTGGCATTCAAAGAAATTTATATGACAATATAAATTCATACAATGGAATATTAATCAACCATGAAAAAAGAATGACAACTTGCCCTTTGTGAAAACGTGGATGAGGGTATTATGCTAAGTGAAATAAGTCAGAAAGAGAAAGGCAAATACCATATGATTTCACTCATATGTGGAATCTAAAAACAACAACAAGAGCAATACAAATGAATAAACAATTCAGAAATAGATTCATAAATACAGAGAGCACATGGTGTTGCCAGAAGTAAGAGTAGTAGGGGCATGAGCAAAATGGGTGAGGACGAGTGAGAGGTACAAGCTTCCAATTATGGAATGAATAAGCTATAGGATAAAAGGAACAGCATAGGGAATATAGTCAGTGATACTGTAGTAGTGTCACATGGGGATATCTGGTAGCTACACTTCTGGTGAACATAGGATAATATATAGAAAAGACAAATCACTATGTTGTACACCTGAAACTAATGTAACATTGTATGTCAATTATACTTCAACAACAACAAAATACCACCTGAACACATACTAAGGAAGAAAAAAATAGTGATTACATACAACAATGAATATAGTATCTACTATCTACAAAAAAATAGTTGAAGAATGGCACTAAAAAAAAGAACTACTATAGTCCTCAACAACCACAACGAAAGCAAACCCTGGGGTAAGGAAAGAATTTGATTTCCAGAGTTACTACATTATAATATTCAAGTTTCCCATTTGCAACAACAACAAATTAAAAGGCATACAAACAGGGGCGCCTGGGTGGCGCAGTCGGTTAGGCGTCCGACTTCAGCCAGGTCACGATCTCGCGGTCCGGGAGTTCGAGCCCCGCGTCGGGCTCTGGGCTGATGGCTCGGAGCCTGGAGCCTGTTTCCGATTCTGTGTCTCCCTCTCTCTCTGCCCCTCCCCGTTCATGCTCTGTCTCTCTCTGTCCCAAGGATAGATAAACGTTGAAAAAAAAAATTTAAAAAAAAAAAAAAATAAATAAAAGGCATACAAACAAACAGGAAAGTATGTCCAATTCAAACAAACAACAAAGTAACACAAACCATATCTGAGGAAGTCCAGACGTTGGAGTTCCTAGAAAAAACTTTTAAAACAACTACATTAAATATGCTCAAAGAGCTAAATAAAACATGAAAAAAGAACTAAAGGAAACAAGGAAGACAAAATATAAACAAAATGAGAACATCTGTAAAGGGATAGAAATTATAAAAATAAACCAAACAAAGATTCCAGAGTAGAAAAATAATACCTGAAACAATAACTGAAATGAAAAATTTAAAAGGGCTCAACAGAAGAATTGAGCAGACAGAAGAAACAATCAAAGAACTTGAAGATAGGACAATTGAAATTATAGAATCTGAAAAGGAGAATGATAAAATAAAGAAAAGTGAACCAAACTTAAGGGACCTATAGAATACCATCAAACAGAACAACACATACATCATGGGAGTACCAGAGGGAGAATACAGGAAAAAAAAGGGGGGGAAGAAAAGAAAGAATATAGGAAGAAATAATGGACAAAAAGTTCCCAAATTTCATGAGAGATATGTCTCTACAAACCCAGGAATATCAATGAACTTCAAGTAGGATAAATCAAAGAGACTCCCACCAATATATTACAATCTAACTATTGAAGGCCAGAGGAAAAAAAAAGAGAATCTTGAATGCAGCAAGAAAGAGGTGACTCATCACACACAAGGGATTCTCCATAAGAGAACAGTCTATTTCTCATGTGAAGCAATGGAGGCAGGAAGACAGGGATGACATACTTAATATGCAGAAAGAAAAAAATGTCAACCAAGAATTACACATCTGGCAAAACTGTCCTTCAAAAATGAAGGAGGAAATAGGGGTGCCTGGCTGGCTCAGTCACTAGAGCATGCAATTCTTGATCTCTGGGTCATGAGTTTGAGGCCCATGCTGGGGGTAGAGATTACTTAAATAAAAACAAAACTTAGGGGCGCCTGGGTGGCTCAGTCGGTTAAGCGGCCGACTTCGGCTCAGGTCATGATCTCGTGGTCCATGAGTTCGAGCCCCGCATCGGGCTCTGTGCTGACAGCTCAGAGCCTGGAGCCTGTTTCAGATTCTGTGTCTCCCTCCCGCTGACCCTACCCTGTTCATGCTGTCTCTCTCTGTCTCAAAAATAAATAAAAACATTAAAAAAAAATAAAAAAAAACAAAACTTAAAAAAATGAAGGAGAAAATAATAAGACATTCCAAGATACACAAAAGATGGAATTTCCTACCACTAGATGTGCTCTATAAGAAATACTAAAAAGATTCCTTTAGGATGAGAAAAAGGGACACTAGACAGTAAATCAAAGCTGCATGAAGAAATAGAACTATGGTAAAGGTAAATACATGGGTGAATATGGAAGTCAGCATTATTGTATTTTGAGGTTGTAACTCCATTATATCCTAGAGGATTTAAAAACATAAGCATAAAATAATTATGAATCTATGTTAGCATGTACATTACATATAAAGATGTGGTTTGTAACATAAAGGGGGGAAAATGGAACTTTATAAGAGCAAAGTCTTTTCATTCTGTTGAAGCTATATTATTATTATTATTATTTTTAACGTTTGTTTATTTATTTTTGAGACAGGGAGAGACAGAGCATGAACGGGGGAGGGGCAGAGAGAGAGGGAGACACAGAATCAGAAGTAGGCTCCAGGCTCTGAGCCATCAGCCCAGAGCCAGACGCGGGGCTCAAACCCATGGACCGCGAGATTGTGACCTGAGCTGAAGTCGGACACTTAACCAACTGAGCCACCCAGGCGCCCCAAAGCTATATTATTTTTAATTCAAACTAAATTGCTATAAATTTAGGATGTTCAATATAATCCCATTGGTAACCACAAAGAAAGTATGTTAAAAATATATACAAAAATACATATATACGAGGATAAACAACACAAAATATCAACTAAACACCAAGAAAGGCAGTAAGTAAGGATATGAGTAACAATGATGACTGAGACATGCACAAAACAAATAGTAAAATGGCAGAAGTATGTCTGTTCTTTCAGTAATTACTCAAAATGTAAATGGTTTAAACTCAAAAAACAAAGAGTAAGAGAATGAAAACAGGAACCATTATCCAACTATAGACTGCTACAAGAGATCTAAAGACATAAATATCTTAAAAGTGAAAGAGTGAAAAAAGACTTTCCATGTAAATAGTAACAAAAAGGAAGAGTACAGGGGGCCTATACTAATATCAGACAAATAGACTTCAAGTCTAAAACTGTTATAAGAGACAAAGAAAGACATCATATATTTATAAAAGGCTCAATTAATTAAAAAGATATAACCATTATAAACAGATACGTACCAAAGAAGAGCACCAAAATATATGAAGCAAACATTGAGAGAACTGAAGTGAAAAATAGATAGCTGTACAATATCAGTAGGAGACCTTAATATACCACATACAATAACAGAATGACAAGATACAGAAGAATAAGGAAATAGAGGTTTTGAAAAACACTATAAACCAATGACATGTATTAATCACATAAAAAACATGCTATCCCAGGGGTGCCTGGGTGGCTTAGTAGGTTAAGCATCTGACTCTTGATTTCAGCTCAGGTCATGATCTCTTGGTTCGTGGGTTCGAGCCCTGCATAGGGAGGGCTCTGTGCTGACAGCAGGGAGCCTGCTTGGGATTCTGTCTCCCTCTCTTTTTGCTCTGCCCTTCTCACTCTCTCTCACTCTCTCTCTCTTTCTCAAAATAAATAAAATTTAAAAAACGTGCTATCTCAGCAACAGTAGAATACACATTCTTCTAAAGTTCACATGAAACATTCTACAGGATAGACCCTCTGTTAAGCCACGAGTCTCAATAAATTTAAGATTGAAATCATAAAAAGTATCTTTTCTGACCACAATGGAATGAAGCTAAATCAATAACAGATGGACAACTGGCACATTCACAGATATGTGAAGAATAAACAAAACATTCGTAAACAATCCACGTGTCAAAGGAGAAATCACAGGGATATTAGATAATACTTAGGGACAAACCAACATGAAAATACATGGAATACAGCAAAGGCAGTGTTCAGAGGGAAATTTATAGCTGTAAATGCTGTTGTTAAAATAAAAGGATCTTAAATAGATGAACTGAGGAACTAGATAAACTTAAGGAAGTAAAAAACTGTAGAGCGATTTAAAACTAAAGTTAGAAGAAAAGAATAATGAAAATTAGAGCAGAAATAAATAAAATAGAGAAAAGAAAAATATAGAGGTTTTAAATACAAAAGTTAATTCTTTGAAAAATCAGCAAAATTGACAAACTTTGAGCTAGACTGACAACGAAAAAAGAAAGATAACACACATAATTAAAATCAGAAATGAAAGTAGAAAAAATGTTATTTCCAACCATACAAATTAAAAAGGATTATATGAGAATATTGTAAACAATTGTAAACCAAAATTAGATCTTCTGCATAAAGTGGACCAATATCCGAAAACACAAAAATTACCTAAATTGATGCAAGAAGAAATACAAAAACAGAACAGTTCTTTAACAAGAATCAATAATTGAAAATCTCCCAGCAAAGAAAATAACTGCACCAGGTGGCTTCATAGGTAATTTCCACCAAAATTTTAAAAAGAAACGAGACCAGGGGCGCCTGGGTGGCGCAGTCGGTTAAGCGTCCGACTTCAGCCAGGTCACGATCTCGCGGTCCGGGAGTTCGAGCCCCGCGTCAGGCTCTGGGCTGATGGCTCAGAGCCTGGAGCCTGTTTCCGATTCTGTGTCTCCCTCTCTCTCTGCCCCTCCCCCGTTCATGCTCTGTCTCTCTCTGTCCCAAAAATAAATAAACGTTGAAAAAAAAAATTAATAGAAAAAAAAAAAAAGAAACGAGACCACTTAGTAATTCGTTCTATGATACTAAAGCCAAAAAAAAGACATCACACACACACACAAAGTTACAGAACAATATTCCCTGTGAATAAAAATGCAAAAATCCTCAAAATACCAGCACACTGATTCTAACAGATTACACATTACCAAATAGGATTTCTCACAGGAATACAAGGGTGGTTCAACATAAGAAAATCAATGTAATACACTACATTATACAATAAAGAAAAAACCCACGATTTTCTCAATTGATAAAAACAAAAACAAAAACAAAAACAAACATTTGACATAATCCAACACTGGCCTAATACAAAGAAAAAAAAACATAAGACTAGAAAGTACATAACGATGATATGTAATGCCACTGAATTGAATTGTACACTTAAAAAGGCTTAAAATTATAAATCTTACGTGATACATATATAATCTCAAAAATTTCAAAAAGAAGATTACAATGGGTTGAAATCTATTAAATATGTTAAATCTATGAGTACCAAATGATATTAAATAATAAGTAAATTGTTCACCTGTGGAAGTTCGTTCACCTTTCTTTATATCAAAATGGGTAGGGGCGCCTGGGGAGCTCAGTGGGTTAAGCGACAGACTCTTGATTTCGGCTCACGTCATGATCTCACGGTTCAGGAGACCAAGCCCTACTTCGGCCTCTGTGCTGATATTACAGAGCCTGCTTGGGATTCTCTCCCTTTCTCTCTCTCTGCCCCTCCCCTGCTTGTGCTCTCTCTTTCATAAATAAATAAATAAATAAATAAATAAATAAATAAATAAATAAATAAATTTTTAAGATGGGTAAATAAAAGGAAAGATAAAGTATTAATCCTGCCCCTTCTATGTGAATTTTACCCCTCACTAATTTATTGGAAGATGAGAGGATGCGTCCATTTATAAGTGAACTATGTATAGGTAAAAACTGAATTCAAATATTTACCATGTCCAATCCCTAGTTAATTACTCAATCTAGACACTGAGCAGTAACAGCTGCTAACATTATAAAAAGATATAGAACCAAACATTTGGTGCCTCGTGATTTATTTTTTACTTTTTATTTAAGTTTAATTTTTCTTTGTTTATTTTAGAGACAGCGAGCAAGTAGGAGGAGGGACAAAGAATCTTAAATGGAGATGGATCCCAGGACCCTGGGAACATGACCTGAGCCAAAATCAAAAATCAGATGCTCAACCAATTGAGCCACCCAGGTGCTCCGGTGCCTCATGAATATTGCCTAGAATTTTAGTAAAAAGACCAAAGTTGAGTCTGATGCAGGCTTCAGGTCCAGCTGCCAATTCACAGGAAATACTAAGGACAGAAGAACATAATTACACCAGGAATATGCAACATATTCCTTGGGTTCTTCATCCCATAATAAATTTATTTTTTTATTTTTTTATTTATGTTTATTTATTTCTGAGAGAGAGAGCACGAGTTGGGGAGGGGCAGAGAGAGAGGGAGACACAGAATCCGAAGCAGGCCCCAGCCTCTGAGCTGTCAGCACAGAGCCCAACGCGGGGCTCGAACCCAAAAACCACGAGATCATGACCTGAGCCAAAGCCGGTCACTCAACCGACTGAGCCACCTAGGTGCCCCCCCATAATAAATTTTTAAAGTAAAGAGTAATAATGAAGGAAAATCTACAGATTAAAAAAAAACATTTAAGACGTAAGTTTTCTGAAACTAACATAACATTGTGTGTCAACTATACTTCAATAAAAAAAGTGTCATAAAAATGGATGAAACTGTAAATAAATACAAGGAAACGATTATTATAAAACAAACATAGAAATTAGAAGGGAATGAAAGAGGTTTTAATAGGAGGAAAAATGGAAGGGCTTCTGGGGTGGCTGGTGTAATTCTGTTTCCTGACCTGAGTTGGGTACATGTGAGTTTGCCTTATGGTAAATAACTCATTATGCCATGTATTTGTTCAGTGTGTTTTTACAATCTGTGTTTTTTATTTTACAGTACAAACATTAAAAAGTTAATTGATTAGAGAGAGGCATACATTCACAATATTTTTTTCAAGGTTTTAGTTTTAAGTAATCTCTACACCCAATGTGGGATCAAACCCACAACTTCGAGATCAAGACTCGCACGTTCTACCCACTGAGCCAGCCAGATGCCCTGCATTCATACTACTTTTTAAATAGCAATAATAGAAGAACTACCTTAACTGGGAGATTATAATAAAGTACTTAGGTATGCCTCACATAACTAGGGCTCTATTACTAACTAGGGCACATTTTATTCTGATCCAAAAAGTAATTTTTAAATCTACGTAGTTATCATACCAACTTAAACACATTTGTTATCTCACCATTATCACAACCATACAGGCAATATATTCATTCTTTGTTTCAGGTATGTAAGTTGTCTTTGCCCTACAATATAGGGGTTAAATAATAGTTGGAAAATTAATTCAATCATGAGGCAACTGATTTTGAGTTAGGTACTTTGCCATTTACAAGCTGTGCAAAGTTTCGTGTGTGAAAAATAAACTTCTGTTAAGTCCTGAGCTTTAGGGGAGACTAATATTATAGCCTTTAGAATTATCTTAACTGATACATTTGGGCAAATTATTTAACATCTTTGTGTTTTGGTTTACTCTTCTTTCTGTAAAATCGGTAATAGTATCTACCTCATAGGGTTATTGTGAGGATTAAAAGAGTTCATCTTTGGGTGCCTGGCTGTCTTAGTAGAGCATGTGACTCTGGATCTGAGGGTCAGGAGTTCAAGCCCCATGCTGGGCATAGAGATTAAGGAAAAGAAAGAGGGGCACCTGGGTGGCTCAGTCGGTTAAGCATCCGACTTTGCCTCAGGTCATGATGTCAGGGTTCGGGAGTTCCACCCCACATCTGGCTTGCTGCTGTCAGCCCAGAGCCCACTTCAGATCCTCTGTCCCCCTCTCTCTTTCTGCCCCTTCCCTGTTTATGCTCTCTATCTCAAAAATAAACTTTTTTTTTTATTAAAAGAAAGGCTTCATCTTTAGAAGATTTTTGAACAATGCCTGGCACCAATCGCTCTCGCTATTATTAATGATGTTCTGGAGGCTTTTGTCAGAACTGCCTCAAGAATTGGGCACTGCCGATCCTGTGGTTGGTGGAACATTCTCAAGACTGCACCTGACAGGGCTTGGGGCAGGCAAAGACTGGGACGCAAGGGCTTTTGGTTATCTTTCTTTATTGCTTAACTTATCTGTGTGCTGACCACACATTCAAACTTCCTCAAGCCTTTTCTTTCCCTGCTCCACTCCTTAATCATGTGTGCGGCTTGGTAATTTATCGGCTTCTCTTTCCACTTAACCACAGGGGTCCTGTCATGCACAAAGTAGCTCCTCCTAGAAGCAATTCAGAAGTTAATAATTCCAATAATATTAACCTGAGAGAATGCGCTGTTTGACTGAGGCTGTGTGGCTATTCCCTTAAGTGTCACTTGCTCTTGCAATATGCTGGGAACGATGCCTTGTTTTAACTTGGCCTGCTTTCTACCCTGTCTTTGTGGTCCCTCAGGTGAAATAGGTAATACTCTCAAAGTAATTAATTATGGCTAAAATGAAGAGCTGTATTTTCCCAGCCTGAACTCCTAGGGAACCAGAATATGAGGACATTGTCCTCTCCGGATGAATTTGCTTATGTTTATACATTTTTAAAACTGCTTATCCCTGAAGAAAAGAAATTCAGTCTCACAGCTATGCATCAGAGAGTCATGAGGCCTTTCCATTTTGAAAACAAAGGTTACAAAGAGTGGCTAGAAGTAAATGCCCCAAATTCTCTTACCATGGCAGTTTTCAGAGGGTAGGGCTAATATCACCTTAATAGCCATCTAGGACTGAGCAGGCCCTTGCTCTATGGGGTAATGTTCCAGGAGTTCAAGATGTGACTCTTACAATAGGTCCTGTCCTGTTGTAAGTGGTAGAAACACAAGCCACGGGCATAAAACGAGAGTTCTGATCCAGTCTTTTCCATTACTAGCTGTGTATTCTTGGGCCGGCCATTCACATTTCTCTGTATAAAACAGCTCCACAAACATGTATCGAATACCAACTGTGGAAGGCATTATGCCAGGTGTTAAGTGACAAAGATAAATAAGACATGATCCTTCTCTTTTATTACACAAGTAAGGACATTGAAGTCATTGGACTATGTGATCTTTAAGGCTCTTTTCAATCCAGAAAATCTTTGATTTAACCATGCCTTATGTTTAACCTATGTCAATCATTATATGTTCAAAATTTAGTATTTTGTGGTTGCCCTATTATTCCCAATGATCCGTCACAATTGAAATGTAACGGGAAAGGCAGCAGTTAGCACTTTCCCAAATGTGGGCTCCTCTAGACACCTATACCTGTCTCAGTGGAGATATAGGATGAGTGGTTTCTCTGAGTTCCAAGTCTGAAAGGTCACCTTCTTTTTTTTTTTTAATATATATATTTTTTTTGTTTTAAGTAGGCTTCATGCCCAGCTTGGAGCCCAATGCAGGGTTTAAACTCATGACCCTGAGATCAAGACCTGAGCTGAGATCAAGAGTCCAGCTGAGCCCCCCAGGTGCCCATGAAAGGTCATCTTCTACCTGAATAAGGGCATTGTCTTGACAGTACGGTTTACTACCTTCTTAAAACCTACGGGGCTTCACAAAGCAAGGACTACTTGCTAAGATGATGGTTGGAGATGTGCCAGCTAGAAGAATAGGTTAACCTGTGGAGAACTATCCCTTAATTTAGGTGTTTCAGTGTGTAAAGATGTATACTACACCAACCTGCACACAAAAGAGAGCGTTTTTTATATGCTTTGGACTATGACAGAAGAAAGAGGAAAGATAAAAATAGGCAGGTTCTATGTCACTAAAGCAGGAAGTGAACTCGACTTCCGCAAATATTTGATGGAAAGTCAACAGTACTTGTCAAAGGAAAGAAGACACAAGGTTAGCCAATGGCTAGGTTCACCCCATCCCTCTTGATTGAGTAGGCCTCTCTTCCAGGCAAGGCCCCAAAGAGCACCCTAAACATCCCGAGAGTTTATATCACAGTAAATGAAGTACGGGAGTGGCAGAAAAACACCTGAGAGATAAAGGTGGAGGTAGAATGATGTTTTGTTCATCTCTTAAATGGATCACGATATTCCTTTCGTAGGACTTTTGTGAGGATGAAATGAGTTCATATATGAAAGTGTGTCTGGTATACAATAAGCACAATACTGTTTTTGTGGAACAACACCACCAAAGACAACAACCACAAAAAAGGAAAAAGAATCCTGCTGACTGAAGACGAAATTAGACCTTTTTTGTTATGGTTTTCTTCTCAGAAGCGATTTCAAACGTGTCTGTCACACTTGGATAAGCATGGACAAGGGCAGACTTTATACTACAGTTGAGTTGATGGCAGTATGGGGGCATGTATGTATACATGGGCAGGGAGGGGGCTAATGTACATATCCATTTGTAGGAGGGAAGGGTATGTATACTTGGTACACAGTCATATCGCACTTGGACACAACTGAATATTGCATGGTTTTGCTTAATATTCCTGCTTCAATAAACTTTTTTTTTTTTTGCAATATCTTTACCAGGACATCCACCTGCCACCTATTCCACCTACTTGATTCCTCTTTCTGGTACTCCTCATCCTTGTGCTGTAACATCCTTGTCATTTTGTGTAACCCAAAAGCATTTGCTATAAAAGAGACTGCCTGCTCTCTTCACTATGTACTAAAATTTAAAATCTCCTAAAAGCGGCTGGCTTCCTAGTTGATTTTTCTCAACTAGCACAATGTCCTCAAGATACCTCTGTCTACTGTGCTGGCTGACATATAGCAAATAGGGGCTTTTAATATCGTCTCTTGGCTGCTAATCTGGTTCTCCACCAGACTTCCCAGTTACTTTCCCTATTCATCAGGATTTCAAATGGGAGCAAGGTATAAATCCAACAAGCATTTCCGCTGTGTTGGGATTTATACATGAAAATGTCCAAATGAAATTCAAAGCAGCCATGATAATTATGTAAGAATTACCTTCCTGCCCATAGTCCTCTCTATCTATACAAGATATGGCAAAGTTCCACCAACCCAGGGAAGCATTCCCATACTCCTTCAGATTATTTTTAGCTGTGATGAATTGTTAGGGTTTCTTACAACTCCCTCAGGTCATACCATTTCGGAATTGATGTGCTTAGGTAGAATAATGGTAGTAAGATTCAGTGATAAAACCCCAAAGGTAAGTTTGAGGAATTTCAAGAGATTATTTTAAAAGGAAGACCTGTCAAAGAAAATACATCCTTGAGTACAAAAGATCAAAATAAGTTTATACTAGAAACCCTATATGAATACTTCCACCAAATTCATATTTACGTTTATACAATTATATATTATATATATTTGATATATAAATTGATATTCATTTAAATAGTAAATGATTAAAAATTAAATTATACAAACTAAATATAAAATATGGAAATGCATATATTTATGATTATATATTAACACTTATATTTAATATGTGTTTAATATAATTGTATGAATAACCATGTTTATGACATTTAAGCATATATTTAAATATTACATTTAACTATTACATATTTAGGTATATTTATATAAATATGTAAAGTGTGTCAACCAAGTGTCAACACTCTGCACTCAATGATTCTGCTGAATTAAAAGTTAGAATTGGCAGATATATGAATACTCTCCTATATATTTTTTTCCTTTTTTCTCCTCCTTTCTTCCTCCATTTCTGCTTTCACTACACATTCACCGAGCACTTGCCATGTGCCAGGCACTGTGCTAGCTGCTACCTATGGGGGAAACAACAAAGAGTAATTTATAATCTCTGCACTCAAGAGAATTCAGAGTCTACTGTCCATGCACCTCCTAACCAGCTCTATTAACTGAGTGTTAGGGAAGTTTATTACAGCAAGAAGCACTGGTTGGTAAGAGGAGACAGAGAAGCAACTCATAACCCAAATTAAAAACACAACCGAAGGGGCACCTGGGTGGCTCAGTTGGTTAAGCATCCAACTCTTGATTTCAGCTCAGGTCATGATCTCAGGTTTCTGGAGTTCAAGCCCCACGTCGGGCTCTCTGCTGTCAGCGCAGAGCTGCTTCAGATCCTCTGTGTCCCTCTCTCTGTCCCTCCCCTGCTCATGCTCTCTCTCTCAAAAATAAAATAAACATTAAAAAATACAACCAGAAAAGCACAAAATACTTCTTAATATTTTTTCTCTATATAATGTCAAACTGTCACTCATAGTTCAAGCAGTGATTTCAGCTCAATGTAGTCCAGAACTTTCTCCTGCTCAGTTTTTGGAAAATAGAATGGACTAACTTGGATAGCTGTGATTCCCTATCACTTTGAATAATCAAATATAGGTTTCTGTCTGCTTGCTTAGATCCTAAGCACTGTGGAGACTGGACTATATGCTGTCTAATGCCCCTGCAAACTCTATATAATGACTGAATTTAAATAAAATACCACAAAGCCACTCTATGTCTTCCTCCTTCCTCCTGTTCAAGCAGTGCATACTGTCTTGGGTCAGGGCCAGAGAACAAATAGCCATTAGACTATTTCTCCTCCAGTGTGCTCAGTCCCAAGCATAAAGTATATCAAAATCTGTCTGTGGGTGTTTTGGGGGAGGGCATGGGAGGAGTTGTTTATATACCCAGAATTTGGTATCTGCCAAGGATTCTGGGGATTTGAAATGGAATTAAACTATGATGAAAACAATAAGAGTTGCAGAAAATTCACTGTAAAATTTATTATTTTAGACCCTGATGAGAACCATTTAGGGAAAAGAAACTCCTTGATATAACATTACTACTACTGCATTTGCTTCACTTGAAATGCAGAAAAAAATTTCAGTGGAATCAAAACTACATTTTTCTGTTGATGCAAGCATCTACTTATATACTTTTATTTGTTGTGGTTTGTTGTTATTGTTTTTGTTTTTGGCAGCCTTTTCTTAATGTAACAGCCAGTCAAGGGAATGCTTTTCCTGCAGACTTTATACCATGGTTTGCAGTAGGATAATAAAAAGGAGAAAGAAATGAAGATTCTATATTCACTAAGAACACACAAATATAAGCTTTCATGTGCAGACATCACAAGATTGTCTCTCTCTCTCTCTCTCTCTCTCTCTCTCTCTCTCACACACACACACACACAGACACACAGAGAAAGAATTAATATCTGCTCTGAAACAGACATTTAATCTAGTTTTAAAATCTGGATATTGCTTCCAAGCTTTAGTTTTCATTTACTTTTAGTTTTCATAACATTTCATTTAGTTTTCATAACACTATTTGCTTTATACACTTCTCCCTTTGTGATCTCATCCACATACCATTTCAACCATTACTCCCAGTAACTGACCCTGTCATTTTTACCTCTATATCTGTCTTTTCTCCAAATCCTCTCTAGCTGACTTCAATACATCGCCACCCTGACTTCTCAGTAGCATATGAAACAAATTCAAATGTATGGTTTCTCCTTTTCCTCTCAGTCTCCCTTATTTCTATTACTGTAAAGGAAAATTGTTTTCCTGTCACTCAAGTTGTAAACATCTGATCAAAATGAATTGCCCTTCATTTTGGCTGTACACATGTAGCCAATCATCATGTAAGCTGATGTTTCCTGCACAGTGGCTATCATCTTTCTTCTGTTGCCCATGGTTTTTACTCTATTTTATTTATTTATTTATTTATTTATTTATTTATTTATTTATTTGTTTTGAGAGAGAGATAGAGAAAGAGAGAATGCATAGGAGGGCCAGAGAGAGGGGGGAGAGAGAAAAACCCAAACAGGTTCCGCACAGTAGATGCAGAGCCCAACACGGAGCAGGAACCCACGAAACACGAGATCATGACCTGAGCTGAAATCACGAGTCTGCCACTTAACTGACTGAGCCACTCAGGGGCCCCCCAGTTTTTACTCTATTTTAGATATTTATCATCTTTAGTCTTAAGTATGGCAGTAATCTCACAAATGGTCTCTTTCCAGTTTTTTCCTTTCCAATCTACTTCACAAAGCACTGCCAGACAAAATACTATGAAAATAATACTCGTACACATATTTTCTCAAAACCTTCAATGGCACTGCCAATTATTTTAAGGACAATGTCTGAAATCTGTAGTCCAGAATTCCAGTTACTACATATTTCAGACTCAGCTATTAGTCTTTTTTTCTTCCACGTTAATCAATGAGGCATATTATTTACTGTCCCTTACCACATTATGAGACAAAACAGGAGAAATTAATAAACATAATAAAATAAATAATACAAGATTTTCAGGCTAGGTCTGTGCCTCTGTGCCTGTGACTTTGCATATATCATTCTCTCCACCTGGAAAAATATCACTGAACCTTCCTTTGCCCAGCATATGCAGACTCATCTCTAGTAAGTGCTCACGTCCAAGTGATTACTCTATTTGAACTTCTCTAGCTCTACAGTCCATGCGACTTACTTGCATGTAGCACCCTCTGTCTTGTATTGAAATGTTCTCTCTCTGGGTATCATTTCACTTCCTACTTGGATTGTCAGCTAAGATCAGGACAAGGTCTGTCTCGTCTTTTGTAGCCCTTGTGAACACTAGCCAAGTGCACAACAGATGCTGGTGTTTGACTATTGAGTATTTAATTAATTTATTTATTTATTATTTTAGAGAGAGAAAGAGTGTGAGTGGGGGAGGGGTAGAGGGAGAGAGCACGAGACAGAAGGAGAGAGGAGAGAGAGAGAGACAGAAAGAGAGAGAATGAATCCCAAGCAGGCTCCACGCTCAGTGAAGAGCCTGATGTGGGACTCAATCCCATGACCCCAGGATCATGACCCGAGTCAAAATCAAGAGTTGGGACACTGAACTGACTGAGCCACCCAGGGACCCTGGATTATTGAGTATTTACTAAAATTTGCCTTTGTCTGGTTTAGGGTAAAAATACTTGTTTGTATTCAATTCTTTCTTTTATTGATGCCAATTTATGTGTCTGTGTGTAGACCTAGCCCAAATTTCCCTGCTATTCCTATAAATTATAACCTGCAGGGCCATATACCTAGATTCTCTCTGCAGATTGAGTTTCAAACTGTGACTATTTCTTTTAAGCACATCAGTCAAAATCCTGGTTCAGAGTTATTTAAAGTGGTTTGTATTTTATGGTCCTATGAAGGCTTCACATTGCAACTGCTGAGCTTTAAAAACACAGAAACTAGAAAGAGGGTACAAGGAACTGCCATCTGTCCCTATAAACAATTATCGGCCAGCCATCTGCCCGTATACTGGGTAATGATTTTAATGCTGGTAATATCTGACTGAAATACTTTCTCTCCAAGGAACCAAAGAAAGGGAACCCATTAAAAAGTGCTGATCCTTCTAGTTGTTGTTTGTGAATGTTTTCTCCCATACAAGAGCCTATCATTTAATTTGTATCTCTATGCTTTTCACTATGTATTAAAAAGGTATTTCTCATGACCTGTCTGCAAAGACCTGCATCTATGCAAACAGGTGCTGCTATCTACAGATCACCAGAAAGAGTTAGCGCAACCATGGAACATCATTTAGACCCATCCAAAATGAACCACAGTGTCCAATGCTTTATAAAAGTGTGCTAATAGTCAATGGATTAACAATTAACCTGAGGCTCTAGCTAAGCAGAATGTAGACACAGCCAAATGAAAACCAGTTCTGGCTTTCAAAATCAACTCCGCAAAGTTCATATCCAATGTAATCCCTCTAATGGGTTCACTGCTTTATTTTCCTGTGATCAAATTTCAGATAAACTGGCATTAAAGTAATAGTGAATTATTATTTGGATTTAAACAGAATCCATCCAGTCATTTAAAGCAGGGCAAAGCTATCTCACAATGCATAGATTTCTACAGATGTGACTTAACACATGAAATGAAGGTCTTGCTTGTGGTATTAAATCTGAGTCATGATTCATTCAGCCCAGATAACTTTTTTGCACACAGTTGTTCTAAAAGATATGATGTGGTAGTTCATAGCCTTTGTCAATAAATCACAAGTTTAGGATTAATACCATAATGGGCAAAGTGGATTTTCAGCCAGTGCCATTTCTTAAGAGACATGCATTAACTAAGTTTCAACCCATGGTGTCCTATACTTACTTATTTGTCTTGAAATTACTTGTTATTCAAGTGTAGACTCAATATTTTATACAATAATTTTTTATAAATTTTCAATACATTTGGTGTTTTGTAAACTTCATGTGAGATAGAGATCTTGCCAACATGTTTCACATCTAAACTAGTTCCAACAACTTGTACTTAAAGAATTCAATTATGTTTATCAAAACTCTCCCCATCTTTAGTTGTCTGTATTCTTTGTTTCTTTAAAACAGCATGGCTTCTTAGAAATCTGGCTTAAGTAATGGCAATTAACTCCTACAATATTGGCTAGCCCACTGAAACTACCTTGGAAATTTTCAGATAATTGATAGAAGGTATGAAAAAAGTAATTCTCAGACCTTGCATAGTATGAGCTTTGGTTTCCAAACTATGGATCTGGATCTACAAATAAGCATTACCCACATAGAAACTTCAGAGGCCTGAGTTTTGTTTTGTTTTGTTTGTTTTGTTTATTCTCAAGTTAGTTAACATACAGTGTAGTCTTGGCTTCAGGAGTAGAATCCAGTGATTCATTCCTTACTTATAACACCCAGTGGTCATCCCAACAAGTGCGCTCCTTAATGCCCATCACCAATTTTCCCCACCCCCATCAACCCTCAGGGTCCAGAGTTTTAATGGCCATTAAAACCCTAAGGAAGGGGTGGCTGGGTGGCTCAGTTAAGTCATCCGACTTCGGCTTAAGTCATGATCTCATGGTTCGTGGGTTTGAGCCTCATGTCGGGCTCTATGCTGACATCCAGCTCAGAGCCTGGATTCTGCTTTAGATTCTGTGTCTCCCTCTCTCTCTGCCCCTCCCCCACTCACACTCTGTCTCTCTCTTTCAAAAATAAATAAACATTAAAAAAATTAAAACTCTAAGGAAAATGCATACTCATCCGTATAAAGGCCAGCTTCTTTGGCTTGGCAAATGAAGCAACACAATGTGTAAAATAAAACTCCAATTTGGAGCTAATAATGATTAACAAAGTGAAGTTTCATCAATAATTTTAGTAAACAAATGAAAAAGAAACAAGATCAATGGCAAGTCTTACAGAAAAAAATTAAATGAGAGACATTTTTATTATTGTTGCCTTAAAATTTATGTAAGAATTTCTTTTTTCCCCCAGCACCTGCCAATTTAAAATACATGGGTAGTGCCACTTATATTGTAGTCATCATGCAATGTTGTTTAAGAATAAGGGACGCCTGGGTGGCTCAGTTTCTTAAGCGTCCGACTTCGGCTCAGGTCATGATATCATGGTTCGTGGGTTCACAACCTGCGTCAGGCTCTGTATTGACAGCTCACGGACTAGAGCCTGCTTCGGATTCTGTGTCTCTGTCTCTCTCTGCCTCTCCCCCACTCATGCTCTGTGTCTCTTTCTTTCTCTATCAAAAATAAACATTAAAAAAAAACATTAAATGGGAATGCAAGCTGGTGCAGCCACTCTGGAAAACAGTATGGAGGTTCCTCAAAAAACTAAAAATAGAACTACCCTACGACCCAGCAATTGCACTACTAGGTATTTATCCAAGGGATACAGGTGTGCTGTTTAGAAGGGACACATGCACCCCAGTGTTTATAGCAGCACTATCGACAATAGCCAAAGTATGGAAAGAGCCCAAATGTCCATCGATGGATGAATGGATAAAGAAGATGTGGTATATCTTACTCGGCAATCAAAAAGAATGAAATCTTGGGGCGCCTGGGTGGCTCAGTCAGTTAAGTGTCTGACTTCGGCTCAGGTCATGATCTCACGGTTTGTGGGTTCAAGCCCCATGTCGGGCTCTGTGCTGACAGCTCAGAGCCTGGAGCCTGCTTCGGATTCTGTGTCTCCCTCTCTTTTCCCCTCCCCCACTCATGCTCTGTCTTACTCTATCAAAAATAAATAAATGTAAAAAAAATTTTTTTTTAAAAAGAATGAAATCTTGCCACTTGCAACTACGTGAATGGAACTGGAAGGTATTATGCTAAGTGAAATTAGTCAGGCAGAGAAAGACAAATATCATATAACTTCACTCATATGAGAACGTTAAGAGACAAAACAGATGAACATAAGGGAAGGGAAACAAAAATAATATAAAAACAGGGAAGGGGACAAAACAGAAGAGACTCATAAATATGGAGAACAAACTGAGGGTTGCTGGAGGGGGTGTGGGAGGGGGGATGGGCTAAATGGGTCAGGGGCATTAAGGAATCTACTGAAATCGTTGTTGCACTATATGCTAATTTGGATGTAAACTTAAAAATAAATGTAAAAAATTTTAAAAACTAAATAAATAAATAAATAAATTACAAAGACATGAAAAAAATAAAAGGAAAGCATGAAATCTCCATGTCATTCAGACTTTCACTTAAGATTTTGCTTCCTAGTTTTTCTAAATCTTTTCTGGGAATAACAGAAACTTATTTGTGATGATCTTGACACTTCAGGTGTGAAAAAGACCTTAATAAGGCAGATATTACTGTCACTACCTCACTATGTATATGAAAAGCGAGTGAATCTGCTAAAAGGGAAAGAAAATGGGGAAAGAGAAAAGAAAATCTATGGGTGCAACTACTTTATTCACCGATGTCAATCGATGACTCATTGTGCAGCCTGCCAAGAAGTTTGCTGGAGAAAGGACTCCTTCTGGGCTCAGTTGCTGCAGTGCGTTCTTGCTAGCTGGTGTCAGATTCCTGCAGCTGTCCTCTCCAGCAGAGGGGCCGCCTCTATAAAAGCTCAGAGGCTCCTGCAGTGGCAGTAGGTAGAGGGGACTCAGGAAGTCCTTTGTAAGACAGTGGGGCTCAGGAAGTCCTTGATAAGACAGTGAAGAAAGTGATGTAGAGAGAGAGTCAGGAAGACCTGAGTTCTTGTACCAGATCTTTTGCAAATGAGCCTTGTGAGCCTTGTTAAGCCATTTGCCCCTTTTAAGTATCACCCCTCCCACCCCGGCACACACATACCGTCTGTAAACTAAAAGATTTGGAGTCAACCACATCATTCCTACAACTTCTCTTACTTTTTTACTCCAGGATTCTCTTCTTTTTTTCTCTGGCTTGAATCCTTTCAATCTCCATCCCTTTTTGACTCATTTCTTTTCAGTTTTAGATCCTTTATCTTCTGAGGGAACAAAATGCAATAGACCTCTGTATAAAGAAGCCTCTAGTTGCAAAAAATTGAGACAAAAGGAGAAGTGTAGTGTCATCGAAGGCCTGTGAGGAAGAATATGGGGATTTATAGAGGTCACACATATACGAAGATGTTTACAATTTCTATGTGAGGCCATCCTTGATAGAGCTTGTGTTAACATTCTCAACAAAAGGGAAATTTCATTTTCTCCTCTCACAGCCTACATGTTTAACATTAGAAGTCAGTATTGAGCAGCTACACCACTGTTAAATAGGTAGTTTATTATTTTTTAAAAAAGATTTGGTAGTGGTGAGAACAAGAAAAGAGAATACAGGAATAAACAATGATACAGCACTTTTTGCCTTTTTTCTGTATTTCTATTTCAACTGCTTATGCACAAATCATGCTCTTGACCTGATGCCAAATCCACTGTTCACATTTAAAAATTTTAACATCACAGTGATTTCATTTATACTAAAAATACAATCAAGACTATTTTAATCCCATCAATAAATTGATCAATCTATCAAAAGAGAACGGTAAAAAAAAAAAAAAAAAAAAGTTCTCCCGGGAATTGACAGACATCACCAAGGTTAAGTCATATAAACCGTTGCATTTCGTCCTTCATCAATTCTAAATGCCAGCATCTGCATTCATTAAAATGGAGGATTCCTTTTAAGATATTTATAGAGGTCAGTTTTTTTCTTTGGCTTAGGTACTCTGCTTTAATAACTGATGAACTTGTGGCTTCAACGTTTTTCAGGCATAACCACACAAATTTAAACGCTATGCTGGCCCCAGGTCTTCCTTTCATTAAAAAAAAAAAATTTTAATGTTTATTTATTTTTGACAGAGACAGAGCATGAGTGGGGGAGGGGCAGAGAGTTGCGGAGACACAGAATCTGAAACAGGCTGTAGGCTCTGAGCTGTCAGCACAGAGCCTGACTCGGGGCTTGAACTCATGACAGTGAGATCATGACCTGAGCCAAAGTCAGACGCTCAACCGACTGAGCCACCCAGGCGTCCCGCTTTAATTTTTTTTTTTTTTTTTTTTTTTTACTGTTTCTTTATTTTTGAAAGAGAGAGACAGAGTGCAAGAGGGGAGGGACAGAGAGAGAGAGAGAGAGATGCAGAATCTGAAGCACACTTCAGGCTCTGAGCTGTCAGCACAGAGCCCGACACGGGGCTCAAACTCAAGAACCATGAGATCATAACCTGAGACGAAGTTGGACACTTAACCAACTGAGCCACCCAAGTACCCCCCAGGTCTTTCTTTAAAAACAGAACCACCTGTTTCCGATTCTGTGTCTCCCTCTCTCTCTGCCCCTCCCCCGTTCATGCTCTGTCTCTCTCTGTCCCAAAAATAAATAAACGTTAAAAAAAAAAAATTTTTTTTTTAAAAATAAATAAAAAAAAGGGGCACCTGGGTGGCGCAGTCGGTTAAGCGTCCGACTTCAGCCAGGTCACGATCTTGCGGTCCGTGAGTTCGAGCCCCGCGTCAGGCTCTGGGCTGATGGCTCAGAGCCTGGAGCCTGTTTCCGATTCTGTGTCTCCCTCTCTCTCTGCCCCTCCCCCGTTCATGCTCTGTCTCTCTCTGTCCCAAAAATAAATAAACGTTAAAAAAAAAAAATTAAAAAAAAAAATAAAACAGAACCAAAGGCTACAAAAAAACATTCAAGTAACTAATATAATAGACAATCTCATGTACTACTAGTTATCCAATTGTCTGCCTACTCAGCAAACATTTACTCCTTATTCCTTGCGACTCATATCCCAATTTTGTTTGGCTATTACATGGCCAAATATTCAGGGATTTGCTCTCTCCAGTCTGAGGAGAGAAATCATGATGAGTCTATACCAATCAAGGTAATCTCATTTCTCTTCCCAGAGAAATATGAGAGTATTTCTCTCACATTTCCAGGACAGATTTACTTGCTCACAAAAAAAAAAAAAAAGATTTGTGAAATAGAGTATGTGAGAATGTGATGGCTGGGTCACAAAATGCTACAATCATTTTGCAAACATGAATAGTCAAATTGCTAAGATTAGCAGAAGAGAAGGAATGAACCTGGATCTTTAATGACATTATAGAATCTCTTAACCAAAACTTGGTGTCTCAGAGTTTCACATGTTTTAAGAGAGACAGTAAAATGTTCCTATTATTTTAGCTACTTATTTTTTTTTTTTGTAATTGCAGCTATAAGCAACCTGATAAACATATTTCAGTAAAGGAAAAAATATACCAAAGAAACAAATTGAATATGTTGTAGAGTCTACCCTCAAAATGAGGTTTCTACTTAAAATTTTGGGAATCTTGTTTCCTTTCCTATTATAGCATGTAAAGGACACTAAAACTTTCTAATTTGCTTCTTGATAATGACAATTCCAAATAGAGATATCTGCATTATATTTGATGCTGAGTCACCTATTAATTTTTAACCAAATTTTAATTAACTGCTTGAATGTTTTGTCTATACCACCCCACATAGTCAGCATTATTAAATTTCATATGCATTTTACTCAAATAACCAGCTATTTTGGAGTTTTATACATTTTATCATAGAGACAAATCTCTGAAGTACTTGGTATCATCTTATATTGAATTCACAGAAACTAAAACAGTAACATGTCACCAGATGAGAAGAACATCGTGAGTTTATGAACAGAGAGTGCCAGGTTCCACAAATGACAGCTCAACTAATCTACGTAAATTTTACATGGGGGTTAGGTGTGGGTGTTGCTTTCAACCCAGGGTGACAGATCATGCTCTATTCCCCAGTAGGAGTCATTCCCAGAAATGAGACCTAAACCATCAACTGAGTTAAAGTCATCCTGGCTCAGAACTCCGGAATCTCCTTTTGATCCTCTCTTCGCCACAGGTCTCCAATGTAATCATTCTTCAAGTTGGTTTGCGCATAGATTATCTGCTGAACGCTGTGCTGTGCTGGATGCTGGGCTTTTGGTAGTGAACAAGATATGCAAAATCCTGGTCTCCTGAAGTATCCTGTCCCTACAGTCATACTCTCTACCATCATTCTACTCTAGACGCTTCTGTGCCCTCCATGAGATCTTGCTTATCCCATATATTTGGGAGACACACGCAGTTATTCCCCCTGACTTACAGAAACAAAAATTGGAGAAGGTTTGCCACAGACATCCACAGGGTAGTGTTTGGACTTTTTAGATGAATTTACTAGAAAATATCTTGGTCTCAGCTTGGAGACTTGCCAAAATTTCACCCAATTCTATATGGCTAAATTTGTTTTCCCACCACTATCTTGTGCAAGCCATGGCACTTATCAGGCTGGACTACTTGTTATTTCAAGAGCTGACCACAAGCATTTGTGATATCCTAAATCGTAACTCAAACTGGCTTTAGCTATAGAAATAAATCACACTGGCAGTTAGGTATTATTGAAATACTGCTATTAGCAGACATTTCAAGTATATTGTTGGTTAAATCTTAAAGGCCTAAGCACGAAGTACTGAGAACATTAAAACTCAAAACTCATTTTGCCATAGAAACAAACCACTCTATTACAAATGAATTTTTGGAGCACAAGTCATTTGTAAGTTAGGTATTAAATGCTTGTTTATGCAAAATGTCACTACTCTGATTTTTGGAAAGGAAATTAAATATCACTATTTCTAATACGACTACATTTTTCCAAGAGCACACATTACCACTAAGCCTGGGCAAATGCTCAGTAGTGTTCTGTACAGTGTACCATGAGTTTGTTATATTATGCTTTGCCTCCTCCTTTCAAAGTATAAAAAATCCTCTCAAATTCACTTAACTAAAATGTCCTATTAATTGCACTCTGAGTAATTAAAATTTTGCTATCTTTGCAAGACCAAGATTAAACCAATTTATTCTGAATGAAGACTGTGCTGCTATCAACCATTACATTATAACCATTTCCCACCCAGATATTTTGATGAAATGTTTCCATACTGGTCCCTTTCCTATACTGCATTTCTTTAGCACAGCTTCATTTCTAAACAGAGAATGACTTTATGGTATTTGAAGAAAGAGGAAGTACTTACCCCTGGGTAACAAAATGGAGAAATGGTTTGTGCTACAGGGAAGGCAATGAGGGCCCTTTTTTAAAAATGGGCCTGGGGGAGGTGGTGCTGAGGTGGCTCAGTCGGTTAAACGTCCCACTTCAGCTCAGGTCATGATCTCAACAGTCCGTGAGTTCGAGCCCCGCGTCAGGCTCTGTGCTGACAGCTCAAAGCCTGGAGCCTGCTTCGGATTCTGTGTCTCCCTCTCTCTCTGCCCCTCTGCTCATGCTCTGTCTCTCTCTGTCTCAAGAATAAATTTTTTTAAATACCATTAAAAAAATGGGCCTAGGGGCAGCTGGGTAGCTCAGTCGGTTAAGCATCTGACTTCAGCTCAGGTCATGATCTCACGGTTTGTGAATCCCAGCTCTGTGTCGGCTCTGTGCTGACAGCTCGGAGCCTGGAGCCTGTTTCAGATTCTGTGTCTCCCTCTCTCTCTGCCCCTCCCCCCACTCGTGGTGTCTCTCTCTCTCTCTCTCTCTCTCTCTCTGTCTCTCTCTCTCTCTCTCCCAAAAATAAACAAACATAAAAAAGTGGGCCTAAAAGCTCTTTCTGACCTTAGTGAAGTTCAAAGACATGGAAAACTCAAGGATATCAAACATGACTCTATTTGAACATTTCAATGTAAAAGTTGCAAATACAAAGTGGGAATCTTCCTAGTCATCTCTATTCACTAATCCCTCAGAAAGACATAAAATCCCCAACCTGGTTTTGCTTGATAAAGGCAGCAGATTCATTCATACCGAATAGTAGTCCCATCTGGAAACCACCTTTGCCTCCAGTCCCAATCCTTCTGCTAGCATCCTGCAGAAGTTTTTAGCTCTCATGCACTTGGAGTTTGTCCTGACATTCTTACCCCTCCCCCATGAAAGACTCAAATAAGCACCAGGAAGCACTTATGTAAATAGCAACTCATCAGATTCCATCTTGAAACAGAATTCTTATGATTCCAAATCTATTCTCCTGCCCACCTTCTAACATATGTCTTTAAATTCACTTATCTGAGAGCACCATGAATAAGCCTGCTGTTTCACAGATAAACTTGTGTAAGAGGATTAGGAAATCTTCACATTTTGTCTCAGAGCAGTTAAAAGTCATGGGGAAGATTCACCTCAAATTTTCAAATAAATTCATTCTTTTTGCCCTTTTATCAATTCATTTCAACAATGGCTAAATAATATTTATTTTATTCAAGTCATGTAGCTTTAACCCTTTTGGTACTTACAATATCCTTAATCTATAGCACAGACTAAGGAAGTTTTAGTAAATCCTGTCTCATTCCTTAAGGGAGAACCTGATTATCAATTTCCAATTTCTTCGTGGACCAAGAACTTTCACTAAACTTAGAGATGAATTGTTGGCTATTTTCATGTGACACCACACTTCAACTGGCCAAAAATAGAGAAAAAAATCAGTACATTCACTGATTGCTTTATACACAATGCCAACCAGTCAGTTGATAGAAAATAATGAGTGACACAAATCTCTGTGCCTTGGAAATTTTACATGAGAAATGTAAGATGAGTGGAAGTAGGTGAGAGTTTAGAGGAATGGTTAAAAAAAAACAAAAGTAATACTTATATTTCCAACCAATCTGCTTAGTAACAGATTCTTTTCGTAAAACCTGTATTTTATTGTACTAAGAACACTCAATATGATGTCTACTCTCTTGACAGATTTTTCATTGTACAGTAGAGCACAGCATTATTATCTGAGATTCTTAATTGGAGAAACTTCCTATGTTAAACTAGGAAATCTGTGTCCACCTAAGTCACAAGGACAGTGTGGGTATGTGACTCTATGCAGAGACTTTTAAATTAGGTCTGGTGGTTCTGGTGGGGAGACATCTAAATAATGGAAATTCTTTTCTTATTATTTTATTTTTTATCTTTTTTACTGTTTATTTATTTTTGAGACAGAGAGAGAGAGAGACAGAGCGTGAGTGGGGGAGGGGCAGAGAGAGAGGGAGACACAGAATCCAAAGCAGGCTCCAGGCTCTGAGCTGTCAGCACAGAGCCCAAAGTGGGGCTCGAACTGATGAACTTCGAGTTCATGACCTGAGCTGAAGTCGGACGCTTAATCTACTGAGCACCTGAAATGATGGAAATTCTTAAGCCATAGTCTAAGTTTCTAACTGGAGTCAAAGTGACATTTGTTATGGATCTGCTACTAATAGAAAAAAAAATGTATTCCTTGTTAATGTATTAAGAAAATTATTTACTGGTAAATTCTATATTCATCATAAAAAGTGTTCGTGGGAGAACATTATATTAATCTAGCCAACAACACAGCTTCATTGTATGTTCACCATAATTTTAATTCACCAATTAAATGTAAGTCAATAATGTAAGTTCCTCTTATGTACAAATATGTACTGAGTACTGAGAGTGGGTGAAAGAAAACTAACATAGATGATAAGACATCGTTTTGCCCTCCAGGGGCTCGTGGCCTATTGAAAGAGACAGCCAACTCACCATTACAGAAAATGCAGAATGAAAGAAATGCTATAAAAGAATAAGAAATAACATAGGATTAACTTCTCTTTTGAGGTAGTTATTTATGTACATCTCATTTACTCCATAAAGACTACAGTCACTTTATACCCTTTGAGGACAGAAGATGGGTATTCTACATGTTTTGGATTTCCAACAGTGCCTTTCACACTGTAAAAATTAGAGTGTAAACTGCACTCTAATCGTATGCTCTTAGGAGAAGTTCACAGGAGACTGTTTTCCTCTTTACAGCTTAATCTTCTGAATTGGTTTCTTTCAGTATGCAGAAAAATAAACAGGTAAACACATTAACTTTTAAATTTTAAGAAACAAGTAGGAAGAAAATCAATAGTAAATAATAGAGTTGGCTGCCACCATCCAATTTTGAGGTGGCTTGTCACTTTCCCTGACTCAACTTCAGTTTCTCTGTTTGGGTCCAGCCAGTTTCAGCACCCTGTGATACCTCTCTTTACTGCAGGTTCCTTTCCAGCTACTTCCTCATTCCTCTGCTTCCAAGCAAATTTTCTCAAAACTGGGCTACTACTCATTTATTTTCTTAAAATGGCAGCTAACATTTCTCACCTCCCTATCTTTTACCAACCCAAGGAAACTATTCCTCTCAATATTAACAATGACCTTCATTTAGTTAAATCCAGTGACTACCTTCCAGTTCTTATCTTCTCATTCTTCAGCAGCTTTAAAGAGTTGATTATTATCCCACTCTCAAAATTCGGTCTTCATTTGCTCTCCATGACACCACACACTTCTGGCTTTCTTCCTAGTTCTCTAGCTTCTCCTCCAAATGTTTATTTTCCTTGCCCTGCCTCCTCTAATTGAGTGCCTCACACTTATTCCTGGAATGTCCATTCATTATGTCTATACTTTCATATTATGTGATTTCAACAAACACAATGGCTCTAAATATAAGTCTATGCCAAGGACTCTTCCTTACATATCTTCATCCCTGGATACCATACCTTTACATAAAACTCCATGCTTGGCATTTCTAGTCCAGTGATTACCCAGGCCACTTCAAATTAAAACTAAAGCTTAATTCAGAAGAGCTCTCTGAATCTTGCATTATATTTCTTCTCATTGTTCCCCTCCATAGTGTTGATGGCTAAATTACTACAATGTTGTTCTATAAACATTAAACATTTTGAGAATGTAATTTACCATAAAATAGTTTTTGAAGCACATTGCCAAGAAACTCAAACCATGGAATTTCCATTTTTTTCATAAGTTTTTAAGTCTCTACTGACAACTGTCCCCTTTCCATTCATTTGAAGAGTATTCACCTTTTTCTCATGAAGCATGGTTAAAATAGCTGCTTTGAAGGCTTTATTTTACAATTTTATCATCAAGGTCATTTTAGTGTTAGCGTGTATTGATTTCCTTTTTCCCTTGAGAACTGGCCACATTTTCCTGGATTTTTATATGATGAGTAATTTGGGACTCTACCTTAGATTTTGAATATTATGTTGTTAAGAGTCTGGGTCCTATTAAAATTCTCTTGAGAATGTTGATTTTGGTCTTTTTTTTTTTTTTTTTTAGCAGGCAATCAATCTGGTTATGTGTAGATTGCAAGTTGTTTCTCATTTTATGAAGACAGTAGTTTAGATGTCTATTTGGTTTTCAAAGCCTTCACCATACTCTTCCTATCAATCCTGTATATGAACAGAACATCTCAGCTATTAGTTTGGGACTTGGGTGGCACTGTGTATTCCAGTTCCATTCTTAAAGCCTTTGTTTTCTTTGGGTCTGTTCTATGTATGCATAGGTTGGGGATGAGCCTGGGACTTAAGTGATTCATACAAAGAATCTGGAGATCCCTTCTTTCATTCTTTCTTCAATCAGGATACCACTTCTCACCTCTTCAGATCACAGAGGTTCCTTTTCCAGATTCCTTCAGCCAGAGAGAAGCAGGTTTTTTCCTCAGGACATTAGGTGTCCATTTTGCCTCCTCTAATGTCACTGAAACTGTGGAGCTTAGGTCTAGAATTTGCCTCAGGGCAAGACCTTGGTAGAAATAAGGAAAAGAAAGGGGAAGAGAGAGGGACAGATAGGCAGACAGAAAGAGAAGAGAGAAGAAAAAAGAAAAAAGGAAGGAAGGAAGGAAGGAAGGAAGGAAGGAAGGAAGGAAAAAAGGAAGGAGGGAGGAAGGAAGGAAAGAAACGCACAATTTTTCATATACTCTTTGACTTGCAGGGTCCCCTTTTCCTAGTCTTCTGGCTAGAAAAAGATGGCTTCTCGCAAGAATTTTGCTTTGTGAACTCAAAGTGCAGTTCTGGAATTTGGTTCACATTTGAGTTAAAGCCAAGTGATAAAGAAGAGAAAAAAAAAAACAGCCTCTCTGCCATTATTTAGTCTTTAGCATCTTCACGCAGTTGCTTTTTGTATTCCACACAGTAGTTTTAGTTGTAATTTAATTGGTGAAATAGACTGTGGTGACTTACTCCATCTTAGCTAGCACCAGAAGTCTCACTATCTTCTTTATTCATTCTGTTGTACTTATTATTTTTTCTCCGATTAAAATGGAATGTCTAGGTATGTTCTCATATACACTGCTGAATTCACACTGCCAAGAACAGTGCTCAGCAAATAATGAGTTCTCAATATGTATTTGTTGAATGTATTAATTAGCTAATTAATGTGTATTTTTCTTTTCTTCCATTGACTTTCTTCTAGAAAGTTGCAACTATGGAAATACAGGTTTTAGAACCTCTCAAGATCTTAGCTCATTTAATGATGCTGTTTCCCTCCTCATGACACTAAAAAGCAGTCCTTTCGTGGTGCTCAATTTAGAAGGAAGGAGGTTAGAGGTATTGGGTCACTTAAGAATTTTTTATGGAAGGGGTGCAAAAATAAAACTGAGCTGCTATGTTGTTTAGGCCCTAAATCAACCTCACCCTGCTTCGATGAGCATTATCATATATTGCAACTCTTTATGAAAGTAACTCAAGATCTCTAGAGAATTTCAAAAAAATCTAAAGAACATTTTAAAAAAATCAGTTCTCTGAAGGCAGCATCTTAATAAAATACTCCTTAACAACTTAAACATTATGTAAGTTGCTATTTACCAGTTCTGAACTTTCTTCCTTTCTGGAGATAAGGTATTAAAATGGCCTGTAATTTAAAGGAAAGAACACTGTGCCTGTCTTTCCCCTTGTTATGCACTGAGGCAATTGAAGTGACTTTCCATGGGCACACACTGATCATTAGGCTATCAGTAGAGCAAGAACAAAATGAACTAAATTTAATGAGTAGCTGGGCATTTGAGAAATGTAGCAGTTCTAATAGCAAGTATCATACAGACAGTATCAACAAATCTTCTCCAGTATCTGATGGATGAACGTACCATGCAAGCAGTGCTAAAAATGCTTGAGATTCCAGAGGCTGCCAGGATCCCAGAGTACCTACCTAAAAACACGGTACAGAACCCTTCTACCTCTACCTTCTTGGCTGTCTCTTTCAGGGTCTAATGTATATGAACAATTCTGGTATAAGAGAACTGTAAGATACAGAGCTAAAGTAGTGCTGCCCATACTATAAAGTAACCATATAATTTATAGTTGAAATTGGGACATATTCAAGAAAGAAAGAAAGAAAGAAAGAAAGAAAGAACAGAGGGAGGGAGGGAGAGAAGGAAGGAAGGAAGGAAGGAAGGAAGGAAGGAAGGAAGGAAGGAAGGAAGAAAGTGCTATTGATAATTATGATAGGAAAATTGGAATAAACTGGAATTGTCATGGATGAACCAGAATGTATAGTTTGTATGCTAGAGAAGAAGATTCAAGTTACCATCTATAATATCTAATTAGCTAAACACTTGAACTTACAGCAAGTACATAACTAAAACTCATGAACAGGAACAAATTCTATTGAATATATTGAAAACCACAATTGTTGTATGGAAACCAATTTGACAATAAATTATATTAAAAAATAATAAAAAATAAACATTAAAAAATTTTAAATGTAAAATCTCAGTTTACAAAACAAGAAAACCTAATTCACGGTATTTCCAAGATATAATCTAGAAACCAAAAGCAACAAAGACTATGAAAATAAAAAATGTATTATATTAATAAAAAAGAAAACCACAATCTTAACAATACTCAAAGAAAGCAAAAAAAATTAGTTATTATTGTAGGTAGGTATCCAATATTTTACTTTCAAGAGAGACAAAGAAAAAATTAAGAACTTATTCCTCACTTTTAACAGTACAAACTATCTTTCAGGTTAACTGCATAGTCCTCATTTATGACTAAAAGTTCTTCCTCTCAGTAGATTCCTTGCTCATACATGTAGAAGAAATGCTAGATTTAGAAAAATATTGTTATAATCCTTTATGGATTAATTTATTTAAATGGTATTCATCAATGTATAAAACCATTAGATGAAAGATTTGGGGGGGGAATGCCATAATAAAGGGATTATACTGATATCTGAATGCACTGAATACTTTATATAAGTAAGTATAGGAAAACAAAGCATTACCTGCCTCATGATGTGATACAATATGACTTGTAAACTACCACCTATGATGTATTCTTATAAAAAAAATTGAATCTACAGCAAGTCAAGTCTTAATTTCTTATTTACAGGAAATAAAGGTATAGAGGAACAAGCTAAAAAAACATCATGGGGAAGTAAACACATCTTGATTATGAGTTATAAAACAAGTAAGCTTGATTCTTCAATAAGTCAGTAGAATAAAGAAGGGGGGGGCAAAGGAGGAATGTTCTGGGTTAAAATGTAAAAGACATTTAAAAAAAATTTAAAGGCGTACCTAGCTAGCTTCCTTGGTAGAGCATGCAACTCTTGGTCTCAGGGTCATGAGTATGAGCCCCACGTGAGAAGGAGAGTTTACTTACAGAGATTTTTTTAAAGCTTTGAAAGAAATTAAACTAAATACCATGTTTTGGATTCTTATTCTACAAAACAAATTCAGGTAGATATGTTGGGCAATCAGGTATTTGAGGAATGACCGATATAAGGTGAATACAACTGTGCTTATCTCTCCTAATCCACTCTCCACTCATTTTCTGCACATGGAGACAGACCTGAGGGACCTACATAAAAGGGTGCTGCTGCTCTCAGTTTCTAGTTTGGTTTATCCACTGGGATGTGCTAAACGACCAGAGGATTGGCATGTTGGTTGCATCTCTCTACCAAAGGTAACTCCTGTCTAGTGGACTTAGGGGGCAAAGCTATACCAGTTTTCCTAGGACTGACCCATTTTTAGCACCCCAAATCCCACATTTCAAGAAATTTCTCAATCCTAGGAAAATAGGGATGGTTGGTCACATTTTGAACCTCTCCATTTAGCTAGATTCTTAAGATCGCCAATTGTTTTTCTCTCCTTGGTCTTTTAGGTGTAGTAGTAATGGGTCCCTGGTGCCACCAGCAGCAGAGTACCGTCTTATCCCTTGTTGTTTTTCCTAACATTTCCCATGACTTTATAAATAATCCCTCTATTAAAGTTCATTTTATCCCTTTGGAAAAGTGTTATTTGTTTTCTGCCACTACCTTTGGTATAAAACAAGAAAATTCTGTCAACTTTCAAATGTGTGATAATGACATTTTGCTTATCTAAATAAATATTCATCGTTTTGAAAATGCACACTGAAGTGTTTTGGAGTGGAATTACAAGATGTCTGGAATTTTCTTTGAAGTCCCTCACTAAAATAATGGGGCAACTAGATGAAGCAATTATCAAAACTTGATAATTCTAGAAAGTGGATGTTGGTATCTGGAGGCTCATTTATCCATATTTGTATATGTTTGTTTGTCTTTTTTTTTTAAGTAATCTCTACCTCCAAAGTGGGGCTCAATCTCACAACTCCAAGATCAAGAGTTGCATGTTGTACTGACTGAACCAGCCAGGTGCCTCTGTGCATGTTTGAATTTTTTTTTAAAAATTAAAAAAAAGTAATTCATGCAGTTTGATCTGCATGAGGAAATTTACTAGATAAATACATAGTCACATGTTGAGGAAGATATAAGCCTAAAATGATCATCAACATATGAAGCTATTTCTAGCCTCGGAACAAAATTATACTGAATTAATCCAATTTTCCCCAAGTCTCTCTTCTAATCAAATAAAACCATGTGCAGAAATGTTGGGGAGCAATAAAGACATAGACCTGAGCAGAATGAAGGTCTATAGACAGTGTATCAATGCCAGTGAAAGAGTCTGATTAAGCCTGCTGGAGTAATGTTCTCACTTCTTAAACCAATCAGTCTTCCTTGGCCTCTGTTCTTAACCATAGAAATAACTGATATTTAGTCATAGTTAAGTTTCATATACATCAGGGGAAAAAGGTAACAGATGTTCATTGTTGAAAATTTGGATTATTCCAAAGTACTTAAAAAAATAAAATTCCCTCATAAATATATTGCCATGTAACATTAACCATTAATTTGTCAGTGTATTGCCATCTAGTCTTTTTTTTAAAGTTTTTTATGTGTGTACGTACAACACACATAGTAAACTCACATAAGTTATCACAGTCTAGTTATAGTTTTACTGCTTAAATCTAAATTTTCATGTAATATGAATAAATTAGAAATTATTAAATGCAAATAGTATTTAATGGCCCATTATATTGTATTATGTTTTTTATATTTATTCCATATGTTATTTAAACATTGTCTTAATCTTGGACATTAAGATTGTTTTCAATTTTCCTTTGTTATATTATACTGTACTAAACATTCTTTTATATAAATATTTCTTTTCTTTTTTTAAGCTTTTCATTTATTTATTTTGAGAGAGAGAGACACACACACACACACAGCTGACCAGGGGAGGGGCAGAGATCAGGGGAGGGGCAGACAGCGAGGGAGAGAAAGAATCCTAAGCAGGCTCCACACTGTCAGCAAGGAATCCTAAGCAGGCTCCGCACTGTCAGCAAAGCTCCAACTCATGAACAGTAATATCGTGACCTGAGCCGAAGTCAGACACTTAACTGACTGAGCCACCCAGGCGCCCCTTTTATATATTTGTATATCTGTCTATTTCCTTAAGATGAGCTCCAAGAAATGGAATTTATAGGTGATAAATATAAACTTTTTTAAAGTTACTGATACATATTGGAGAGTTCCTATCAAAGAATATTACAACCTAATTATCCTCCAGTAATAGATGAGCATATAATCTTACTCTGACATAGTACAGTTGGAGAACTATATTTTGTTTTGTTGTATTGTCTACTCACTACTATTTCCTATCCTGTCTCTTCTGATTAGACCAGGTCAATCATAACAGTTCTTCTTCTGAGCAACAATGATGAACTCAAATAATAGTTACATGATTTCAGAAGGCAAATCAGAATCATTCCTGTGGTTGATATAAATACATTGGGTGAAATAAGCTTTCTAGGTTAAGTGGAGTTGCTAAGCTGGAGGCTCTGGTATTCAAAATCAATACACTATCAATAGGCCTATGTACAGTAGGAAAAAATGTGGGGCGCCTGGGTGGCGCAGTCGGTTGAGCGTCCGACTTCAGCCAGGTCACGATCTCGCGGTCTGTGAGTTCGAGCCCCGCGTCAGGCTCTGGGCTGATGGCTCAGAGCCTGGAGCCTGTTTCCGATTCTGTGTCTCCCTCTCTCTCTGCCCCTCCCCCATTCATGCTCTGTCTCTCTCTGTCCCAAAAATAAATAAATGTTGAAAAAAAAAATTTTTAAAAAAGAAAAAATGTGGGTGGGAGGTACACAAAGCAAAGCAGAGATATGACATGCAGTTGTGAAGACAATGAGAAATAAAGAGCCCAATAAAAAAGAAAAAGAAGCTGTGCCATCAGGACAGAGGCCTTGGTTGAATCTGTATGCAAGTAAGTTGACATTTTCCCCCCAAAATTTCAAATGATATTTACAGAAATGCAATAATATTCAGCATGCAAAAAGGTAACGTTTGGCATCCACTTACCAGATATTCAAAGACGCAGGAAAATATGACAGAATGAGAGGAAAAGATTAATCAATTGAAATCAACACAGAAATGATAAAGATGATGATAGAATTAGTAAATAGAGACATTAAACCAGTTACTATAATTATATTTCTATATTTAAGAAGGCATAAAGAAACAAAAATGTTACAAAAAGTCATAGAAATTATATTAAAAAGACCTCAATTGAACTTACACATGAAAAATACAAATTCTGAGAAGAAAAGTTCTTAAAATGGAATTAATAGTAGATTAGACATTTCAGAATAAAAAAAATTAGTAAACTTTTTGTAAATCTGAAGGTAAAGCAATAGAAATGATACAAAATGAAACAAGTGAAAAAATACATGGAAAAAATGAACAGAGTATCAATGACCTATCATAATTTCCAGTGACATGATATACATGGCATTGAAGTCATTGAAGGAGAAGAAAGAAATAAGAGAAAATTTTATTTTTTTGTTTTTGTTTTTTGGTTTTTTGAGTGGGGGTGCAAGTGAATGAGTGGCAGAAAGAGAGAGAGAGAAAGAAGCGGGGCTCATTTGAAGCAGGGCCTGTGTTCAACCGGAGTGGGGCTTGAGCTCACCAATGTGGGGCTCGAACTCACAAACCATGAGATCATGACCTGAGCTGAAGCCAGATGCATCATGACTGAGCCACGGAGGCTCCCAAGAAATTTTTTAAATAAATAATAAAACTTTAATAAGTAACGAATTTATAAAATTTAACAACAATTGCAAACTCATAGAGAAACAAGACCAAGGAACACAAAGGAAAGGAATTGTGAACAGTATTATATCAAATCACATAATAAAAAAAATTGTTTTTAAATGTTATTTAAAACACCCTTAAAAACAGCCAGTGAAAAAACACATGAGTACAAAAGAACAAAGATATGAATGACACTACACTTAAAATTATTAAATAACTCAAAGTCTGTTATCTGAACACAATGGATTTACATTAGAAATCTATATACAAATACCCAGAAGATCCCTTAATATTTAGAAACTGAGGGACTACTTCTGAATAACACTTCCATGAGCCTAAGTAGTAACCAAAGAGAGGTTTAGAATGAATTTTGAATAAAATGAAAATAAAAACACAGCATAGCACAATTTTTGTAATGCAGCTAATGCAATGTTAGGAGGGAAATAATAGTACTATGTATCTACGTTAGTAAAGAAGAAAGCTTTCAAAACTAGAAAAAAAGACTAAAAGCAAAAAGCAAACTAAATCAAAAAGGAAAGCAAAGAATTTGAAAAATGAAATAGAAAACATAATATCAAGATTAAATATCAACGGATTAAATAAATGAAACCAAAAACTGATTATTTGAGAAGATCAGTAACCTTTAGAAAACTCTAGCCCGATCAACCAGTTAAAAAAAAGAAAATCCCAAATTATCAATATTAAGAATATGAGACGGGACATCACTATTGACACCAAAGAGAAAGATAATAAATGAGAATTATAAATAATTTTATGCAAATACAGTTGACTACATAGGTGAAACAAATTTCTTAAAAGGCACAAAATACCAAGGATCACTCAAAAAGAAACAAATAACATACATTGCATTGTATGCATAAAAAATCAATTTGTGTTTTAAAACTATCACATACACACACACACACACACACACACACACACACCACCTCCTCAAACCCCAGATGATTTTTCCATGGAATTCTATCATTCATTTAAAGAAAAAATAATATCAGTTATACAAAAAACTCTTTCTGAGATCTGAAGAAGAAACTAGAGTTCAAAACTCATTCTATGAGGGCAGTATTAATAGATAATTTCATTACAAGAAAATATGGCTACAGGGGCACCAGGCTGGCTCAGTCGGTGGAGCACACAACCCTTGATTTTGGGGTCATGAGTTAAAGGCTCACATTGGGCATAGAGCTTACTTAGAAAATGATGATAAAAAAATTAAAGAAACTATAACTACAGATCATTATTCCTTCATGAACATAGATCCAAATATTCTTAAAAATGTTTTAGCACCTAGCTGGCTCAGTTGGAAGAGCTAGTGACTCTTGACCTCTAGGTTCTAAATTCAAGCCTCACATTGGGGGTACAGATTGCTAAAAAAATAAATTAACTTAAAAAAATATTTCAGCCTATGCAATCCTACATATATAAAGTAAATAATCTATCATGATCAATAGGGGGCTTTTCTAGGTATGCAAGGATCATTCAACACTCAGAAATCAAACAATGTAATTCATCATATCAATAGACTACAAAAGAAAAAGTACCTGGTAGTCTTAATAAATGGAGAAAAAACATTTGACAAAATTCAGCATTCATTCATGGTAAAATGCTCAGCAAATTAGAAAGGAAAGGAGAGGAGAGGAGAGGAGAGGAGAGGAGAGGAGAGGAGAGGAGAGGAAAGGAACTTTAAGTTAATAAAGTTCATCTTCAATAAATCACCTTCAATCACACTGAATGGTGAGAGGCTGAATGCCTTTCTTCTAAGGTTGTAAAACAGACACTATCTGCTCTCTCCACTCAACTCAATATCCTACTGGAGGTTCTAATCAGTGCCATAATGCAATAAATAAATAAATAAATAATAAATGGCATACGGATTAGAAGGGAATAAATAAAACAAACTCTATTCATACAGACAAGGAGAAAATTTCAAAGAATCAACAAAAACAAAAACACACTACTGGAATTATTATGGTCAAAGATACAGGTTCATATAGAAAAGAATCCATTATATCTATCTATAAGATCTAGTAATGAAAAGTTAGAAATCCGTTTTATTTATTTGTGTATTTATTCATTTTGAGAGAGAGAGAGTGTGTGTGTGTGAGCTGGGGAGGGACAGAGAGAGAGAGAGAGAGAGAGAGAGAGAGAGGAAATCCTAAGCAGGCTCCACACTGCCAGAGTGGAGCCTGATGTGGGGCTCAAAGTACGAACCATAATATCATGACCTGATCCAAAATCCAGAGTCAGACGCTTAACTGACCGAGTCACCCAGGCGCCTACAGAAATCTATTTTTTTAAGTACAGTTTATAATATCACACAAAAAAACTCCAAATACTCAGGTAATAATCTAACAAAATATGTGTACCATCTGTAGGCAAAACCATACAAAATAATAATTAATGAAATCCAGAGGACCTAAATAAATAAAGATATGGTCTGGTTATGAATTTCAAGAATCAGTGTTGTTAAAATGGCCCACTCTATCCAAATGCATTTATATGTTGAATAAAATCTTAAAGAGAATTCCAAAAGAACTACTGCAGAAAACAGCAAGATAATTCTAAAATGCATATGAAAATGCAAAGGAACTAGAATTGCTAAAACAACTTTGAAAAAAAAAAACCTTAGGATTTGTACTACCCAATTTCTAGACCCACTATAAAACATATTCCATCCAGTGTTATAGCAAAAGGATAGATATATATTTCAGTGGGAAAAACAGTACTGAAATAGACCAACAGATTCATAGTCAATTGATTTTCTTTATTTTCAATTACACAATACATGAATTCATTCTTGTACAAATTCAAGCAACATGGATACATCAACAGCCCTTCTCAAAATCTGGCCCTTAATACCACTGACTTCAGAAGATATTTCATCTGTGAGTCAGCAGTATACCAGGTCGAAAGACCCAGACCCTACTCCTGGTTCTGGTATTAATCTGATGTTCTATTTTGAGCCTGTGTTCAGAGAAAAGAGGCACACACAGATTATTAAGATTCATATTATGAATACTGCAAGGTGTACAAAAGGACAGGAAAGAATCTGAATGTTACAACCGGTCTCATAGAAAACTGGACTATCATCTGGAACACAGCTTGTCAATAGAAATTCAGTCCTACTTCAGGGTCCCTAACAGTGGAGATCCATTACTCCCAACCCCAGCTCTCCACTATAAGGACCCAATGTTTTGTTCCTGCTTTCAGTTCTCCAAATACTTTCTTAATTCCTGACGCTCTGCTTATATATTCTGCCTACTATCCTTTGTACCTCTTCACTCTCCCCTTCCTGATTTCCCCATAGTGCCTGCCCTTTCTATTAGAACTTTCATTTCCTTTAAAGAAAGTTTCTGATTGGCAATTATCTAGTATGAAGCATTTTTTTTTTTTTTTTTTTTTTTTTTTTTGGCAAAGCCCTCAGCCTGACAGTCTCATAGGCTTCTGGTGAGCTCAAAGGTAGCTATTGTGGTCAACTGAGTTCGGACCAAGGCATAAAAGCAATTAAATAGATTGGATATTCTTTCCAACAAATTTTGTTAGATTAATTAGATACCCAGACTCAAAAGAAAAGAAAAACAAACAGTAAAAAATGATCAGCAATCCCACTTCTGGGTATACATCCAAAGGAAATGAAATCACTATCTTGAACGGATATCTACAATATTGTGTTTGTTGCAGAATTATTCACAATACTGAAGATATGGGAACAGCCTAAGTGTCCACTGCTGGGTGAACGGATAAAGAAAATGTGGTATATTTACAATGCAATATTACTAAGCCATAAAAAAATAAGGAAATCCTATTATTTCTTACAACATGGATGAATTTGGAGGCCATTATGGTAAGTGAAATAAGGCAGATACAGAAAAAGCAAATACTGTATGGTAAAACTTATATGTGGAATCTAAAAAAAAAAGTCAAACTCACAGAAGAAAAAAGAAACCTTAATCTACTCATCACCCCATACACCAAAAAATAACAAAATATATCACAGGCTTAAATGTAAAATCTAAAACAATAATATTTCTAGAAGAAAACATAGTACAAAATTTTTGTGAGTTTAGGTTAGGCAAAATTCCTTTAACATGGCACAAAATCATGAAATAGATTCTTATAAATTGAACTTCATGAAAATTAAGAACATTTGCCCTTCAAAAGACAGAGAATGAAAAGAAAAGCAAAAATTGGGAGAATATATTTTCAATTTACATGTCAAAGGATTTGTATCTAAAAAATGTATTTAAAAACTCTCAAAACTCAATAATAAAAATAAGCAGCCCAACAAAAAAATGGCCACAGATGTATCAGTTAAGAAAATAGACAAATTTCACGTAACACATGAAATGATGCTCAACATTATTAGTCACTAGGGAAATGAAAATAAAACTGTGAGATATCACTAAACACCTATGAGATGGGTTAAAAACAAAGTCACTGGCAATACAAAAGGCTTAGCAAGGATGTAGTGCAACTAACTCTTCTACATTTCATTGTAAATGCAAAATTCTGCAGTCACTTTGAAAAACTGACAGTTTCTTATACAAGTAAACATTCACAAACCATTTAACCCAGCCATCCCATTCCTAGGTATTTATATAAATTAATTATATATTATATTACATCAATTATATACCATGTCATATTATATTATATCATATCATATTAATTACATTGACTAATACTCTTAGGTATTTATAGAAACAAACCAAAAACTTATATTCACACAAAATCAGGACGCAAATGTTTACAGCAGCTTTATTCCTCCTCATTCACAAATTGGAAACCACCAAAATATCCTTCAATTGGTGAACGTATATCCATATAATGGGATACTATGCAGCAAAACAAAGGAGCAAACTACTAATACAGGTCATAACAAGGATAAATCTCAAAGGTATTATGCTGGGTGAAAAAAGCAAGATTCAAAAGGAAACACAGTGTTTGATTTCTTTCATATGACAATTCTGGGAAAAGGACAAACTAAAGAGATCACAAGCAGGTCAGTGATTGCCAAGGCTGGGGCAGAGAACCAAGTAGAAAAAGACGTAGGGGAGCTCACAAGGGTGACGCAAATGCTCTAGATCTTGATTATGTGGTTGGGGTGTTTTTTGACCGTGCAGTTGTCAAAATCTGTAGAACTGTATACTAAAAAAGTGAAAATTTTATTGTTTTAAAGCATATATTAACTAAAAATGGTAGTAAACAGGTACTGTCTGCTTGGGCAATGTAGAGAAAGGCAGTCTCGAAGTAAAGATTTATACGGCTAAGAAGAAGCAAATTAAAATTATTTCAATAAACTTTCAAAATTTCAGTTTTAGTTTTGCTAGTTTTATAATTTATTTTGTACCACTTTCTGTATTGTTACACATATCTTTTCCTTTAGAAGATAGCAAGCCACTGACTACAAGTATCTAACGTTTCATCACATGTGGTGTTATAGTGGTAGAAGGAGGTAATTCTCGGGGGCTCAGCCTTATTTAATTTTACATAATAATTGAACAATGAGAACTTTAGGACCTACCACACACTGTGAGTTGCTCAATTATTCAAAATTTTATATCTCAGTTTTCATTCACTAGCATCTCACTATCTTGTTCGGAAGAAGAATAGAGAGTGCTGAACCGTTTTCAATTCATACCTGGACCCCAGTGACCAATTTGCTCTCAACAGGGAAACTGGAGGACTCTATAAAAACCTGCTTCGCTCAGTTTTCTGCTTCTACTCTTGCTTGGACCTGCACCCCCACTTTACACATCCCTCACAATGCAAATGGTGTACGTCCTCCTTGTAAGGAACAAGGAATTCATGATTTATTTATAAGGACGGACCAGATGATAATGACCAGGGGAAATTGTTATATGCGTATTCCAGACCACCAGTGCTAAACATCTCAAGCCAAGACCCCCCTCCCATCCTTCCTCCCCTCTCTTCTGGCTCCTAGAAATAATGCCCCCAGGGGTGCCTGGGTGGCTCAGTCGATTGAGTGTCCAACTTTGGTTCAGGTCATAATCTCTCAGTTCGTGGGCTCGAGCCCTGCATGGGGCTCTGAGCTGGCTGTGCCGAGCCTGCTTGGGATTCTGTCTCTCTGCCCCTCCCCCGCTTGTGTGTGAGTGCTCTCTCTCTCTCAAAATAAATAAACTTAAAAAAAAAAAAAGAAGTAACACCTAGGTCTTCATCTTTGTCCTAATCGGTTCCTGGATGCCTGAGAGGACACATACACCAGGCCATGATCCTCAATAAAAACCTCCAGATGCCAAGCAAAGAGTAGATGCCCCCTTTTCCTTTCTGAATCTCCCAGGCACCTGTACTCTCTCTATACTTTCAATAAACTCTGCTTTCAGGGCGCCTGGGTAGCTCAGTTGGTTAAGCTTCCGACTTTTGACTTCAGCTCAGGTCATGAGCTCACGATTAATGAGTCTGAGCCCCGCATCGGGCTCTGTGCTGACAGTGCAGAGCCTGCTTGGGATCTCTCTCCCCCTCTCTCTCTCTGCCCCTCCCCTGCTTGTGCTCTATCTCTCTCTCAATGTAAATAAATAAACTTAAAAAAAAATAAACTCTGCTTTCACCTCCTGTTGGCTTGTGTTCGATTTGTATCCTGCATACAGCCAGGGACCTTCTGGGTCCTGCAGATGTGCATGTGGGTCTGCAGACCTGGCCTGCTGACATCAAACCCGCTGGTAGTTCTTAGACTAGTTTGTTCCTCAGTATTCCAGTCTATAAGGATTTGTAAAATCATTCTTCATGGAATTTTAAAAGCTCCACAAAACTTACAAATTACGTATGGGTTAGAAGGGCAAACAGGCAGAAACCCAGATTCCCAACACTTGCTTTAAGTGTGGTAGCTGTACATTAATCTATATTGCGTATTATTATATGTGAGAAACAGGCTACTGGTGAGATGTTTTTGAAAGCCAGCAGTCTAGATGTTCCTTTCCACCTCTCTGATTCCTATTGCAAATATTTAATAATCATGTAAGTGTGCAGCTCCATTCAGATACATAATTTAGACACCAAATGGGAATAAGACAAAATGTCCCTGTAGTCCTCCCTCCCTAATAAAACAGTAAGAAATAACTGTGTTGGAAAATCACAAACCATAATCTTGGAACTTCTCTTCTCAGGTAATGTGCTAAGATGGTCGGTCGAGGAAAGTATGTATTGAATTACCAGGGGCGTCTTCAACACAAATAGAGCCTACTATGCATTTCAGTACTCTCCTCACACAGGCTGGGCAGGTAATCAGGAGAAACACTGTTGACAGAAACTTAAATCAAGTGAGCCGTTTTGCACAGATTTGCATTCCAGCAAAGGAGAGCTCACAAAGTGCATCTCGGTTCAGAATATTTACAAGCATTCCAACGTTTAATACTTTTTGGACTGGAACAAAGAAGTCAGGGAAAGGTCAGTATAGTCTGTACATGTAAAAAAAAAAAAATCTAGCAAAAGTCTGCCTGTAGAATGGAGCAATTTCACCCATGTCCTGTGGCCAATATTCAGATGGAGTACACAGTCTGTAGAGATTTGTCGCTTGCCATGTCACATTCTCAGCAAAGAAGGTAAGTAAAATAGTGCAAAAACAAAAACAAAAACAAACAAACAAAGAAACCCCTTATTAAATGGGGTTCAATTTTTGGTTGCACTACCAAATAACTATATGACTCAGGCAGGTAATTTTCTGTCTCAGGCCACAGTTCCCTTATCCACAAAATAAGAGGGTATAAATAATTAATCTCCAAATTCCTTCCCATGCCTAATACCACTCTACAATCTGAGGAAGAAGGGCCCAACTGTATGCTCCTAATTCTGTCCATCTAGCTACCTCCAAACAAATATAATATTTGTCAAGAATCAAAAAGCCTGATTATACAATAATCTTTTTCATGTGTTATGTGGCCAATTGCTCTCAGCCGCTGCCTAAGAGAACCCCCCCACCCCACTGTGGGCACAACCACAAATCAAATTCTATGCTCTCATTACATTTCAGAGCCAATTATACAGAAGTGTTTGATGAGTAGCCAACCCTGATTCCTGCCATTTTCTCCCCATCTTTGTTCAATATTTCCAAAACCTGCCATAGGAAACAGAAATGTATGCTTAGCACTTCAAAAAGATCTGTATGTAACACAAATCTCCAGGGATTTTGCTCAGATTTCACTAAGCCCAGGCCCACCTCAGTATGATTTTTAAGGTCAGGGAAACCTTCAGCAATCTTTTTTTTTAAATTTTTTTTAACGTTTATTCATTTTTAAGAGACAGAGACAGACAGAGCGTGAGCTGAGGAGGGGCAGAGAGAGAGGGAGACACAGACTCCGAAGCAGACCCCAGGCTCTGAGCTGTCAGCACAGAGCCCTACACAGGGCTCGAACCCATAAACCACGAGATCATGACCTGAGCCAAAGTTGGCCGCTGAACCAACTGAACCACCCAGGCGTCCCTCCTTCAGCAATCTTAAAGGTGCCAATCACCTTGGTCAATTCTTCACAAATGATGTTTTCACCTACGTTCAATTTGCCTAAATTTTCCATAAAATTTGGGTGATGGAAAAGGTATAGCACACTAACTTAGATAATATATTATTCTGCTTTATGGAATAGCAGCGTTTTTCCTTACAAAACAAAAAAGTTACATGTGGGGGAAGGAGTGTCTCACGAATTCTAAATGTGTTGGAAACAATGAGGGTATTCAGAAATGTTGTTAGATTGACTTACAGCTCAGTGCTAAGAAGAACAAAGGTCAATAATTTGCACCTATTTACCAGATCGACAGGCACTAAAATGTACAAGAAAGACTGCGAGACTCTGCCTACCTTAGTGAGATACTTTCCACACAGAGGTAAACATGTGCTGGCCATCAGCAAAGGCTGTCAGTATAGCTTCCAATTTTAGGCGAGGGTAGTCACCTATATAGTTATCTCCAGTGGGGTGATAAGGCAAACACACTAGTGTTTAAATCCATTCCTTTGATTTGAGGGCACTGGAATATTATTTACTTATGATAAAGATCAGATTGTGTAGCATGGAAACTCTAATATCAGCTCATTGATAGAATTACTACTAGGGTACACATACGGTTCATCAGAGAATTACTAAGATGTTTGAGGTTACAGAAAACAACTCATAAAACTCAAATTCTGCTCTGAATGATAAGCTTTTGAGCCTCTGTTTGTTGTCAGTGGGGGGCTCTGAGTTGCTACTGATTGACCCTGTGTAGTAAGAATCAAAATCCATTTCCAGGAATAATGATGGGGAGGACAGAGGGTGGAAATTGGTAACCATTATGAGAATGGGTCAAAAGGAAATACATGTACACCTAGCACCAAGATGATCAGGCTCCGACATTTTTATAACTCAATTTTAACTGGATTCTTCTAAGGTACTTGTGACCCTAAATCGCCTATAGTCACAAGAACTTGCCAGAGTGGAGCTATATATATTGGAGAGACACTCAAAAAGAAATGCGTCCAAACTAACTTCAACCTTTCCTTCTCTCTCCCAGAAAAGTGTAGGAAGAGTGGCCCAGAGAAATTTGAACATAGCTGACTTCAACTGGAATCAGCTGATCAGAGAAACTCGGGCTTGGAAACAGTTCTATCTATTGAGACATGCAGGACAATGGAGAGTAGGGTCTGAGAGGATAGAATAGACATGGACACAGGGTATGGGAAGAAGCCTAATTCCACAAGTAGAACTCATTAAAATGGGGGTTAAAATGCAGATTGTGTCCGAGGGCCACAGTGAGCAGGAAGAGGGCAACTAACATTAGGTGATGGGGTATTCTGCCTGGAGCAAGACCAGCTACAGTTAAGGGGAAATCAAGGATAGATAGTTGTTAGTTATAGCCAATGAGCCAGCATACTTAGACAAACATAAGGGAAATTTCTTTTTGGCCTAGAACATCCCAGCCACTGCACTAGGCTTAGGAAAAGGCTCTCTGTTACCAGAGAACATCAAGTAGAAGAACAAAGCAGAACTATGGTTCTAGGGTCAACAGACATTTTTCTATAAATGTCCAAACAGTAAACACTTTAGACTTAGAGGCAAACATGCAGTTTCTGTTGAAACTACTCAACTCTGCTTTAGTGGTGCAAAAGCAATCATAGGCAATACATAAATGAATGGCATAGCTGTGTGACAAAAATCTTTATTGACAGAGGCAGACTGAACCCTGTCCTACAGGGTCTTGAAAGTGTGTGGTAGGTTAAACAAAATGAACTTACAATTAAGAGGATAAGGATCTGATCATCCAAACCAAAGAATGATGGGTGTAGCTGAATCCTGGGAACAAGGTCCAGTTACCGTAACTGTGGTGTGAGATCAAGACTGGAAGAGCAACACGGGCAACATAGTAGTGCCAGAATAGTGGCCTGTAGCTATGAAAAACCCTTCCATCCTGGGGTCAGATGGGTTCCAGAGCTTGGGGCAATGCTGAACCCGCAGTTTTTGCAAAGCCAGGGATCACAGCAGTTGGGAGGGAGGAAGCAAGCAATGTATACCAGAGAATGTCTGCTAGGAAGAGCTTCAGATAGCTGTCTGAATTCAGTTTGCCTTTGTCCAGATTTTGGATTTTGCCTAGTGCCAATATAGCCACATAGATATTTGTCTCTTACAGAAGCACAGTGTAAGGGATACTGGAATACTTAGGAATATGGATTCTAAATCCTGTGATCTACTTTTTTATAACTGTGCTGCACTGTCAAATGAGGATAATACTAATCCCTGAGACCAATCTTTCTCAGAGTGCTCTTACGAGAATTCAGGGAAATCATAGACATGAACATTCTTTGTAAACCATGAAGTGCTTGCTCTCCGTAGTCTGGTTATGATGATCAAATTTACGATAAGCAATGCTCTAGTTTGGTGATGAATTGCTCTCATCTCTATACCCTTCTTAAATAACAGATACCTAATCACTTACAAAGCTAAAGTGTGTAATGCAATTAGATAACGAGGTGGTTTCATACACTCATCTGAAAGACTAAGCTACTCCACTTAGGAAACCCACTCTCTTGGCAAATCCAGGCTAAAGGAGTAGAAGGGTCCGGCCCAATATTATACCTAGTTAGAGTCAGTTTGCCACTTTCCTGGTATCTTTTTTTAAGTGTGTAGCAATAGTGTAGGTGTAGCAATAAATAATGTAACACAGGTAAAATTAATTGATAAAGGAAAATCAAACTGAGCAGAAAAAAATTTCTCCCACACACAGGATAGCAAAGAAATTCTGACAGAAAGCTTTCTTCCCAGGAGCTACCCATTCTATGCATTCAAATTAAACTTTGTCCTAAACTTAAGTTTGGAGAAGAGTTGTCTGTATTTCCCATCTTATATCAATGTCATGACAAGGGAGCAGCCCTTATTTCATCCTTAGCTTGCCATGGTAGCAAATGGGAGATGGTGGTCAGTGGTGATGTAATGTCAAGACCTTCTCTACTGTTCTGCCAGCACCCAGCATGGCAGAGATCACGAGAAATATCTGTTTCTGTATCTCCTCCTTGGCACCAATCCCCGCGTCCTCAGGCTGTTGAGGCAGGTGTGGAAACACAGAGGCAGTGATTTCTGCCTTGGGTGGCCAGCTCTCTCCAGGACCTGAGTAACTGTAAAGGCAGGCTGGGACTAGCGAATTAAAGCCATCCATCAGGCTCCTTGCACCACACTGATCAGCTACTTCTGCTGACACCAGTGAGAACTGAGCTCTCACAAGGCGGATGGAAATGCAAGAATTGGCGACTTCAAATTAGGAACCACTTCAGGAAATGGACTGGTACGGAGGAGAACCATTATTCTAACAGATTTTGAAGCCACACTCAGGCTTTACCTAGAAACACAGCCCCATTTGTCAGGGAATGTATTGCTTGCCTGTGAGGTTAGAGGGGAAAAAATCCTGAGAGCTTTTCATGTTTTAGGCAAACATAAAAGAACTAAACAGGCCATCTTTGTTACCTCCCAGTACTAAGCAGGCCAGCTTTAATTACCAAAGGCAGCTATCTTGTCTACATACTTGCTGTGCTGTTTAATCTACAGTCCCAGGTGTCCCAGCCTCTCTATTTGTCAGCCAGCTCTACTTTTATGGAGAGGCAAAAGATGTCACTGGGAGCCAGCATGTGATCTCTCTATTTCCCAACTCAGTCAGGCTCTGTACATTTATTATTTCATTACAAGGAGAATCACAAATGATAATCCTGGGAAATGAATGAACACAGAGCATTGTGGATGCTTAGCCACAATACATTGCCTTTCAAGTCCTGGATTTGCCCCAACTGGTACATGGAATCTGATACATCTTCCCACCCAGCAGGAAAAGAAGGGATTATGCCTTTCCTCCCAGATGCTAAATCAGTTGCTCTTGCACTTCTCCACTTCTCTACTTGTCAGACTTCCAGAAAAGCTTCATCTTTAGTATGCTTGTGACTGTGACCTCTTTCCTATGGAGGGACACTATACCTACTCCACACAGCCACTCCATTCAAACCCATTTCTGAAGGCACTCGTAGCAAAAGAAGATATAAGAAGCACAAATAACAGACTACGGTAATCAAACATATCTCATGCCGTGCGTGCCCCTGCTAATGACCTACTAGGCTTTGTTACTTTCTTCATTCATTCACAAAAATTCACTGGGCAATTCCTCTGTGAGCTCCTTTGTGTCACCCCCTGTGCTAGATGCTGGAAGATACAATAGAGTGGAGGAGAAGAACAAGTAAATCGATGTTTCAACTGTGTCCTAAGTGCCCCAATAGAGATAAGCACAGACTGCTGTGGGAACACAGAGGACATAGACATGTAGAGAGAGCACATGAGTGAGAAAGCAAGCACTGACTTGGCAGAAAGTGCAGGTTGGAGACACTAAATACCAGGTTCTCCTGCTTCAGAATTCAATGAAGGCCAGCGCTGGCAGAAATTATGCTATGCATAATCATTCATTTCAGGCTGCTACATTTCTGCATGTTTTATAGCTTACATGAGAGTTTTCCAATAGAACTGTCTCCAGATATAGGAATAATCTCTATCTGTACTGTCCAAGATGGTAGCCACTAGCCCCATATACACAATTAGGCACTTGAAATATGGCTAGTGCCAATAAGGAACTGAATTTCTAATCTTTTTTTTAATTTTGATTAATTTAAAAGTGAACGTAAATTGTCACACGTGGCTACTGGTTGCCATATTACACAGCGCAGGTCTAGATGGTGTGCATGTGTTAAGATGGAGTAAGTAAAGGGTATGTGGATCCTCACTAGGCAGTTATGCTGGTCAGTAGAAAAGCTAGAGCTAAACAATTCTTTTCACGTCTTATTGCCACTACCCAATTTAGGGCCCTCATCATGTTACACTTAAACTTCTGATTTTATGGAACTGATCATTTTGTGAGCATTGTCTTCTTCGACAATCTATCATATCACTATTACTTTCTAAAATGGAAAGTTATATAAAAAAAAAGGAAGACCACTGAATGGTTATGAATGGGTAAACGGAATGATCAAAATCCAAAATCTTGATTATGTAATTCAAAATATTCGTAATCTGATTCCAACTTACTTTTTAAACATTTTTTCCCATTATACCACTCATGCATCCTAAACCTCAACCTAATGCATCCTAGCCTCAAACCTAATGGGATCTCTCACCATACTTCAAACATGTCCAGCATTTTACTGTTCCTATACATTTGTTTAAGTTGTCTACTTTTGCTGGAATGTTCTTTCTTTACCATCTCTGACTTTTGAGATTCTCAAAGCCAAACATAAATGCCACCTGCTCCAATTAGGCCTCCCCAGGTTTACCTTATCCAGCTGAAATTAATTTCTTATTAATCTGCATTATATATCTGATAGGACTACACACACACACACACACACACACACACACACACACACACACAGTAGATTAAGTTTAGATCAGAAAAATAAAGATACTAACATTGATCCCCTGAAGTCTATGTATGGAGATCAGGCTATAAATCTCTAACCTAGGCATTTTTAGTTCCACTATTAAATTTCATTGGGTTTTCAAACATTTTTCGGAGGTCTATTCCTATAATGCATCATGTAAATAAAACAGCATTCTATAGTCAAATAAATTTTAGACACCCTTCATGGAAAAACAAAGTCTCTCTTGGAAGTCTCATTGTACAGAACTACAGCATTTATCAGAACTTTTAACAAATTAATGAAATTTATTTAACCCAGATATTTTAAAACTTGAATAACCATGGAAATGCATTTTCTATGGTCTATCTATTAACATTTTATGGCACACTATGGCATTATGGAATACAGTTTAGGAAACACAGTCATTAAAAAATGGAGACTCCTTTGAAAATATTTCTGAAGATAATTAATATTTAGGCTTGGTGTTACTATTTTAAGCATTGCTGTATTGTGTTAAGTGATTGGAAACACTTGCAAGATGAATGAACTACTGTGTACTGTAGGGGTAGAAAATTTTTCCCTTCTTCCTTTCTAGGTTCTTTGGCTGGTCTAATAATTAAATTGGCATTAGACATATTACAAGAAAAACAAATTTAATTTTGTACATACAAGAGCCCCAAAGATTTGAGACTCAAAGACAGTCAGGCACTTGATGTTTATATGCCTTCCCTAAGGATTGGGATAGGGGCCTGGGGCTTCAAAGGGGAGGAGTGCAATTCACAAGACAATAAGAGCAGATGTTTGGTAATTAGATGTTGCCCTGCCACATAAATAGGTCTTTCAGATTAAAAGTTACCTCTGGTAATAGCTCTCTTTCTGAAACAAGTCTAATATCTGTATTATTTTAGGTAGTTAAGGGAGAGGTAAAAGATTTTCTTGAGTCTCCTGGGTCTTGATTACCTTCAACCCAAAATAATCCACATGCCTAAGTAGCACATTCTGGGGTAGCATACTGTGCTCCCCTTCGGTGTCTACTCTAGCCCATGCCCTGTGCTAAATGTTAGGGGAGGTATGAAACAGGATGAGGTGGGAATACAGGACAAAAATGAGATACAAACAAATCCTGCCAAAATTTGATCCCTCTAGATTCTGGATGTCTACAAATGTGCCGTTAGTTTCCCAAAAACAATGTATTACTGGAAGATATAACACATACTGCAATTAAATGTTGAAAAAAAAAAACCCAGAATGTTGGCTCAGTACAGTGTTGTGTTGGTTTTTGTGGTGGTGGTTGTTTTCTGACACTGTTCTTAGTATGATTATATGGTTGAATGGACATAATTGGGGGGAAGGGATTGAAGAATCTATAACTTAGTACTGTGAAAAGAAAAGGGGATATTGACATGGCATGAAGAAGAGTAGAGATGAGATAATCATACCCTTGAGAATTGCAAAGTGTGTGTGTGTGAAGCATCTAATGGCTCCAAAATGTGATTATCTTCTGGTACCCACACCACCTGGAATTGCCTAATTGCTATTCTCCAAGTCTCAAAGAAAAAAAGATGCGTATGCAAAGACAAACAAGTTGGCAGGGCAGTTTGGAAAGCATGATGGCTCTGCTTGAACAGCAGTCAGAGCTGAGCCATGCAATTTGGAAAGGAAGCCTGTGTTGAATAAACACAATAAACACACAGTTTATTTATTGTTCCAATGTTTCATAAATATTATTTATTTTGGAAGGGGAGCATAATGGCAAAGTAATAGGGAGCAATTAGCACTGCTAGGGAAATAAAATGGAGCCTTCCTGAGAAAGGCTGGTGAAAGAAGAGAGAATCTGCATTCTTTTGTAGCATTTACATTTACATTTCAGTGCAGAGGAAACGGGGAATCAGTGAGATGAAAGCAACTCATCACTGAAGAACAGCCACCACTTGGACATTGTCAACTTAAAAGATAGGTTGAATTTACATTTCCAGAAAGTTTCCTTTGGCCCAAATTTCTCCCACTATAAAACACAGATAAGTCTTCTTCCATGCAGATGTAGCAACTGAGGCAGATTTTCTACAGGATTGAGTAAGGATTGGAACTTTTCAGACAAAGCTAATGGCTCAAAAATATGTCTTATTGATTCCATCTTACTTTAGGGGGAAAAAAACCACTCTTTGTAAATTTTTTCTCAGTTAAAAAGTTAGCCAAGCAAATGAAGTGGCCTTGGGTATCATAAAAAAGTAAGACTCTGCTTATGTCACTAAAAATTGAGCATGGAACCAACCGACAGAGCTTCTAATGGCCAAAATGGAAGAATTTGAGCAACAAAATCAACTAGTATTGGATTATACTCCAAAGTATAAAATAAATATCCGTGAATAGTTATGATATAAATAAATGATTACATAAATAAATAAATGGAATAGAGACATATCTCACATACAGAAGAATTACCAAAGTATTATGTAGGTATGTAATACATTTGGGGTTAGTTTTTGTAAAAGGGGTAAGGTTTGTGTCTAGACTCTTTTTTCTTTTTCTTTTTTTTCTTTTTTGCATGTGGATGTCTAGTTGTTCCAGCACTGTTTGTTGTCAAGACTATCTTTGCTCCATTTTATTGCCTTCTGCTTCTTTATCAAAAATCAGTTGACTATACTTGTGTGGTTTGTTTCTGGGCTCTCTATTCTGTTCCAAAAGGAAGTTTTTAAAATGGAAGATGCTGCAACCTTATTGTCTACTAGTACAAAAGAGGAGATGTTGGCATTAGATAGGAGGTGATTTTCACAGGAGGGGATATGGCTATACATGCATATAGGTGGGTAGATTTGATGGTGGGAGGGTGAGGAAGTTCCTTTCTCAGTGAAAACAGAAGCACCTGAAAGTGACAATCTGGAAGCAAATATTAGTCAACTAGGTAATTGGGAAGGTGAATTTCTAGGAAAACCTAATAGTGATGAAGTTTTGGGGTGATGGTGGAGTGGTCCAGAGCCGATGGCCAAGAAAGAATTCTTGAAGACATCTTTGGTGCAAAAAGGTGATTTTATTAAAGCACGAGGAAAGGACCCGTGGGCAGGAAAAGCTGCACTGTGGTCACGATGGGTAACTGATTATATATTGGGAGGGGGTTAGGGATAGAATCTCTAAGGAATTTTGGAAGCAAGGTTTCCAAGACCTCGAGGGGCTAGCTGTTGTTAGGGAAACACCATTTATTACGGGTTAGTAAAACCTCAGTCATGAGACCCCTCCAATGTATATCAGGAGCCATAAGCTTGGAGTATGATTGCCAGCATATATCTTGGGGATTTGAAATAAAGGAAGTTTTCAAAGGAATCCTTATATGTTAAAGTAGACTTACAGGATCCTAGGGGGTAAGGATAATGTTAAGCCAAGATTTTCTTTTGCCCCTAGCAAAGTGTCATCATGAAGGCAGCTGAGTTCCTAGAGGGAGGTCATTCTGCCTGTTTCAAGGGCTTGTCAATGGTCTGTAGGCAATAAGAGAATTTAATTTTTCATTTGCCTTAGTTTCCCACATTACCATGGTAAGCACTTAAACCCCTTTCTTTTGTTCTTGGGTAGTCAGAAGTGTCAGAGAAATATCACACATATCCCACCTGGTGGGGGGGGGGGCTGTATTTTGCCCTCAGCTTATCCCACACTCCCTCATCAATGTGGTCTTTGAACAGCCATGTATTATAATTTGCCAGAGATTAACTGTCACTTAGTTGTCAGTCCAGAGATTTGTTTAATTTCAAAACATTTTAGGGCTTTTGTGAAGGCATTTGGGACACTTGTGAGCAGACAATCCTCCCTGGGACAGAGGGCTATCCGATGGGGACTGAGACTAAAGAATAACTTTGAAAGTGAAGATAAAGGGATGGTGAATGATGAACATAGATAAGGTACCCCCATGAATTTGACATAAACTTAACAGGTGACAATGCCTACATAAAATATGCACATTTTAAGGGAGCGGGTACTATTCCAATTACAATGCCCAGGTAGTCTCTCTATATATGAATGATACCTCATGGAACCCCAAAATATTTATAGTTAAAGAATTCAGAGCCTTTAAGGTTAAATTAAGACTATGATGCTTGTAGAATAACAAACTACATGCAGCAAGTTTTAATAGTACTGCTTAGATTACACCATGCACTTCAAGAATGCTGTAAAGCCTGAGATTTCTACAGACTTCCCTTCAGATCCCACCTTTGAGGAAAACTTCAGCAAGGATATAATTTTCTTTGATTTTGCCTCAACTCTTGATTTTGGCTCAGGTTATGATCTCACAGTCGTGGGATTGAGCCCCCATGGGCTCTGCGGTGACAGTGCGGAGCCTGCTTGGGACTCTCTCTCTCTGCCCCTCCCTTGCTCCTGCACACAAGCACACTCATTCTCTCAGTAAATAAATAAACATATAAAAAATAATAAAAAAATTAAAATGCTTATAAATCACACAAGATTTGTGTAACTTAAAACTTCAGCCAGAAAAGACTACAATAGAAGATGACCTTCTCCTAGTTTCCATGGAAATAACATCAAAGAAAATACATTTATCTATTTTTAATGGACTTCTGATTCTACCAGGTTATTGAAAATTATAAAACTAAAATAACAAATTTAATGTCTTAAAAAGGAAACGTGGCATTGTTTTCTCCAGAGCAGAAGGAGGGGTTATTTTACCCTCTTCCCACGCAGGACTGTCTGGAGGCATTTTTGGTTGTCACAACTAGGAGTAGGTGGTTTGGCAGCTAATAGTTCGACCCAGAGAAACTGCTAACATCTTACCATGCACAGTATGAAACTCCCCTTATGATACCTCCCACCTCAAATCAGCCAAAATATCAAGAGTGATCAGATTGAGAAACCCTGGTTTAGAAGTTTCTGTGTTACTTTTACATCATAACTAATGGTACTTTAAAAATATTGTAATGAGGGTGGGATAGATTTTTATAATGAGGAAAATAACAGAAAATAGTGGCAAAAATTCAGACTTAAACATTCAGATAATAGGTTCACATAATTGCTTTGCCTTTTACTAGATATGTGACCTTAATTAGGTTACAAAACCTCTCTATATCTCAAGTTTCCTCTTTAAAAAAGAATTTTGTGGGAATTAGGAAATGATGCACACAGAAGGATTTAGCATGGTGCATGACAACTATAAAACATTCAGTGCATCTCCTGAATAAATGAAATAAATATTAATTTATTTCTAAAACAAACACTTTTTTACTTAAAGGTTATGTCAAAGCAGCTGAAATAGAAAGCATGTTAGTCACTTTAATGCTAATTTCTTTGACACCTTAAAGGAGACCTTTGGAGACACATAATGGTGATAATAGCAAAGGTCAAGTGCTTTCTAAATAGTCATCAATTGTATGAACTGTGGCATTTTTTTTATTAACAATGAAGAAAATGCCCCTTTTAGAGTACGAAGCTGCCTGAACACAGGCCACAATTCAAATGGAAGAGTTCAAATAGATTTTTGCCTCCATCTATAATGTAATATGAAAGGTAAGCTGACGAACAAGACAACATTTGATAGATGGGCTCATTTGCACTTTGAAAACTAGTTATTTAGGATCAAATCACAAGTGGAATATTCTCAGGCAGGGGTGCTTTTAGTTACATAGAGAGTGCTTGAGATTCATCATCATATCCCCACATAATTCACTGCCTTTAGAGTAGAGTGGGAATTGATAACAGCTGTGGGCAAACTCATTCTGGTAGTGCTCTCTAAACAGCATATCAAACTCTTTTTCCCAGTTATATTGCCTACCCTTTTGTCCCTGGGCCTGTGTTATGAAATCTTCCATTTTGGCTGCAAATATTTTGGATTTCCCGTCCATCATAAATTATAAATTCTATCAATATTTCAATTGCAAAGCATTTTAACACTATCATGTAGACAATGCATTGGGTGACTATGGCCCATGTCATCTAGTTTGTTTTAGAAAATGTCCTAATATACCTTAACAAGTGATGAAAAAAAATGATCAGCCAGACAGTCTGATCATTTTCATACAACACAATGATATCTTTAATTACTTGAGTCAAATGGTTACATAAGCTTTACTTTGAGCCTGGCTGAAAAGGAGATATGCTGCTCCAGCTTGGTCAGAGAGTGATATAATGACATTAACAATGGTTCCAGAAAGTATCTTCCTGGAAAATTATTTTCTATCCCCAATCTGCTCCTCATTTCTTTGGAGATTTCTACATGAGAACTCCAAAACTTACTGGGATAGAAAGAAAAGCAATGGCAATAATTCTTTGGTCATTAAAACAGCACATGCTTTTTCATTCACACATGGTCAAATTTTCATTCACACATGGTCAAATTTACTGCTCACATATTTCCCTTTTGGTCTAAACTCTCATGACTATAACATAATTGGCTATCTGGAATTACCCCAAAATGTACGACACCCAGTTAGTACCAAGAAATTGATAGCTGTGTATGTTCTATGGTTAATCTTATCCATCGTCTATGATTCCACATAAAAAGAAGCATTACACTGACAGCTCTACCCCTCAACACATTTTGTTGAGGAGACTTCTGAATAGAAGCAGTTATGTGTGACTCAGGCATCTGAGCAAATGTTCAAGCTCCACTGACCCAAACTATTTTCTGCGTGTTTGTTTTTACAACCACTTGATGATATAAACTATGCATATTTTTTTGAATTTTTCAGTGCATTTTGAGATGATCTTATAGACTTGGACATGTTGGTCTATGGTGGCTTTGTGAACATCCTTGCTTCTTTCAAGCAATATAGAGAAGATTTTGGAAAGATTCCAGAATAAATAAAAGAAATAATACCTTCTAGCACTGACTCTCTCTCTCCTTGGGCCATATGCTCTCTCATGTTTAAGAGCAAATTGCTTTACATTAAAGCATGGCCTGCAATTACAGCTTGGAGAAAGAATGCATTGTATGCTCCTTTGACATGCTGCTAAAGTACCATGTATTATTATTTTCAAATCAGTGAACAAATGGAAAATTTCTATGCATCAATGATTTTTAGTTGAGAAAGAACAACATACCTAAAAATAAAGCTGTGCCAATGGGTAAATTTTGGCAAGTCTCTGAATTCAAAGAATAGTGACAACAGTGATTGGAGAATGGAAGAAAATAACTAAAGTTATTTATGGGCTTAAATATATATTATATAAATTAACCTATTTAGTATAAGTTTTGAAATCATATGAAAACCTAAACCTGGTTCTATGGTAAGTAGCTTTGCTCCTATGTAATCTTATTATTTTTTCTATTGTAATGTCTAATTAACTGGGAAACCAAAAGTAGTACACAATCAAGCTTCACATATGCAGTGGATGACTGATTACATCTGATTCAAACCCAGCTCAGCAATCATTTCCTCCTGTTATTTAAGATATAGCACTAGAATGTGAAAGTATAAAAAGGACAGACTTGCTTTTTCCTGTAACTTGTAGAGGGATTGATATAACAGATGGGAAGTATTTATTTTTTAAAATATCAAAGGATTTTATTTTTCAACTAAAAATATATATAATAAACATATAAATCCCCTACTATGATTAGTATTTTGGCATGAGCAGACACCAATTTTTAAATGTATAACAAACTTTATTAAACCTTCTTGTGGATCAACTATTATACTAGGGTATACTTTCAGCCATTTTAGAGGATAATATGAAAGCAGTGCTATTGGATTCCAGTAAAGGCATGAAAATTGGGAGAAAGGCCAGTCCTAGGCTCAGAAAGATTGCCATTTGACTAGAGAATTAGTAATATCTAGCTAAGCTTTGCAAAACCCATGGAATCATTTAAATTCTTGTAATTGAGAGAAATAGCCATGATTAGGAAGAGATGACAGAACCATTACACACACACACACACACACACACGCACACGCACACGCACTCACACACACACACACACCACAAAGATGAGACCAGAAGTCAGAATGTTATGATCAAGAGAATATTGAGGATGATTTATGAAAATATCAAAACGAAACCTAATATCCCATAAATCCATAAATTTTTCTTTAATACATATATCACAATGCCCTACTTAGAGCAACTTTCTTTAGAACAGAAATTCTCTGAGGGCAAAGGTCATAGTTGTGCTTGGATAGCATAATGTAATTCAAAGTATAGATAATATACCTTTAAATGAGTTTAAACTCAGGTGTGCTAGAGCTAGTTCAAATCAGCTCATGATAACTGAATGGTAAATTTTCATGAAATTTCTGAACATGTTGTTCACATCATGTAAAATTAAATATGTAGGAGCGACATCAGCAAAATGGCAGAGTAACCAGCTCCATGCTCTCATCCCTCCACAGTAAAACCAAAAAACAAGCATGTCAAAACCAACTTTGTCATAATTCTGGAGAAGAATCAAAGGTTTACAGCAACCAAACAAACATTGAATCAAGAAAAAAGCCACTTATCCATGGTAGCAAAACTTTGTGACATTTTACTTGTTCTCCCTCCATCCCCTAAAAATACTAGCTAAACACAATAAAAGTGAACAGACAACTCAGTAATCATACACAAGGAATAAAGACTTTTCCAAGTTAGTTTTGAAAAGTCATTAATCAAATAGATTACACAGCCTTCAACCATTAAAGAACACAGTATACCTGAAGGGAGAATTTCGTTTTCAGAATTACCATAACTTAATATCCACATGTCCAATTTTTAACAAAAAATAACAAGGCAAAAAAAAAAAATCAAGAATGCATAGCCCATTCAAAGGAACAAAATAAATTGACAGAAACCATCCCTGAGGAGGCCCACATGCTGGAATTATTAGGCAAAGATTTTATAACAATTGTTTTAAGAATGCCCACACACCAAAATGTAAATAAGGACAAAAAAAAAACTAAATGAAATCAAGGAAATGATGCAAAAACAAAATGAATATATCAATAAGGAGATTCACATTATAAAAGTAACCAAACAGAAATTCTGGAGCTGAGAAGTCAAATGAATGAAATGAAAAAAGTCACAAGAGATATTTACAGCACATTTCATCAGGAAGAAAAATGGATCAATAACCTTAAATACAGGACAGTTGAAATTAATGTGTCTGAGGAACAGAAAGACAAAAAAATGATGAAAAGTGAAAAGAGCCTAAGGTAACTATAGAACATCATCAAATGGAACATCATATGCATTATAGGAGTCTGATAAGAAGAGAGAGAAAGGATCAAAAAGAATATTTGGACGTATAATAGATGAAAACTTCCCAAATTTGATGAAATACATAAATGTATGGATCCAAGAAGCTCAGCAAACTCTAAGAAAAATTAGGTATCTACAAAAGAAACAATATCAAATTGTCCAAACACAGAAACAAAATAAGCTGTGTCGAAAAGACAACCTACAGAATGGGAGAAAATATTTTGAAAGCATATCTCTTATAGAGGCCTATTTTACTTTATTTTATTTTTATTTTTTCTTTTTCATTTTTAGAGAAAGAGAGAGAGGATGCAAGTGGGAGAGAGAGACAGAGAGAGAGAGGGAGAGAGAGGGAGAGAAAATCTCAAGCAGGCTTCACAGTCAGTGCAGAGCCCAAAGTGAGAATTGATCACACTACCCGGGATCACAATCCAAGCCAAAATCAACCAACTTGGATGCTCAACCAACTGAGCCACCCGGGCACCCCTATAGGGGATTAATATCAAGAATATACAAAGAACTATAACAACAGAAAAACAACAGAATTTAAAAATTGGCAAAAGATTTGAATACATATTTCTCCAAAAGGGATACACAAATGGCCAATAAACATATGAAAAGATTCTCAACATCATTAGTCACTAGGTAAATACAAATCAAAACCACAAGGACACAGAACTTATCACACACTATGATAACTAGGATTTTTAAAAAATGCATGAAATTGGTGTTGATAAGGATACATAGCAATTGGAATCCTCATGCATTGAAGGCTGGACTGCAAAATATTTCAACCACTTTGGAGAAAAAATTTGGCAGTTCCTCAGAAATATAACCATATACTTACCACATGACCTAGCAACTCAACTCCTAGGTATATACCCAAAAGAATTGAAAATAAGGACTCAGATGCCTGTACACCAATGTTCATTGCAGCATTATTTGCAATAGCCAAAAGATGGAAACAATCCAAGTGTTCATTGGCAGATAAATGGATAAACATAATATCCACATACAATATAATAGTATCCAGCCATAGAAAGGAATGAACTTTGGTATATATCATATCAGGGGTGGATTTGAAAATGTTATGCTACATGAAATGAGCCAGGTTTAAAGGAAAAATGTTTTTAATTTTTTTTTAACGTTTATTTATTTTTGAGACAGAGACAGAGCATGAAGGGGGGAGGGGCAGAGAGAGAAGGAGACACAGAATCGGAAGCAGGCTCCAGGCTCTGAGCCATCAGCCCAGAGCCTGACGCAGGGCTCGAACTCACGGACCGCAAGATCGTGACCTGAGCTGAAGTTGGACGCTTAACCGACTGTGCCACCCAGGTGCCCCTAAAGGAAAAATGTTTTATGACCACCAATTTGAAACATCTAGAACATGTAAATTCAAGAGAGAGAAATTATAACAGAGGTTACTAGGAGCAGGGGGAAGTGAAATGTGAAGTTATTGCTTAATGGGTACAAAAAGTTTCTCTTCAAGTTGATGAAAAAGTTTTAGAAATTCAGATAAGGGATAAAGGATAAGTTACAACAATGTTGTAAACAAAATTAATGTCACAGAATTGCACATTGAAAGTGATTAAAATGGCAAAGTCTATGTCATATATAACACAATAAAAATGATTTAATAAACCCATAGCAATAAAAATAAAAACCATTAAAGAATATAAACTCACAATTTAATTTATATTAAAATTAAAGGTAAAACTTGATTTCAGCTCCAATATGTGAAGAGTATGGAAGTTGCCATCCTATCCTTACATGAATTATCTAAACATCTTAAAATCAACTTTCCTTGGACTTATCACTGAACTGAAGTGGCAGAGGGAGTGAGAAAGTGCTGGGAGCCACAGTCTGAGAAGGAGCCCCACACTTTCATTGCTTTTACTTCTAGTAATCTTACCATGTTCTCATGTGGAAACTCCAAAAAGGTCCCCTAATGGTTCTGGCAGGGAGAGGGGAAGTTTAATTGTGAAATACATCCAGAGCCTTATTCATAAGAAATGGTATTTTCAGGGAAAAAGAATTTACCAGAACCTTATCCTAGGTGTTGAAGGGACATTCCTATTACCCGAGACTTTTGTAACTTTTCTGTTATCTAAAAGGGAGAGAGCAGAGAAATTCTTGTGAAAGTTATAGTCTCAAGACACGGGACAATAAAATACTGAGGTTTACAGAACTTATCACTACACCAACAAGACTCTAGTGTAATAAGAGTGGATTACAGATCCAAGAGTTGAAAGCCACAGACCCTATTAGTATGAGTATTTGAGGGAATTCCAAAGTAAACAAGGGAGACCAAAGCAAGGGCACAAGAGAAATGTGTAGCCTTGGGCACATACACCTACAGAAAACACGAAACATGAAACATGAAAAAGCCTAACAATTAGCCAGATTAACATGAATCTTCATACTATGGGATTACTTACTTCAGTTCCTATTACTTGACATGAAATTCCCAGTTTCAACAGAAAATAAAAAAGGAATTCAAATAAACAAGAAAAAAATACAGGCTGAAAAGACAAAGCAAGCATCAAACTAGACAGGTATGACACAATGATTAAATTATCAGGAAAGAAACTTAATGATGATAAATATGTTTAAGTCTCCAATGGAAAAAGTAGATGGCATGCAAAAGCATATGGGCAATATATACAGAAGATGGAAATTTTAGGAAAGAAATAAAAGAAAATGCTAGAAAATAAATACCATATAAGCAATGAGGAATGTCTTTGATGACCTAATCAGCAGATAGGACATGGTTGAGGATGGAATCAGTGAGCTTACATACAGGTCAATAGAAACTTGCCAAACTGAAATAAAGAGTTAAGAAACAAAAAAAAAAAACCCAGAACATCCAAGATCAGTGAGCTGAATTCCATAGCATGTAATATACATATACTTGAAATAACACAAGGAAGATAAACAATTCAGAAGAAATTCTCAGAGAATTAATAACCCATAATTTTCTAAAAATGATGAGAAAGATCAAACCACAGATCTGAATTAGAAGACCAAGCAGGATAAATACCAAAAAACTGATACCTAGTTATATTATATTCAAACCATACAATACCAAAGACACAATCAAAAATTTGAAAGAAGCTGGAGCAGGGGTGGGAACATTACCTATAGAGGAACAGAAATGAATTACAACAGATGGCTTTTTAGAAACCATGTAAGCAAGAAGTGGGGCATCTGGTGGCTCAGTTGGTTGAGTGTCCAGCTCTTGATTTCAGCTCAGGTTATGATCCCAGGGTCATGGGATTGAGCCTCATGTTGGGCTCTGAGCTGAGCGTGGAGCCTGCTTAAGATTCTCTCTCTCTCTCTCTCTCTCTCTCTCTCTCTCTCTCTCTCTTTCTCCCCCAATGTCCCTCTCCCCTACTTGCTCTCTCTAATTTAAAAAAATTACAAAAAAAAAGAAAAGAAACCATGGAGTAAGAAGCAAGAAGTAAGTGACATGAGAGGAAAACAAGAAACAAAACAAAACAAAACAAAACAAAACACCCTACTGACCAAGAGCTCTATATCCAGTGAAATTATCCTTCAAATGTTAAGGAGAAACACTCTCTCAGACGGGCAATACTTAAAACACCTATGAAAAAAAAATTTCTCTACATAAATTTCTATTGCAAACTATTGTTGAACAACAGCTCATCATTTGGCATAATATGCTCCACTTAATAAACCTTAATTTAATAAACTCATAACATGCAGTTACTTTTTTAAATTTTTTTCAATTTTATTTTAATGTTTGTTTATTTTTGAGACAGAGAGAGACAGAGCATGAGGGGGGTAAGGGCAGAGAGAGAGAGAGGGAGACACACAATCAGAAGCAGGCTCCAGGCTCTGAGCTGTTGGCACAGATCCAGACGTGGGGCTCGAACTCAGGAGCTGTGAGATCACAACCTGAGGCAAAGTCGTATGCTTAACCAACTGAGCCACCCAGGCTCCCCACATGCAGTTAAATTTTAAGGTGATGGATTCATTCTGCATGGCACTGTAATAGTAAATACATGATATCAGTGATGGTCAAAATTAGAGAACTTTATATCCCAATGAATGAAATAATGTATACAATTAAAAAAATAATTCACAAGGTTGGGAGATCTCAGATGAAATGCACAATGTGACAAAATAATCTAAATGTATAAACCTCACTTAAAGAGATGGAGAATAAGGAAGCACCCTAAATAAGTTTGAAAATTAATGGAATCTGAAACCAATCTACAACATATCTAGGAACTGAACAATTAAATTAATGAATGGTGAAGGATGAATACCAGGTTTCTCATTATTGGAGTAAGAGGTTACAGATAAATACTGGGAAGGGGCTAGAATCATTTCTCTGGTAATGGAGTAGAGCAGGAGACATTGGTATGAATTTATGTTTAGTTTAATATAGAAGTAGTTACATATAGAAACATAGTTTTGTGTATGTACACAGGTAACTAAACATACATATATTTCCTTGCTCTATTAGCTGAAGGACCTAGACATTGTAGTTGTAATAATCACACCTAGCACTCAGATTTTAATTTCTTTATTCATTCATTCATTCGTTCATTCGTTCATTCTCAAGTTAGTTAACATACAGTGTAGTCTTGGCTTCAAGATCAGAATCCAATGATTCATCATTTACATATAACACCCAGTTCTCATCCCAACAAGTGCCCCCCTTACTGTCCATCATCCATTTTCCCCACCCCCATCAACCCTCAGTTTGTTCTCTGTATTTAAGAGTCTCTTGTGGTCTGCCCAGATTTTAATTTCTACTACTATTCGCCAACAAAAGAAACCAGGACTCCTCAGAGAAAAGGCTGATTCTAGGACCAGGACAGGAAATACACATGATGAATCTGGAACATCTTGTGTCTAGAAAGTTAGAAAGTGATAAACAAACACATGCACCACAATAATGTGAAAAGGTCAAGAATCAACTGAAAGAGTTCAGTTGGCCAAGCAGGAACAATTCAAGCAGTAAAAACAACAAAAAGAAGTATTGAATTATAACCAAAATGTAATATAAATATACATGAGTCCATACTTATATACACCAATAACCAAATGAAAAAAATAGGAGAGAAGAGACAAATCTGTCATGAAGAAGAATTCCAAATAAATTTTTTGTAGATACTCCATCCTTAAGGAGAGCAAGAATAATTCCTCATTCTCTTTAAGTGTGGGCTATACACAGTGACTTATTTCCAGAATACAGTATGGAAAAGAGGAAAAAAGAGTAATTTTAGGGTGGAGAAATCTGACAAACACTATTTCAGCCAGGTGATCAAGATGAACATGAATAGTGATAAATCATATTGATAGTACATCGCCTTGATATTATGTGATAAAATGGTATGTTAACCCTATGGTCCTAGCAGAAACACATAACCATAGTCTAACCATAAGAAAAAAAATAAAACAAATCTAAAAAAAGGTAAATTCTTCATTTCATTTAGTAAGTTGTTTTTTTCATTTCCTTTGGCCACCAGTGGGATTTTTTAAACATGTAGTCCAATAAAGTCATCCATTTTGACATCTAGGGATTATTCTTGTTTATTTCTTCCTGGCATATGGTGAGACAACTCAATCTACAGATTCAAGTGTTCTTTTATTTCAGAGGAGTTTCATTCCATAATAAAGTTAATTATGCACATATTTTTTGTTTCATTTGTTCTGGTTTATTAAGAGAAACCAGTTATCCCATTTTAAAGGCTTAGGTTTTGCTTTCCATATGAAACTTCTAAATAATTATTCCTTCATGGAGGTTTTTAAAGCACTGCCCATAACTTCCATAGGCCTCATTCTTCAGGTCTCTGACATACAGTGATGTATGTTGAGTCTACACTTCATTGAACATAAACCAACATGGGAAAAAGTAAAATGTTTTTCTTTTGGTTTCACAATCCATTCAATACCACTGAAATACAAGAAGCACTTGGATACTTTATGGTTCACCTGCTATTACTGACATTATTTAGCATCTGTAAAGCTGAAACTCAGGTATCTCCTTGTACCTTTTCCAACGTGTTTAGTCTTGCTACCAAGTCATTTCTCTTAGATAACAGACATAGCAGTTAAAAAAATAACATTCATGGGGTGCCTGGGTGGCTCAGTCAGTTGAGCGTCCAACTCTTGATTATGGCTCAGGTCATGATCTCACAGGGTCATAAGATTGAGCCCCACATGGGGCTCGATGCATGCTTGGGACTGTCTCTCTCCCACTCTCTCTGCCCCTCCCTGGCTCATGTGTTTATGCTCTCTCTCTCTCTCATAAATAAACAAATGTTTACATGCATTGACTCATCAAACTATGACAATGCCATGAGGCAGTGCTTCAAAATGAATGAATGAATGAATGGATAAATAAATAAATAAATAAATAAATAAATAAATAACATTCACCTAAACATACTGGCTTTTGTGCACTTAATGCACTTGTCATCTACAAAGTGATGCTCTCTTCCTGTTGCTTTCATTTCCAACTTCCAAAGTATCATCTGTACAATTCAAGGGGCATTAACAATTGAAGGGGCTCTTTTCCAAAATTCTACATGTCTTTATTTTACAAGAGTTGTGAGAGATCATGAAATTATACTTCAATTTGATCCTATACTTTCAGAATCTGTGGTTTCTGCTTGTGGTCTTTTCCTAAGTACACTATGTATGTTGTTTTCTTCTTTGCTTTTAGCTCTTTCCATGAGAAGTTATGAAATCATAATCAAACTCCACTGTTTTCATGTATATGTACATGCATACGAAATAGAAGTATACAGATGATATATGTATATATGTTATTTTCTATATTCATATACATACATATTTTAAGATTTCTTAACTCATTATTTTTAAAGATAGATTTTTCTTTATTCATGACCTCAACAGTATTTCTTTAGATTATAGGAGCTTTGAGCGCAAATACTTAGGAGAAAACAAGTTAAGATTGCATTATCCTGCAACTCATTAGTAGTAACATATTGCAAAGTGAAACAGCTTGGAAAAGAGGCAGGAAGGGAAGGGGTGTGAGGGAAGGAAGGTAAAGAAAAGGAACTAAGATGATCAAGTGGAATTCTTTTAATTTTTGACAGCTATGAAGTTCTTGCAAGCACAACTCTCTGCAAATTATTTTCCAAACGTGTCCCAAACGGAACAAAAACAGAGAATCCCTTAAGAACCTGAAGAGGTGCAACATTAAAGGCTACGATTATCTAGTAGCAAGCTGTCGGCTGCCTCCTCTTACTGTTCTCAAGATTTAGTGGGACTCTCCATGATTGTTTTCATTTCTTTTTCCTGAGCATCTGGGCGTGCACGGTTCAGAACCTTGAGGAAGTCAGAAGTTTTTGCCCGTGCACGTGTGTGAATATGGCCTTAGAGCACTTAATGCAGTTGTGCACAGAGTCCTGGAACTCTGTGTGGATCAGGTTGATGGTGTAGTCTTGAGCACTGGTATTGGTGTGGCGAGGGAACAGCATGAAGGTTAACAGAGCCAATGTTCTTGCCACTGCAGCACTGACATCTTCTGGCTCCAAAGGAGGTGCCCTGTGTCTAAAGAGGACCTGTGCAACCGTGTGGCTGGCTCTGCATCCTTTGAACTCCTGCATAGTCTAAGGCCATACCACCCTGAATGTGCCCGATCTTGTCTGAACTCCTGCATGAACACTTTTCCAATGACCAAATCATCGTTATCCTTAAACACTGAAGACTACTGTGACTGTCTTTTTTATACTCACCATCCCTATAATGGATTACTGCCCTGTTCTCTCCTTCCTTGCCCTCTTCTTGGAATTGGAAGTATTTCTCAAAGACCGAGGCAAAATAATTTTGTTTCAACATGCCAGCCTGATACACAATGGAATCCTTGGATTCTGGCAGATTTTCAAGGTTGTATAGCAAAGAGACATTGTATCTTGATTTTGGATTTACCAAGAAACTCCCATACACCCTCTTTAATAACTCATCAGCACCAAATATCTGAAGTTCCTTGTAGAATTTCAAAGAAATACTGACCATCACTTTGTTTTGTCTCCATTAGGATTTGAAATATGATAGAAGACTCCATTGAACGAAATCTACAAATGTTACTTCTACTGCTTCTGGTTTGTTATTGGTGGCTGGGTTCTTGAACTTGAGCGTGAGTATCTCCTCAATGATGTGGTTGTTCACCTCCAGCAGGATCAGGGTGGTGGCTACACCTCCCCCCCCCATTCCCTACAAGCCTGAACCTGCCTGCCAAGTCAACCCACCCCTGCCTCACCAACAAGTTCAGTCCCCTCAAGGCCCCAGCCCTGGCAGGTGTCTTCTGCTCTCACACCCACTTCTGCTTTGCTGCCCAGATGCGTGGCCCCGTGGTGCCATTTTCCTGCCATTCCCTAGTGTATGCACACATAGGGCTAACTCATTACTTTCTTGTCTTACATCATTGCTACGTGTCCAAGATACATTATTAAATGAAAGAAGCAGGCCACAAAGTAGCATAGATATACTTTGAAGGAGATTACAAAAAGTTACCCTAGCATTTTAATAGTTGTTTTTTTTATTGATGGTAAAATTGCTTGTGGTTACTAATTTATAATATTGTCTAAAACTTTATGAAAATTTATTAACGTATATATTTGTTTATAAAATTTTCCTTTGCAATAACTAAACAAATTCTTGTTCTGACAGAGCTCACGTAACAATGTTTTTGTGGACCAAAATGATAAACAAGTAACTCCATTAAATGTCAGAATGCAAGTATTACACAAAAATTACAAAGATCTATCAACGTTCAAAACAGAGGATTACTGCTGGAAAGTTGTTTAACTAAACTTTACAAATCTATATATAATTCAAAGGAATCCTGTAGTAAATTTTTAAAGAAAAGAGAAAAAAAATCATTTGTATGATGGGAACCCTTATCACATAGACTGTTAGGAAAAGTTGTGACTTTGAATATTAATTGTCTTCCATTATGAAGATGGGAGAAATACCCATGCTTCTTTCAAAGGCCCATGTATACTCTTAATCCTCTGTCACAGTCACCCTACATCTCTTACAATATGAAGAACTGCCTGGTGTCTGCTCTGGTTTGATAGAGCTTAATTTTGTTTTTTTTTAAATTTTTTTTTCAACGTTTATTTATTTTTGGGACAGAGAGAGACAGAGCATGAATGGGGGAGGGGCAGAGAGAGAGGGAGACGCAGAATCGGAAACAGGCTCCAGGCTCTGAGCCATCAGCCCAGAGCCTGACGCGGGGCTCGAACTCCCGGACCGCGAGATCGTGACCTGGCTGAAGTCGGACGCTTAACCGACTGCGCCACCCAGGCGCCCCAATAGAGCTTAATTTTGTATGTAAAGACTGGCAAACGTGTTTATAGGCATTCTTGTTTGATCCCTGAGTCACGTGATCTGAAACTGCCCCAGCTGCTTCCTTAAGCGCAGTTTTTTTTTCAACGTTTATTTATTTTTGGGACAGAGAGAGAGACAGAGCATGAATGGGCGAGGGGCAGAGAGAGAGGGAGACACAGAATCGGAAACAGGCTCCAGGCTCTGAGCCATCAGCCCAGAGCCTGACGCGGGGCTCGAACTCACGGAACGCGAGATCGTGACCTGGCTGAAGTCGGACGCTTAACCGACTGCGCCACCCAGGCGCCCCCCTTAAGCGCAGTTTTAACCATAGTTCCTAACTCAACTCTATACCTTCTGCCCAAGTACCAGCTGTGAGTCCTGACAGCAATCATGAACGATTCTAACTTAATTTCTGCTTAGCTGTAACCTCAATATGCTGTGACTATTGCCACCCACATTCCACCCACATTCCACCCACATTCCAATCCTGTCCTCTGCCCCATCTCTTTTACACACACATACACACAAACCCTGTTCATATAATCACATCTAAATCTGTTGCCCAAAGCCAGTTTTAGTTTCTGAAAGCCAACCCAAGAATATCTACTCAGAACCGGACTCCTGACTGTTTTCCAGACACCTTGGTCCCTTTACTCCACCATCAAAACTTGTAAGAAGTAAACATAATTATTCTCCTGTCTCTTAAAAGCTCTAATGTTCTACCTTGGCTGGTAGAGTCTGGTCTGGGGATGATTTAAATACCGTTTATCTCTTACTAGGTGTGTATACTCATTTAAAAAACATTTTAAGGATCTTTTGAACCTCAAAGCCAACAGCCTTGTCTCTAATCCATTATTTACAACACAATAGCCTTCCTACAGCTGTATTTTAAGCAAAGAGATCTTGGATGATCGGATATGTTTGCTTGGCTTTTGCTGAAAGTGAACATTGGAAGGCAGAAATAAATGTCAGTTCTTTATTCTGTCCTTCTACAAGTTTCTCTGTCTTTGCCATCTATGTTTTAGAAATATCTGTTTTTCTCTGTTTTATTTTTAATAAATAAGGATATTGGGAAATAATCCCAGAGAGTTATTCATGTCCTTTAAGAAAGAGATGAATTCATGGGCTACTTCTAGTGTACATACAATTAAGCTTAAAATGATGCTATAACTTCAGCATGTCTTATTTTCTCCTCTGGTCTCTATACATGTCTGTGCAGATAAGTCACCTTTGCTCTGAAAATTTTGGATTCAAAATCAAGGTATAGCAACTGGAGACTCAGAAGTCCAGAGCAAATTAAGATGTGGTTTTATTTAGTACATAAATATCATGAAAAATAAATATGCTTTACATTTCTTACTTAGAGTAATTGAGATTGAATGCCTTGCTCACCTGTTAGCAGATATTAAAATCATACGTGTTTTTTAATGTTCCTAAATACTGAATCATATTTGTACCTCATATAAAGTTAGACTAATTTATATAAAGCTCAGCACATACTTTTTACACTTTCAAATTCTGTGGAAATGTGAATTTAATATAAATTTGGGTCATAAATCTATTTTTTCAATACTAACAACAAGTCTATGAATTGGTATGAGGCCACTTCCATGTGACAATAAACAACAAAGTCTGCATGAAAATAATGCATTCCTAGAGTTAATAAAATGTATTCCTGTTTGGTAAAGGGGAAGATAAAGACAATGGATGGATTATAAAGTAAGGTATAAAATAGGTGAGATTAGATAATTCAAAATAGATGAGATTAGATAATTCAAGAAAAACTTAACAATGACTCACTTTACCCTTTTAAACAAACATGCAAATATGACCTAGTATCCAAATTTTCACACTTGCCTTCTATTCAACTGAGACTTTTCCTTCTTGGGCTTGGAGTACTGACTACTCTTTGAGAAAGATCTTTCTTATATTGATTTCCCCTTCAACCCATGCTTCCCCACAAATTATCCTTCTTATATATAGGTGGTTCAATTTCTCTTTCATCTTTCCTGACTGTAGTAGGACAGTAGATAGAGTAGCAATAAAGGGCAGTTTTTATTGTCCCCATTTCATTGACAAGGAAACTGAGGCTCAAAGAGTATGTTATTCTAAATTAAAGAGCTGTTAAAAAAGAATATTCAAAATGCAACTTTGTCTGCCTATTCTTATTTTCCAGTAAGATATCTTTTCCAGAAAGTGAACCATATTCTACAAAAAAGAATTTTCTAGAAAGCTATTGCTATAACAACTATCTTTGAACATCATGTTATCTGTCACTTTGTTTTTGTTTTTGTTTTGTTTTGTTTTTGTTTTTGAGAGAGGGCATATGCACACGAGCAGGGGAGGGGCAGAGGGAAATCATTTTTTACATTATTATTATTTTTTTAAATAATTTGAGAGAGAGTGTGTGCGCATGCAAGTGGGACAGGGGTAGAGGGAAGGAGACAGAATTCCAAGCAGGCTCCGCACTGTCAGTGCAGAGCCCAACATGGGGCTTAATCTCATGACCCTGAGGCTAGGGCCTGAGCCAAAATCAAGAGTCTGAGACTTAACTGAGCCACCCACGTGCCCCAGTCACTTTGGATATAGTATCAAAATAGCCCTTGGCCACACATTCTACATAGTAAGTTCCCTGATACTTAATCATTAATTAATTCAAAAATATGGAAATATATGGGAAAAGAGTAATGAACAAAGCAAATATGAACCTAGTCTTCAGAAAGATTGAAGTCTTTTGGGAAAAAGCAAAAACTGTACTTATATTAGTGTTTATCACATGCTAAGAAGCATTAAAGTGAATTGTCATGATTTGCATACACCAAAAGAAATGAGAATTACTGGTAGGTAACATTGGTATTTGAATCATGACAACAGGATATTACACAAGGGAGCTTAAATAAAATGCAAATTATCTATTCATCCTTTTACTCTTTAGTTTTGATAAGGAACCAAGAGATGGAATACAAAAGCAAGGGGGGGAAAGGCAAGGAGAGGTATCTTCCTTCTTATATGTCATTGTTTATATATTATAAGCTAGGTTTTTGCCTTGTTGTTGGCTCTTTTTTTTTTTTTTTTTTTTTTTTTGCTTATTTTGATGTTCTTGCCTTGTAACCTATATCAGGTAATCAGCGTAATCATATTCTCCTGTATCAAGACCCTATCTTGGTACTCTGAACAGCATGTCAAAACAGTACCCAGGTTCAAAACGACTAATTTTATGAGTTCTTCTAGAGACTGGAGTGTTCTTTCCCCAGTAGTGTCAATGCTTCCAGAGTCATTGATAGAAATAGACTGTGGTTATCTTTGCCCAGTATAACTGCAAGTAGCATTTAAATTCCTTTCTCCTTAACCATCTGCTTGACAAGCACACAATCAATTTCTTATTGACAAAGACCCAACACTAACCTGAGCGGGCTAACTCTTTCTTGATATCTCAGACAGGCTACCTCTTAGCCTGCCATACCTGAGCAGACATTTCTGGTCTCTAGCTTCTAGCCCTTGGTGACATAGCTTTGTCACTATAATCTAAGCCCTAAGTCTAACAACAGAGGGCACACTGGTCCCAAGGATCACAGAGATATTAGAGATCAAGCAAAAATTCAACAAAACGTAGGGGTGCCTTGGTGGCTCAGTCGGTTAAGCATCCGACTTTGACTCAGGTCATGACCTCACAGTTCCTGGGTTTGAGCACTGCACTAGGCTCTGTGCTGACAGCTCAGAGACTGGAGCCTGCTTCGGATTCTGTGTCTCCCTCTGTCTCTGCCCCTTCCCAACTCATGCTCTGTCTCTCTAATTTTTTTCCTTAAAAAATTCAATGAAAGTTAAAAAAAAAGGGATGAAAATGAAACCTGCTACCAGTGTATGGCAGATTAGATATATTGAAAGATCATCCTACTATAAAACAATTCTATTTTAGAAAGAAGATATATAGTAAAATATCGTAAAGAACACAAAATAGAGGTGGATCTCCAAAAGCCCAACAATTACCCACATTTTGAAAAAGGTAAAATTCATAAAATAAATCTGAACTAGAAGTGATTAGATAGCAAGAAGGGAGAACAAGATTATTATGAGGGAAAAGCCAATGGAAGCACTGTTATTATAACACTAAGCTTTGATATATTAAAAGGTGGAGAAGCTGAAAATAAGATATATAGATTAATCCAGGAATCTCAAGAAAGAATAAAATAATTACCTCTATGTGAAATATGGTTGAAGTAGACACAAATCCTATTCAGAGAAAAATATTCAAAATTTAGCAACTAAAAATTCCCAACAGATTTAAATCAAGTAAATAAGACTCCAAAATCGAAGATCCACAAAACCATAAGGAGGTCAACTACTATAATCGACAGTCAGAAGAAGCTGTAAATGACAGATTTAGATGCAGAATATGGAAGAAATACTTTTAAAAAATAAAGATTGGTGTCACAAGGATGAGAAAGCAACAAGTAATTATCCGGAATGACTATACATATCTGACAAAAATAAATGGGATTTCTAGAAACTTAGTTGAAATTATATAAAGATACTTAAATATTTGTTATATATGTTTTAGACAAATATACATTTAGATATTTACAAATACATTTCAACATTTAATTTTTTAAAATATTGTATATCAGAAATATAATCATGTATATAATTTCAATAATTTATTATAATTATATGCATATAGAATTTGTTGTTTGTGTATAGAATTTATTATACAATCTCATCAGTTTTAAGAGTATATTAATTTCAAAATATTTGAGGAGTATCCAGATTTGTTTCTATTGTTGACTTCTAGTTTTATTCTGTTGTGTTCAGAGAACTTAATTATGTGATTGCAATTTTTTGCAGAGAAGGAAGGCTGTCAAAAAAATTCTCTCAACTTTTGTTTCACTGAAAAAGTTTAATTTCACCTTCATTTTAAAAAAAATACATTATTCTTGGCTGACATTTTTCTTTCCATATTTTGAAGATTTCAATCTATTGTCTCGTGCATTCCAGAGTATCTTATGAGAAGTCTGTTGAATTGTTATTTTTGTTACTCTGGATTTTGTTTCTTCTCCACATCTGCCTTCCCCCAAATTTATTTTTATCTTTGTTATTGAGCAGTTTGACTAAAATTTCTGTGTTTGTTGGTTTTGTTATTGTTGTTGTGGTGGTAGTGGTATTTGTGTGTTTTTGTGTTTATCCTGTCTGCTATTCTGTGAGGCTCTTGGATTGTGGTTGGTTGTCTTTCATTACTTTTGGAAAGTTGTCATCTGTTATCATTTCAAATATTTATTCTCTCCCGTTCTCATTGTCTTCTATGTCTGGGTTTCCAGTAACATGTAAGATTAATTCATTTGTTCTATAGTTCTTTGATATTTTGTTCCTTTTTTTCCTCTTTCAGTCCCTTTTCTCTTTATGTTTGACTGTGGATAAACAAATAATCTATTCTCAAAGTCTTTTATTTTTATCTCAGTTTTGTCCAGTAAGCTGTGGAGCTCCAAAAGAAAAACTTCACTGATACCACTTTTTTTCTTATTGTAGGTTTTGCATTGTTTCCATCTTTCTTTTGAAATTCCACATATCTTTATGCATGTTGTCCACATTTATGACTAGATTCTTTTACATAAAATGACAATTGTTTACTTTTTTTTAGCTTTCTTGAGGTGTAATCTACATACAAAACTGTAAAAAATTAAGGTTTCCAATGTGATATCTTGATATATGTATACTTTGTGAAAACCTTACCACAATCAAGCTAATTAACATATCCATCACCTCACATAGTAGTTATTTTAATTCCCTATTTGATAGCTCCAATTTCTGGTTCATCTGAGTCTATTTCTAATTACTGCTATAGTTCATAACAATGGATAGATTTTCCTGAATTTTTATATAAATGAATACCAGAATTACTATCTAGAAGAAGAGCATAGACTGAATTACGTAGTATTTATTACCACAAATGGTTAACTTCTTTTATTTTTATTTTACTTTATTATTCTTTTTTACACTTCTTTTGTCTAGTCACTATTTGGGTGATTTGATTAAATGTAGCCAGTAGCAGAGTGGAGTTTGTTATATTGCTACATTCTGTGTAACACAATCTTATATTTTATTTCCCATAGTGATCAGCTGTTAATCTGTAGTGTGAGGCTGGGTTTCTAACACGTAATATTTAACATTCCTGCTCAGATTTAGCAGCTCCTTCCCACTTTTTCCACAAAAGAGGTCTTCCTTTGCACTCTTGCCCATGCCCAGAGGCTGCATACTTCTGCTTATTACTTGGTGTTAGGCTTATTGAGTTGACAAAAGAGATTACCAGTATTTCTTGTCAAGTCTCATATTTTAAGCAAGACCTGCACACTTGGCTCATGTGGATGAGTTTTATCATTCCTTGTCATTCCTATCCCTCTCATGCTGTGTCAGCAAATTCTGTCTTGCATCTTGAGATGGTCTTTTATAGGAGAGGTTTCTATGCCCCTTACCCTTGGCAGATGACTTTTGCTGTTGCCCCTCATCCAGAAGCAGAAGGGATTTTCCTGTACCCTTCCCCCCAAATGAGGGTTTTTCCCTGAACCCTGTGCCAAAATGGTTATGTTTCTACCCTTCATTCTGAAAGAACTGGATCTTTGCCTGAGTATTCGGGGTGAGATAGTTTGTTCCTCCTTCCCCAGTGGCCAAAGGCAATTTCTTTGTATAAGAGAAGGAGGATTCAAAGAAGAGTATGGGACTTTGTACTCTTCTGACAGTGGAGCCAGTACCCCTGCAACAATTACTCTCAATCTTGTCTTCTGTCCCACCCCCAAACTTACTGGTATGTAATAAGTGGAGACCATGTAAAAGACTAAGTAAATGCATATTACCTCTGTGGGGGCAAGGGGGAGGGCTCTATATTGTTCTATACTGATATGTTAGCCCACATTCAACCATTTGGAATTTGTAAAAACTTTTAGTTGTTTCACATTAGTACTTCCATGGCAGCTTCCTCTTCTTCCTGCAAAATAGTTTATGTTTCTTATCTCTCCTCAGAGAACCTCGTCATTTTTTGGAAATAAAATTTCTCATTTGCCTGTGAGCTTAGCTCTCTGGTGGTTTCAAGAAGAGTTATGATTTTGCAGATTATTTGGCAGTTTTTCATTATGAAAATACAGACAAAATACTCATGCAACAATCTATATCCCAAGCAAAAACAGAGACAGTAGTTCGCAATTGATTCTATAATGTAAAAATTATAACACTGTATTGTGTAGCTTAAAACATGTAAATGAAATGTATATGACAACAACCACACAAATGAGAGGGTATAATTACAATATTGCAAGTCTTTTATATTTTGCCATAAAGAGAAACAATATTAACTTTATGTATACTATAAGTTAAGAGTGCATATTTTAATTTTAAAGGCAGCAATATAAAAATTAAGGCAAAGATGTGTGTCTCAATGTCCACCAGAGGAATTAAAATAAAATACTGAAAAATATTTTAAAAGCCAAAGTAAAAGACAAGAAATACAAATGACATATAGGAAAAAATATTTTTAAATGTAACAAAACAGTAACTATAATCCAGCCATATAGATAATTAGATTAAGTGCCCAAAGTTTAAATATTCCATTTCAAAGGCAAATATTGTCTGGTTGGATAACAAATAAAAAGTGATATATGTTGCATACATGAAATTCATGTTAAAAATGAGAAATGAGAAAAAAAAGAAAAATTGAAAGCATTCCATTGATTTGAAAGTCAAAACTCAGAAAGTTGAACAGTTTACACTATTATCAGATAAAGAAAATTTCAAAAGAGGAGCTTTTCCGCAGATAGAACTATTTCCCAATGATAAAAACTATCACTTCACAAGGAAACAAAAAATAATCACAATTTTCAGTGTGCCCAATAACACATAGAGAAAGAAACTGACAAAAAGAAAATTAGATAAAAATCCATTATCATAACTCAAAATTATAGCACTTTTCTCTCAGTTATTGTTAGTAACACTAGTATTCACCTAGCTTTCATTTCTTAAATATTAGCCCCAAATTACATGATACAAATTTCTTTTCAAGTGAACATGACATATTCATCATAGACCATATGCTGGACCACAAAACAAGTCTCAATCAATTTTAAATTTTATAATCTTACAGGCTATGTTCTCTGACTCAAGGAAATTAAACTAGAAACCAGTACCAAAAAAGATATATAGAATTTCCATAATTATTTGGAAATTAAACAACATACTTTTAAATAACCCATGAGTGAAGCTAAAGCAGTGTATAGACAGAAAGCTATGCTTTAAATGCTTACATTAGAAAAGAACAATTACCCCAAATCAGTGATATAAGCTTCTACCTTATAAAACCATAAGAAGAACAAATGAAATTCAAAATAAAAGAAAGAACATAGAAAAAAAAATAAGGGCAGAAATCAATGACATAGAAAATACACGCAAAAAAGGGACAATCAATTAAGGCAAAGTTAGTTCTTCTAAAAGGTCAATAAAATTGATGCACTTTTAGAAAAGCAGATAAGAATAGCATGATGGAGACAAAAATTTCCAGTATCAAGAAAAAAAAGAGACTATTTCTGCAAATCATGTAGACTTAAATTATGAAAGAATATTATTAATAATTTTATGCCAATAAATTCAAACATTTAGATAAAGTGGACAAAATATTTTAAAGGCAACAATTACCAAGCTTACTCAAGTGGAAATAAAAAATTAAATAACCCTTTACATATTAAAATAATTAAATCAATTAATCTCCAAAAAAAGGAAACAACAGACCCAGATTGTTTCATGTGAATTGTAGCTAACATGTTATAATTCCAAACTACAAAATTACTTAAGAAAATGGGGGTTGGGGGAGTTAAGATGGTGGAGAAGTAGAGGGACCCTGGCCTTTCCTCATCCCTCAAACACAGCTGTATTGAGGTCATATCACCTGGAACACTGAGGAAATTGATCTGAGGACTGGCAGAAGGATCTCTACAGTTGGAGGGAGACTGCTTGGCAGGTGCAAGGTTTATGGAAGTGAATTAGGGGAGAGAAAAACAGAGGTGCCATTGGGGGGAGGGAACCCTTTCCATAGAGAGACAAAGGGAGAGAAAGAGAGAGGGCTTGAGAAAGTGTGGCATCGAGTTAGCACAAGAGGAAAACGTCTCTGGAACATGGACTCGTGAGTGAGAAGTACTGAGTGTCCCAATTCTTTTTCGTGAACAGCATCTGGAACTCAAGCTCTGAGGTTTTGGAAGAGTATGACTTTCCCCAGAGTGAAGCTGTGGCCCATGCTCCTAGAAAGGAGGGAGCTGGCCTCGTTGTGCATATTGTGGTGTAGAGATCTCAGAGGTATATTGGGAGAGAACAATCCCCTTCCTAGAATACTTCTGGAAGAGGGTTTATTGCCTCCCCAAGGACAAAAGACCCTGCAAAAGATCCAGCCAAAGGCCTTTAATCATCAGGGTAGAGAGGCTCTACTCCAGAGGTGGAGAGTGGGTCACCATGGTGCTGGGTCCTTTAAGACATTGGGTTTTGAATCCCAGCCATGCATCAAAGAACAAATGCAGGAGAGCTGTGTTGCAGGACAAGTTGACTGCCCTTGCTATTCTGTGAGGGCTGCCTGAACAGTGGTGTTGTGTGAGATCCCCAGTCCAGGGATGAGAGAATGGGGTGGTGCTATTTTCCCCTCAACACCATGACCATAGGACATCAGAGAGCAACACAGAGGACCCCAGTGGAGGGGGAACCTGCTTACACCAAACCCTGCCCACCCCCATGCCTGGCAATTGCTTATTTACTGGGGCAAGACTGACTCTGAGCCAACACAACAGGCCTCTCCTCCATAAGGCCAGCACAGCTAGCACTCCCCATGCACCAAGTGCACTGAAAATTGAGTGCCTCAAAATGACACCTGTAGTTATTTTTTTCTGTTTTTTCTTTCCCTTTCTCCTTCTTTTTTCCTTTTGGAATCAGAATCATAGTTTCTTGCTGGTTTCATTGTTCTTTCATTTCCTTTTTTTTTTCTCTCTCTCTCTCTCTCCCTCTCTTTTTGATCAGCTTTCTTACTTTTTTTCTTTTTCTCTTTGTCTTTCTTTTTTCTTTTTCTTTGGAATTAGTCTTATTTTTTTTTGATTCTCTGCTTGTTCTTTTCTGTTTCCTTTCCTTTTTGCTTTTTTGGGTATCAGGCTCCCTCCTCCACTTTTTTCAGGGTTAATTCAACAAACAAATCAAAGCACACCTAGTTAAAGGTCCAAACACTCCACCACTGCAAGCAAAGAGAAGCTCTACAGAGGACTGACCAGTGAGAACAGCCAAAATGCAACATCAGAGTGCACACAGCATACACCAGAAAAACTTCCTGAAGTGCCAGGCCTTGCACAGTGTATTATCCCTTTTTAATACAGCACTACTTTCAGGAGCAAGAAACATAACAAGCTTTAAAAACACACAAAAGACAAAAAGTTAGCCAAAATGACAAGATGGAGGAATTCTCCCCAAAAGAAAGGTCAAAAAGAAATGAAAGCCAGGCACTTGACCAAAACAGATATAAGCAATATATCTCAACAAGAATTTAGAATAACTGTCATAAAACCACTAGCTGGGCTTGAAAAAAAACACAGAAGAAACTAGAGAAATCCTTGTTGCAGAAATCAAAGACATAAGAACTACTCAGAATGAAATAAAAAATGCTATAACTGAGATGCAAAACAAACTAGATAGAGTGACAAAAAGAATTTAAGAAGCAGAAGAGAGGATAAGTGAAATAGAAGATAAAATTATGGGAAAAAATGAAGTTGAAAAAAAGAGGCAAAGGAAATTAGATCATGAGGGGAGACTTAGAGACCTAAGTGAATACATTAAAGGAAACAACATCCACATAATAGAATGTTGTTCTCTTCCCAGAAGAAGAGTGGGAAAGGGGGGGCAGAAGATTTATTTGAACAAATTATAGCTGAGAATTTCCCTAATCTGGGGAAGGAAGCAGGCATTCAAGTCCAAGAGGCACAGAGAACTTGCCCCAAAATCAATTTAAAAAGGTCAACACCATGACACATCACAGTAAAACTTACAAAATACAAAGATAAAAAGAATTCCGAAAGCAGCTTGGGACAAGGGTTCCTTAACCTACAAGGGTAGACACATAAGGTTAGGAGCAGACCTGTCCACAGAAATGTGGCAGGCCAGAAGGGAGTGGCAGGAAATATTCAATGTGCTAAATGGGGAAAATATGCAGCCAAGAATTCTTTATCCACCAAGGCCGTCATTTAGAATAAATGGAGAGATAAAGAGTTTCCCAGACAAACAAAAACTAAAGGAATTCATGACCACTAAACTAGCCCTGCCAGAAATTTTAAGAGGGACTCTCTGAGAAGACCAAAGCAACAGAGTCTACAAAGCACCAGAAAACATTACCAGAAACACCAACTCCATAGGTAACACAATGGTACTAACTTTATGTAGGTAACACAATGGTACTAACTTCATATATTTCAATAATCCACTCTGAATGTAAATGCACTAAAAGCTCCAGTCAAAAGACTTAGGGTAATAGAATGGATTAAAAAAAATCAATCTACAGGCTGCTTATAAGAGACTCATTCTAGATCTAAAAACACCTACAGATTGAAAGTGAGGGGATGGAGAACCATCTATTATACTAATGGACATCAAAAGAAAGCTGCAGTAGCCATATTTAAACTAGATTTAAAAAGAAAGACTGTAACAAGAGATGAAGAAGGACATTGTATCATAATTAAGGGGTCTATCCATCACAAGAGCTAATAATTGTAAATATATATGCCCCCAACTTGGTCAACCCAAATATATAAATCAATTAATAACAAACATAAAGAAATTCATTGATAATAACACCATAACAGTAGGAGACTTTAATGCTCCACTTATAACAATGGAAAGGTCACCTAAGCAGAAAATCAAAAGGAAAAAATGACTTTGAATGACACACTGGACCAGATAAACTTGACAAAAATATTCAGAACATTTCATCCTAGAGTAGCAGAATACACATTCTTCTCAGTTGCACATGAAACATTCTCCAGAATAGATCACATACTGGGTCATAAACAAGCCCTCAACAGATACAAAAAGATCAGATCATATCATGCATATTTCCAGATCACAATGCTATGAAACTTGAAATCAACCATAAGAAAAAACTTGGAAAGCCCTCAAATACATGGAAGTTAAAGAATATCCTACTAAAGAATGAATGGTTTAACCAGAAAATTAAAGAAGAAATTAAAAAAAAATACATGGAAGCAAATGAAAATGAAAACATGACAGTCAAAACACTTTGGGATGCAGCAAATGCAGTCCTAAGAGGAAAGCACATTGCAATTCAGTCCTATCTCAACAATCATGAAAGGTCCCAAATATACAACCTAACCTTACACCTAAAGGAACTAGAAAAGGAGCAGGCAAATAAAGACAAAAGCCCACAGAAAAAGGGAAATAATAAAGATTTGAGCAGAAATAAATCATATAGAAACAAACAAAAAAGTAGATCAGATGAATGACACTGAAAGCTGGCTCTTCAAAAGAATTAACAAACCCCTAGCCAGACTTATCAAAAAGAAAAGAGAGAGGACCCAAATAGATAAAATTATGAATGAAAAAGGAGAGATCACAACACCACAGAAACACAAACAATTATAACAGAATATTATGAAAAATTATATGCAAAATCTGGACACTGTAGAAGAAATGGACAAATTCCTAGACACTAACACACTACCAAAACTGAAACAGGAAAAATAAAAATTTTGAACAGGCCATAACCACCAAAGAAATTGAACCAGTTATCAAAAATTTCCCAACAAACAAGAGTCCTGGGCCAGATGGCTTCCTAGGGGAATTCTACCAAACATTTAAAGAGTTAATATCAATTCTTCTCAAACTGCTCCAAAAAATACAAATGAAAGGAAAGTTTCCAGACTCATTATATGACGCCAGCATTACCTTGATTCCAAAACCAGATAGAGACCCCAGTAAAAAGGAGAATTACAGGCCAATATCCCTGATGAACATGGATGCAAAAATTCTCAAGATATTAGCAAATCGAATTCAACAGTACATAAAAAGAATTACTCACCATGACCAAGTGGGATTTATTCCTGTGCTGCAGGGCTGGTTTAATATTTACAAATCAATCAACATGATACATTACATTAATAATAAAAAAGGATAAGAACCATATGATTCTCTCAATAGATGCAGAAAAAGCATTTGACAAAATACGGCATCTTTTCTTGATAAAAACCCTCAGGAAAGTAGGGATAGAAGGAATATACCTCAACATCATAAAGGCTATATATTAAAGGCCCACAGCTAATATCATCCTCATTTGGGAAAACCTGAGAGCTTTCCCCCAAAGGTCAGGAACACAACAGGGATGTCCATTCCCAACACTGTTACTCAAAAAAGTACTGGAAGTCCTAGCCTCAGCAATCAGACAACAAAAATAAAAGGCATTCAAATTGACAAAGAAATCAAACTCACTCTTCACAAATTATATGATACTTTACATGGAAAACCTGAAAGACTCCACCAAAAAATCACTAGAAGTGAGACGTGATTTCAGCAAAGTTGCAGGATGTAAAATCAATGTAGAGAAATCGGTTGCATTTCTATACACCAATAATGAAGCAGCAGAAAGAGAAATTAAGAATTTAATCCTATTTATAATTGCACCAATAACCATAAAACACCTAGGAATAAACCTAACCAAACAGGTAAAAGATCTGTATGCTGAAAAGTATAGAAAGCTTATGAAAGAAATTGAAGAAGACACAAAGAAATTGAAAAACATTCAATGCTCATGGATTAGAAGGACAAATATTCTCAAATGTCTATATTACCCAAAGCAATCTACGTATTCAATGCAACCTCTATCAAAATAATGCCAGCATTCTTCACAGAGCTAAAACAAACACAGAGGCAAGGGAAATAAAAGAAAAAATGAACTAATGAACTATTGGGACCTCACCAAGATTAAAAGCTTCTGCACAGTGAAGGAAACAACAAAACAAAAAGGCTATCTTCAGAACGGGAGAAGATATTTGCAAATGATATATTGGATAAAGGGTTAGTATCCAAAATCTATAAATGAGTTGTCAAACTCAACACAAAAAAAGAAATAATCCATTAAAGAAATAGGCAGAAGACATGAATAGACACTTTTCCAAAGAAGACATTCAGATGGCTAACAGACACATGAAAAGATGCTCAAAATACTCATCATAAGAGAAATACAGATCAAACCCACGATGGAACTCACACCTGATAGAATGGTGAAAATTAATAACTCGGGAAACAACAGATGTTGGTGAGGATGTGAAGAAAGGGGAACACTTTTGCACTATTGGTGGGAATGCAAACTGGTGCAGCTACTCTGAAAACAGTTTGGAGGTTCCTCAAAAAATTAAAACTGAACTACCCTATGACCCAGCAATTGTACTACTTGGTATTTATCCAAAGGATACAAAAATGCTGATTCAAAGGGGCACATTCAGCCAGTTTTTACAGCAGCACTATCAACAATAGCCAAATTATTATACACACGGACACACACACAATGGAATATTAGTTGGCAATCAAACAAAAAGAATGAAATATTGCCATTTGTAACAATGTGGATGGAACTAGAGAGTATTATGCTAAGTGAAGTAAGACAGAAAAACGAGTATCATATGATTTTACTCATATGTGGAATTTAAGAAACAACAGATGAGCACAGGGGAAGGGAAAGAAAAAATAAGATAAAAACACAGAAGGAGACTCACCATAAAAGACTCTTATATACACAGAACAAACAGGGTTTCTGGAGGGGAGGTGGGTGAGGGGAGTGGCTAAATGGATGATGGGCATTAAGGAGGGCATCTGTTGGGATGAGCACTGTGTGTTATATGTAAGTGATGAATCACTGGGCGCTACTCCTGAAACCAATACTACATTGTATGTTAAATAACTTGAATTTAAACAATAAATTAAAAAATAAATTTAAATTAAAAAATAAAATTAGTTGATACTGGCATACCTTGGATATACTGTGGGTTCAGTTCTTGGCCACTAAAATAAAGCAAGTCAAATGGAAAAAAGAAAAAAAAAGAAAATAGAGGAGAGAACACTTCCCAAATCATTTTTTGAGGATAAAATATTACTGGTAACAAAATCAGAAAAATACGTTACAAGAATAGAAAACTACAGGCCAATGCCATTATGAACTAAGATAAAAAATACTTAACAGACCGATTTCTCGGAAGATGGCGGCGTAGGAGGACGCTGGGCTCACCGCGCGTCCTGCTGATCACTTAGATTCCACCTACACCTGCCTAAATAACCCAGAAAACCGCCAGAGGATTAGCAGAACAGAGTCACCGGACCCAAGTGCAGACGAGAGGCCCACGGAAGAGGGTAGGAAGGGCGGCGAGGCGGTGCGCGCTCCACGGACTGGCGGGAGGGAGCCGGGGCGGAGGGGCGGCTCGCCGGCCAAGCAGAGCCCCCGAGTCCGGCTTGCAAAAGCGGAGGGGCCTGACGGACTGTGTTCCGACAGCAAGCGCGACTTAGCGTCTGGGAGGTCATAAGTTAACAGCTCTGCTCAGAAAGCGGGAAGGCTGGAGGACAAAGGGAGGGTGAGCTGCGGAGCCCCCGGACGACAGAGCTCAGTTTGGCGGGGAACAAAGGCGCTCTCCAGCGCCATCTCCCCCGCCCATCCCCCAGCCAAAATCCCAAAGGGAACCGGCTCCGGCCAGGGAAATTGCTCGCTCCGCGCGAACACCCAACTCTGTGCTTCTGCGGAGCCAAACCTCCGGCAGCGATCTGACTCCCTCCGGCTGCACAGGGCCCCTCCTGAAGTGGATCACCTAAGGAGAAGCGAGCTAAGCCTGCCCCCCCTGCCGCCGTGCACCTTGCCTTCCCACCCCAGCTAATACGCCAGATCCCCAGCATCACAAGCCTGGCAGTGTGCAAGTAGCCCAGACGGGCCACGCCACCCCACAGTGAATCCCGCCCCTAGGAGAGGGGAAGAGAAGGCACACACCAGTCTGACTGTGGCCCCAGCGGTGGGCTGGGGGCAGACATCAGGTCGGACTGCGGCCCCGCCCACCAACTCCAGTTATACACCACAGCACAGGGGAAGTGCCCTGCAGGCCCTCACCACACCAGGGACTATCCAAAATGACCAAGCGGAAGAATTCCCCCCAGAAGAATCTCCAGGAAATAACAACAGCTAATGAGCTGATCAAAAAGGATTTAAATAATATAACAGAAAGTGAATTTAGAATAATAGTCATAAAATTAATCGCTGGGCTGGAAAACAGCATACAGGACAGCAGAGAATCTCTTGCTACAGACATCAGGGGACTAATGAACAGGCACGAGGAGCTGAAAACCGCTTTAAAGGAAATGGAAAACAAAATGCAAACCACCACAGCTCGGATGGAAGAGGCAGAGGAGAGAATAGGTGAACTAGAAGATAAAGTTATGGAAAAAGAGGAAGCTGAGAAAAAGAGAGATAAAAAAATCCAGGAGTATGAGGGGAAAATTAGAGAACTAAGTGATACACTAAAAAGAAATAATTTACGCATAATTGGTATCCCAGAGGAGGAAGAGAGAGGGAAAGGTGCTGAAGGGGTACTTGAAGAAATCATAGCTGAGAACTTCCCTGAACTGGGGAAGGAAAAAGGCATTGAAATCCAAGAGGCACAGAGAACTCCCTTCAGACGTAACTTGAATCGATCTTCTGCACGACATATCATAGTGAAACTGGCAAAATACAAGGATAAAGAGAAAATTCTGAAAGCAGCAAGGGGTAAACGTGCCCTCACATATAAAGGGAGACCTATAAGACTCGTGACTGATCTCTCTTTTGAAACTTGGCAGGCCAGAAAGAATTGGCACGAGATTTTCAGGGTGCTAGACAGCAAAAATATGCAGCCAAGAATCCTTTATCCAGCAAGTCTATCATTTAGAATAGAAGGAGAGATAAAGGTCTTCCCAAACAAACAAAAACTGAAGGAATTTGTCACCACTAAACCAGCCCTACAAGAGATCCTAAGGGGGACCCTGTGAGACAAAGTACCAGAGACATCACTACAAGCATAAAACATACAGACATCACAATGACTCTAAACCCGTATCTTTCTATAATAACACTGAATGTAAATGGATTAAATGCGCCAACCAAAAGACATAGGGTATCAGAATGGATAAAAAAACAAGACCCATCTATTTGCTGTCTACAAGAGACTCATTTTAGACCTGAGGACACCTTTAGATTGAGAGTGAGGGGATGGAGAACTATTTATCATGCTACTGGAAGCCAGAAGAAAGCTGGAGTAGCCATACTTATATCAGACAAACTAGACTTTAAATTAAAGGCTGTAACAAGAGATGAAGAAGGACATTATATAATAGTTACAGGGTCTATCCATCAGGAAGAGCTAACAATTATAAATGTCTATGCGCCGAATACCGGAGCCCCCAAATATATAAAACAATTACTCATAAACAGAAGCAACCTTATTGATAAGAATGTGGTAATTGCTGGGGACTTTAACACCCCACTTACAGAAATGGATAGATCATCTAGACACACGGTCAATAAAGAAACAAGGGCCCTGAATGAGACACTGGATCAGATGGACTTGACAGATATATTTAGAACTCTGCATCCCAAAGCAACAGAATATACTTTCTTCTCGAGTGCACATGGAACATTCTCCAAGATAGATCATATACTGGGTCACAAATCAGCCCTTCATAAGTTTACAAGAATTGAAATTATACCATGCATACTTTCAGACCACAATGCTATGAAGCTTGAAGTCAACCACAGGAAAAAGTCTGGAAAACCTCCAAAAGCATGGAGGTTAAAGAACACCCTACTCACGAATGAGTGGGTCAACCAGGCAATTAGAGAAGAAATCAAAAAATATATGGAAACAAACGAAAATGAAAATACAACAATCCAAACGCTTTGGGACGCAGCGAAGGCAGTCCTGAGAGGAAAATACATCGCAATCCAGGCCTATCTCAAGAAACAAGAAAAATCCCAAATACAAAATCTAACAGCACACCTAAAGGAAATAGAAGCAGAACAGCAAAGGCAGCCTAAACCCAGCAGAAGAAGAGAAATAATAAAGATCAGAGCAGAAATAAACAATATAGAATCTAAAAAAACTGTAGAGCAGATCAACGAAACCAAGAGTTGGTTTTTTGAAAAAATAAACAAAATTGACAAACCTCTAGCCAGGCTTCTCAAAAAGAAAAGGGAGATGACCCAAATAGATAAAATCATGAATGAAAATGGAATTATTACAACCAATCCCTCAGAGATACAAACAATTATCAGGGAATACTATGAAAAATTATATGCCAACAAATTGGACAACCTGGAAGAAATGGACAAATTCCTGAACACCCACACTCTTCCAAAACTCAATCAGGAGGAAATAGAAAGCTTGAACAGACCCATAACCAGCGAAGAAATTGAATCGGTTATCAAAAATCTCCCAACAAATAAGAGTCCAGGACCAGATGGCTTCCCAGGGGAGTTCTACCAGACGTTTAAAGCAGAGATAATACCTATCCTTCTCAAGCTATTCCAAGAAATAGAAAGGGAAGGAAAACTTCCAGACTCATTCTAGGAAGCCAGTATTACTTTGATTCCTAAACCAGACAGAGACCCAGTCAAAAAAGAGAACTACAGGCCAATATCCCTGATGAATATGGATGCCAAAATTCTCAATAAGATACTAGCAAATCGAATTCAACAGCATATAAAAAGAATTATTCACCATGATCAAGTGGGATTCATTCCTGGGATGCAGGGCTGGTTCAACATTCGCAAATCAATCAACGTGATACATCACATTAACAAAAAAAAAGAGAAGAACCATATGATCCTGTCAATCGATGCAGAAAAGGCCTTTGATAAAATCCAGCACCCTTTCTTAATAAAAACCCTTGAGAAAGTCGGGATAGAAGGAACATACTTAAAGATCATAAAAGCCATTTATGAAAAGCCCACAGCTAACATCATCCTCAACGGGGAAAAACTGAGAGCTTTTTCCCTGAGATCAGGAACACGACAGGGATGCCCACTCTCACCGTTGTTATTTAACATAGTGCTGGAAGTTCTAGCATCAGCAATCAGACAACAAAAGGAAATCAAAGGCATCAAAATTGGCAAAGATGAAGTCAAGCTTTCGCTTTTTGCAGATGACATGATATTATACATGGAAAATCCGATAGACTCCACCAAAAGTCTGCTAGAACTGATACAAGAATTCAGCAAAGTTGCAGGATACAAAATCAATGTACAGAAATCAGTTGCATTCTTATACACTAACAATGAAGCAACAGAAAGACAAATAAAGAAACTGATCCCATTCACAATTGCACCAAAAAGCATAAAATACCTAGGAATAAATCTAACCAAAGATGTAAAGGATCTGTATGCTGAAAACTATAGAAAGCTTATGAAGGTAATTGAAGAAGATTTAAAGAAATGGAAAGACATTCCCTGCTCATGGATTGGAAAAATAAATATTGTCAAAATGTCAATACTACCCAAAGCTATCTACACATTCAATGCAATCCCAATCAAAATTGCACCAGCATTCTTCTCGAAACTAGAACAAGCAATCCTAAAATTCATATGGAACCACAAAAGGCCCCGAATAGCCAAAGGAATTTTGAAGAAGAAGACCAAAGCAGGAGGCATCACAATCCCAGACTTCAGCCTCTACTACAAAGCTGTCATCATCAAGACAGCATGGTATTGGCACAAAAACAGACACACAGACCAATGGAATAGAATAGAAACCCCAGAACTAGACCCACAAACATATGGCCAACTCATCTTTGACAAAGCAGGAAAGAACATCCAATGGAAAAAAGACAGCCTCTTTAACAAATGGTGCTGGGAGAACTGGACAGCAACATGCAGAAGGTTGAAACTAGACCACTTTCTCACACCATTTACAAAAATAAACTCAAAATGGATAAAGGACCTAAATGTGAGACAGGAAACCATCAGAACCTTAGAGGAGAAAGCAGGAAAAGACCTCTCTGACCTCAGCCGTAGCAATCTCTTACTCGACACATCCCCAAAGGCAAGGGAATTAAAAGCAAAAGTGAATTACTGGGACCTTATGAAGATCAAAAGCTTCTGCACAGCAAAGGAAACAACCAACAAAACTAAAAGACAACCAACGGAATGGGAAAAGATATTTGCAAATGACATATCGGACAAAGGGCTAGTATCTAAAATCTATAAAGAGCTCACCAAACTCCACACCCGAAAAACAAATAACCCAGTGAAGAAATGGGCAGAAAACATGAATAGACACTTTTCTAAAGAAGACATCCAGATGGCCAACAGGCACATGAAAAGATGTTCAGCGTCGCTCCTTATCAGGGAAATACAAATGAAAACCACACTCAGGTATCACCTCACGCCAGTCAGAGTGGCCAAAATGAACAAATCAGGAGACTATAGATGCTGGAGAGGATGTGGAGAAACGGGAACCCTCTTGCACTGTTGGTGGGAATGCAAATTGGTGCAGCCGCTCTGGAAAACAGTGTGGAGGTTTCTCAGAAAATTAAAAATAGACCTACCCTATGACCCAGCAATAGCACTGCTAGGAATCTACCCAAGGGATACAGGAGTACTGATGCATAGGGGCACTTGTACCCCAATGTTCATAGCAGCACTCTCAACAATAGCCAAATTATGGAAAGAGCCTAAATGTCCATCAACTGATGAATGGATAAAGAAATTGTGGTTTATATACACAATGGAATACTACGTGGCAATGAGAAAAAATGAAATATGGCCTTTTGTAGCAACGTGGATGGAACTGGAGAGTGTGATGCTAAGTGAAATAAGCCATACAGAGAAAGACAGATACCATATGGTTTCACTCTTATGTGGATCCTGAGAAACTCAACAGGAACCCATGGGGGAGGGGAAGGGAGGAAAAAAAAAAGACGTTAGAGTGGGAGAGAGCCAAAGCATAAGAGACTGTTAAAAACTGAGAACAAACTGAGGGTTGATGGGGGGTGGGAGGGAGGGGCGGGTGGGTGATGGGTATTGAGGAGGGCACCTTTTGGGATGAGCACTGGGTGTTGTATGGAAACCAATGTGTCAATAAACTTCATAAAAAAAAAAAAAAAAAAAAAAAAGAAGAGTGACCACCAAAAATAAGAATTCAGCCCAAGAGACTCTTTAGTACATGAATATCTGCAAGGGAACTCCTCTTACAAGTGATCGTTACCATTTTTATATCCATGCCAATTTTTACGTTCCTATGTAATCTTCTGGCTGCAGGGACTCAAAAAGTAAACAGTAAAATAGTGAGGACTTCACTATACGCAAAACCAGAATGTGGGAAAGACTTTGGACAGGAGAGGGCTTCCTCTGCAGCCCCAGCAAAACATTCCCCAACCCTTGTCACATATTTTCAAAGTTCACTCGTGCTGAGCTACCTCGTGTAGTTATCTTTTGTGTAACCCTTAAAGGTTTTCTTTTTTCCTCTTAAAAAAAAAAAAAAAAAAAAAAAAAAAAAAAAAAAAACTACCCTAAAAAATAAATTATTTTAAAAATGTGAAAAAAAAAAAAAAAAAAAAAACTTAACAAAGCATTGCTATAATATATCTAGCAATATGTCAAAATGACCACACACCATTACAATGTAAAGTTAATTACAGGAATTCAAGGTTAGTTTCACATTTGAAAGTCTATCCACGTAATTTATGACATTGACAGAATGAAAGATAAAAATATATGATCATCTCAATATATGCAGGAAAGTTATTCAACAATATTCAATAGTATCTTATTGAATATCTTATTGAATTCAATAGAAGCTCTTAACAAATTAAGAATAGAAATTATTTAATCTGAAGTATCAATGGAAAACCTACAATAAACATAATGATAATGAAATATTGAATGTGTTCCCTTGAAGATCTAAAAAGTGATGATGATAAACTCTCACTAATCATGTCTAATGAGCACTGTACTGGATATCTTCATTGCAGCAATAAGACAATAGAAATAAAGGATCTAATACTGGAAAGGATAAAATAAAACTGTTACTTTATAACAGAGGACATGGCTATCTATGTAATAACTTCCAAAAGAATGGTAGAAGTCACTGCTATAGGTTAATATAGCAAGATTCCAGAATATAAGGTCAAATGTAGTAGACTCTAAGTCTAAAGTTCTCTTGTCTAGAAAAAGAGTGGGATGCAGGATGAAAAGTAAGAGATGGCTAATGTCCAGGAAAAGACAAGAGCCCCGGATAAGGGTCCTTACCTCGTTTTTAGTAGGATCAGAAGGCTTACAAATATGGCAATGGATGTGCACAAAGAGACAATGAATCTGTGAACATTAACTAGTGGACATGGGGGAAGGGGGTCTTGAAGATATTCAGGGTTAGGGGTTTGGGTTAATACAAAACAAAATCCTGGCACTGGGCAGTCAGGCAGAAGGCTGTTTACATCGGACATGAGGCACCATCTCTGTTTATCTTAGCTAGCCTTGGGGATGAGACAGGTAGGACATGTGACCTCAGAGTTAATAAGGCACTTTTCTTTTGTTAATCATCTCTGCTCTGGGCAACTTCACCCACAGATCAGCAGTCTATAGCCCAATTTACCTGTTTACCTAACTTGGTCCTACCTTCCTGTGAAAGCAGCTTTCTGCTATAGTATTAAATGGGGGGCACTTCTGCCCTGAATACCTAATCTTGTTTACTTCATATACCTATGTTCTATATTGGTGCCTTTGCACCTTCCTATTCTGGGGCCTTTGCCCCTTGCTCTCTATTCTGGGGTCTCTGCACTCTATCTCTATTCTGGGGGCCTAAGCCCCCTTTCTCTATCATTATTCACCTAATCTTGTTTACCCAAACTCAAGTGTGGGCATCCTATGGCTTTATACTTCTTTATGCCTTGTTAACCCATTGGTGTAAGCACGGGAGATTCCTAAGCTTATTCCCCACAGTCAAAGCAATAACATAAATTCTACTTCTGTATTATATCAGCAAACAAAATGAAATGAAAATTAAAATATTAAGTACTATAAATCATTTAACAGTAATCAAGCAACAGCCAAAACATGTATAGTAAAACCTGACTTAAATCATATGTAGAAATGTAAAAGTCTTATAATGGCCAAAACAATCTTGAAAATAAGTGCACATTTTGAGGCCTTGAACTATTTCAATTCAAAGTTACTCTCTAACTACACTAATCAAGACAGTGTGGTAGTGACACAAAGATAGATAAATAGATCAGTGGATCTGAATAGAACAGATTGTTTCAAAACAATTTTCATCATAACCCCATCAGGATTGCATTTTTTATACAGGATAAAAACTTACTAAAGAGATATGTAAAAATATCTCCCTAAAAAGAGATGTACAAGAATATTCATAAAGGCTTCATTCAAAATAGCTGAAAATGACATACAGCCCAAATGTCCTTAAAGAGGAAAATGCAAAAACATATTATAACATATTCATACCGTGGACTACTATTGAACAATATACTGTAAAAAATGTTGACACATAAGTGGGGATAAATCTCACTGTTAATATGCTAAGAAAAATAGACACAAAGAGTGCATACTATATAGTTATTTTATATAAAATTATAGATTGCTGGGCACCTGGGTGGCTCAGTCAGTTCAGCATCCAACTTCAGCTCAGGTCATGATCTCACAGTTGGTGACTTCAAGCCCCGTGTTGGGCTCTGTGCTGACAGCTCAGAGCCTGGAGCCTGCTTTGGATTCTGTGTCTCCCTCTCTCTCTGCCCCTCCCATGCCTGTACTCTCCCTATCAAAAATAAATAAACATTAAAAAGATTAAAATAAAATAAAATAAAATAAAATAAAAGATTGCAAAAGAATCATCTGTGACTTAAAAAATTAAGAACAGTGATTTCCCTTGGAGGAGATTTACTGGGAAGAGATATGAAGAAACTTTCTGGAGCATATATCAATCTCATCCAATGTACTTTTGAAAGAATGTGTGTCTTTCACTGAATATTAATTTTATACATTAAATGTATATAAATATTGAATGTAAGAAAACAGAAGTTTTTTGCAATATTATAGATTCACAAATCTGAAATTATATATCTGTATTCTTGCTTAAGTAAATGAATAATGAAAGCCAGTTTCCCACTGTTGGGAAAATTCACATATATATATGTATATCCATATATATATATGAATAGGGAAAATTCACATATATATATATGAATAGGGAAAATTCACATATATATATATATATAATAATGAAAAGCCAGTTTCCCACTGTTGGGAAAATTCACATATATATATATATATATATATAGATATATATATATAGATATATATATATGAATAGGGAAGGACTAGCATATACCATACAGTATTGAAATTTCAGGTATCAATGTAAAGCAAAATTTAATTGGCTACAATGAAGCTAAGAGGTAATGGAACAACTTCTACAGAAGGCAGTGCAAGAATACCATACCCAGACATTCATAGAATGGGTAGGAAGATTTCACCTGCATCATCCTATGCCCCATACCAGTAACAACTCAGTGCCAAAAGAAGTCACTTCTGCCATGATTTCCCCCGTGCAGGAAAAAATGGAGGAAGAGAAGAAAGAAGACTCAAATAAAATATCAGAAGTGAAAAAGGAGACATTCATATGGATGCCTCAGAATTAAAACTTATCACGGGGCGCCTGGGTGGCGCAGTCGGTTAAGCGTCCGACTTCAGCCAGGTCACGATCTCACGGTCCGTGAGTTCGAGCCCCGCGTCGGGTTCTGGGCTGATGGCTCGGAGCCTGGAGCCTGTTTCCGATTCTGTGTCTCCCTCTCTCTCTGCCCCTCCCCTGTTCATGCTCTGTCTCCCTCTGTCCCAAAAATAAAATAAACGTTGAAAAAAAAAATTAAAAAAAAAAACTTATAAGGAACTATTATAAACAATCACATATCAACACATTTGAAAACCTACAAAAGATGAATAAGTTCCTAGAAGCATACAACTTACCATAGTTGAATAAAGAAGAATTAGAAAGCCTGAACAGACCAATAGCACATAAGAAGATTGACCCTGTGATAAAAAGCCTCCCAACAAAGAAAAACACGGCACTAGAAGACACCACAGGTGAATTCTACTAAATTCTAAATATTTTTTTATGTTAAGATTTTATTTTTAACATAATCTCTACACACAATGTGAGGCTTGCATTTACAACCTTAAGATTACCAGTTGCATATGCTCTATCGACTAATCCAGCCAGGAGCCCCTAAATATTAATGAACTTTTCAAAGAAATAGAAGAAGGAAGCCATTCAAACTCATTTACAGAGGCCAGAATCTTAACAATAATAAAGCCATACAAAGACACTACAGGAAAAGAACACCATAGGCCAATATTTCAGATGAACATACACAGAAACATCCGCAATTAAATATATTCAAACCAAACTCAAGTGCACGTTTGAAGTATATGCTATGGCCAAGGATGATTTATCCTTGGCATGCAAGTATGACTACATATGCAAATCATTAACTGTGACATATTAAATTAACAAAATGAAGGATAAAAAATACATGATCATCATAATAGATGCAGGAAAAGCATTTGACAAAGTTCAACATCAATTCATGCTAAAAAACTGTCAATAAAATAGGTATCAAAGGAATTTACCTGAACTTAATGGAGACCATATATGCAGATCCAAGCAGTAACATCATAATCAATGGGGAAAACCTGAAAGCTTTTCTTCTAAGATTTAAAACAAAATAAAGATGCCCACTCTAACCACTTTTACTCAGTACAGTACTAGAGACTCCAGCTAAGCAATTAGACAAGAAAATTAAGTAAAAGCCATCTTATTCAGAAAAAAGAGGTAAAATTATGTTTGCAGATAACATCATCACATATGCAGAAAACTCTAAATACTCAACAACAACAACAACAAACTTATAACTAAAACACATACTCAGCATATTTTGGCATATATAATCAAGAAAAAAATCCAGGGCATTCAGAGGGGTACCTGGGTGACTCAGTCAGTTAAGCATCCAACTCTTGATCTCAGCTCAGGTCATGATCTCACAGTTCAGGAGATCTAGCTCCACATTAGGCTCTGTGCTAACAGTGCAGAGTCTGCTTGGGATATTCTCTCTTCTCTCTCTCTGTCACTCCCCAACTCATTCTCTCTCTCTTTCTCTCAAAATAAATAAGTAAACTTTTAAAAAAATCAATTTTGTGTATATACACAATCAACTATCCAAAAAGCAAATCCAGAAACAGTTCCACTTATAAGAGCAACAACAACAGTCAAATACTTAGTGGTAAATTTAATCAAATAGGTGAAAGAACTGTATACTGGAAATTACAGAAAATTGCTGTAGGAAATTAAAGAAGGCACAGACAAGGGATCCTGGGTGGCTCAGTCAGTTGAGACTATAATTCTTGATCTCGGCTCAGGTCATGACCCTGTGGTCATGAGATCAAGACCCATGTCGGGCTCTGTGCTGAGTGTGCAGCCTGCTTGGGATTCTCTCTCTCCCCCTCTGCCCCTCCCTCACTTACACACTCTCTCTCAAAATAAACTAACATTAAGAAAATAAAGCACAGACAAATGTAAACACATATGATGTTCATGGGTTGGAAGAGTTAATGTTAAAATGTCCATACTACCCAAAGTTATCTACATATTCAATGCAATTCCTACCAAAATTTCAATGACGCTCTTTAGAAAAATAGAAAAAAAAATCTTATAATCAGGTGGAAACACAAAAGACCCTAAAAAGACAAAGCAAAGAAATGTTGAAAAGGAATAATAGGACTAGATTTCTATCTCATTCTTGATTTCATATTTCTTGATTTCAAACTATGTTACAAAGCTATACTAATCAAAACAATATGGTACTGACCTAGAAATAGACACACAGAAAAATAGAACAAAAAAAAGTCACCAGAAATACATCCTTGATATATGGTTAACTAACATTTGACAAGGTCTCCAAGAATATTTAATAGGGAATGGATAGTCTCTTCACTAAATGATGCTAGGAAAACTAATCACATGCAGAAAAATGAAATTGTACCCTTAGATTGCACCATTGAAAAGATTAACTTGATATAGATTAAAGACTTAAAGATAAAATCTGAAAGAGTAAAACTTCTGGAAGAAAATAGGAAAAACCTTCTTGATGTTGGTCTTGGCAGAGATTTTTTGGATCTGATGCCAAAAGCACAAGCACTAAAAACAAAAATTAATAAAGGGGGCCAAATCAAACTAAAGAGGTTTTGCACAGCAAAATAAATAATCAACAAAATGAAAAGGGAACCAATGAAATGGGAGAAAGATTTACAAATCATATATCTGATAAGGGTTTAATATCCAAAATATATAAACAACCCAACCCATAAACTCAACAGCAAAAAAATAATCCAATTGGAAAAAGAGCAGAAGAGAGGTGCCTGGGTGGTTCAGTTGTTTAAGCATCCGACTTCGGCTCTGGTCATGATCTCACAATTCACGAGTTCAAGCCTTGTGATGGGCTCTATGCTGATAGCTTGGAGCCTGGAGCCTGCTTTGTATTCTGTGTCTGCCCCTCTCCTGCTCATGCTCTCTCTCTCTCTCTCTCTGTCAAAAATAAATAAACCTTAATAAAAAGAAAAAAAGAAAAAAGAGCAGAGGGCCTCAGTAGACATTTTTCTGAAGAAGCCATACAGATGGCCATCAGATACATGAAAAGTTGTTCACATCACTAGTCATCAGAATAATGCCAATGAAAACCACAATGAGATATCACATCACACTGTTTAGAAAGGCAATCATGAAAACGACAAAAAATTTAAAGTTTTAGCAAAGATGTGGAAAAAGGGAACTCTTGTATACTGTTTGTGAGAATATAAGTTGTTGCAGCCACTACAGAAAACATTATGGAGGTTTCTCAAAAAATTAAAAATAGAAATACCACATGATGCAGGAATTCCACTTCTGGGTATATATCCAAAAGAAATGAGAACAGGATACACATTTACACTCTTATGCTCATTGCAGTATTACTGACAATAGGCAAAACATGGAAACAGCCTCAATGTCCACCAATGTATGAATACATAAAAAAGTCTGATAACTTACACATACACACACAATGGAATATTATTCAGCCTTTAGAAAGGATAATATTCTCACTTGTGACAACACAGATAAATTTGAAGGACATTAAGCTACATAAAATAAGCCAGATGCAGAAACAAAAATACTGTATCATCTCAGTTATGTGGAACCTAAAACAGTCAAAATTCATATAAGTATAGAGTAGAATGGTGGTTGCCAGGCATGGGGAAATGGGAAATGGGGAGATGTTGGTCAAAGAGTACAGAGTTTCAATTATGCAAGAGATAATCAGTTCTGGAGATCTAATGTACAGAATAGTGACTCCATAGACCTGGAAATCTAATGTGCACTTAACAATACATTATTGTGGTAGTGCTTGGGTGGCTCAGTCAGTTAAGCAGCTGACTCTTCATTTCAGCTCAGGTCATGACCTCATGGTCATGGGTTCCAGCCCTGCATTGGGCTTTGTGCTCAGTGTGGAGCCTGCTTCGGATCTTCTGTCTCCCTCTTTCTGCCCCTACCCCGCTCATGTTCTTTCTCCCTCTCTTTTCTCTCTCCCTCAAAAACAAATAAATGTTTAAAAAATTTTTTTTAAAATACTGTACTGTGTAAGTAAAATTTGCTGAGTAGATCTTAAGTGTTCTCAACATATGCGTGCACACACACACACACACACACACACACACACACAATGGTAACTAAAAGATATAATGGTCTGGTTAATTGGCTTGATTGTGTTAATCATTTCACAATGTACATTTATATCAACAACATTATTGTTTTATAACTTTAGTATATTTACAAGTTTTGTTCCTTTTACTTCAGTATAGCTGGAAAAAAGAAAAAATACTTAGACTTACTAATTGGCGGGGTATTTCAAATTAAAGAGGAGTTATTTTCTACACTTTTTTCTCTTTTTTTTTTTATATGAAGTTTATTGACAAATTGGTTTCCATACAACACCCAGTGCTCATCCCAAAAGGTGCCCTCCTCAATACCCATCACCCACCCGCCCCTCCCTCCCACCCCCCATCAACCCTCAGTTTGTTCTCAGTTTTTAACAGTCTCTTATGCTTTGGCTCTCTCCCACTCTAACCTCTCTTTTTTTTTTTTTCCTTCCCCTCCCCCATGGGTTCCTGTTAAGTTTCTCAGGATCCACATAAGAGTGAAACCATATGGTATCTGTCTTTCTCTGTATGGCTTATTTCACTTAGCATCACACTCTCCAGTTCCATCCACGTTGCTACAAAAGGCCATATTTCATTTTTTCTCATTGCCACGTAGTATTCCATTGTGTATATAAACCACAATTTCTTTATCCATTCATCAGTTGATGGACATTTAGGCTCTTTCCATAATTTGGCTATTGTTGAGAGTGCTGCTATGAACATTGGGGTACAAGTGCCCCTATGCATCAGTACTCCTGTATCCCTTGGGTAGATTCCTAGCAGTGCTATTGCTGGGTCATAGGGTAGGTCTATTTTTAATTTTCTGAGGAACCTACACTTTTTAAAAACTAGAATGAGAACATTCAATTGTAGTATAGATATGTATACAAAGTATATAGTAACCTTTTTCCAAAAATTGTTCTGGAAATGTCAATGAAAAATATGCATATACCCTATGACCTCTTAAACCTTCCTTTGTGAATCAATCTTAGAGAAATAAAAGTGCTTTTCTGAAAGTATATGTGCTCAAGAAGTTATATTTCAGCTTTTATTGTAAACATTTTAGCAGGGAGTGGGAGCTTGAACAAATGTCCACCAAAAGAGGTATCACTGAGCACTTTTATGGCACCTCTATGCTATGGAATATTATGCAAACATTATTAAGAACAAATGGTTCTATATTTGTCTAAAACAAAGTGCAAACACTATATATAGCATAATCCTTGCAGTAGAAGGTATTTGTACCAGCTTATATCCCCTAAGCAACTTACTATTCAAGTAAATAATGACAGCATACTATCGTAAGCATTTACAGCTCTCCACCCTTCTGCTTCATCTTCAGGTGGGGTAAGCCAGGACTGCCTAAGTGTTAATGCCTGACAGATCAGCCTTTAACTAATGATGGGTAATTGCAGCATAACCTTCACAGCTTCCTTGGCCCCCAGGGTGAGATAACTCTGAGATAGGCTCTACACTGCCTCCACTAGTTCCCCAGAAGTTTTCAGTGTCAGTTTACTATAGTCGTAATGTGCTAAAATAATACACCTTTATTTGCCTCCTTTTTTCCCTGACTCACATCCTCCCTACCAGTCAGTGTTCTCTACACTCTTCTCCTCAAAGCCACATATGGGGATGGGCATTTATTGCAGTGGTTTGCACAAAACATGAATTGTAGCTTTGAGGAGAAGAGTGTAGAGAATGATACTTGTTTAATTCAAGAGGATAAATATAAATTAGAGCAGTGTGTCAGGAGTCCCAAAGAGCACTCCCAGGTTGGAAGATTTGCTAGGAGTGTAGACACAGTAAGCCACTTTTATCACTTGAATACTGGGAACTTTCTCCAAATCCAAGTTCTAAGATGAAGGCCCAGGGTCATCCATTTAAACAGGCCTTTTATTTTCTTAATTTTTGTCTTTTATTTAAATCCAAGTTAGTTAACATATAGTGTAATAACGGTTCTAGGAATAGAATTTAGTGATTCATCACTTACATATAACAACCAGTATTCATCCCAAAAAGTGCCCTTCTTAATGCCCATCACCCATTTAGCCCATCCCCCTGACCCACCACCCTTCTAGCAAACCTCAGTTTGTTCTCTGTATTTGAGAGTGTCTTATGGTTTGCCTCCCTCTGTTTTTATCTTATTTTTCCTTCCCTTCCCCAATGTTCATCTGTTGTTTTTCTTAAATTCCACATAGGAATGAAATCATTTGATATTTGTCTCTTTCCACCTACTTATTTCGCTTAGAACGATACATTCCAGTTCCATCGATGTTGTGGCAAATAGCAAGATTTCATTCTATTTCATTACCAAGTAATATCCCATTGTGTGTGTGTGTGTGTGTGTGTGTGTGTGTGTGTGTGTGTACACATACCACAGCTTCTTTATCCATTCATTAGTCGATGGGTATTTGGGCTCTTTCCATAATTTGGCTATTGTTGATAGAGCTACTATAAACATTGGGGTGCATGTGCCTCTTCGAATCAGAATTTTTGTGTCCTTTGGCTAAACACATAGGAGTGCAATTGATGGGTCAAGGGGTAACTCTAGTTTTATTTTTTGAGGAACCTCCATACTGTTCTCCAGAGTGGCTGCACCCAGTTTGAATTCCCACCAACAGTTCAAAAGCGTTCCCCTTTTTCCATGTCCTTGCCAAAATCTGTTCTTTCCTGAGTTAATTTTCACCACTCTGACAGGTGTGAGGTAGTATCTCATTGTGGTTTTGATTTGTATTTCTCTTATGATAAGTGATATTGAGCATCTTTTCACCTGTCTGTTAGCCATCTGGACATCTTCTTTGGAAAAGTGTCTATTCATGTCTTCTGCCCATTTCTTTACTGGATTACTTGTTTTTTGGGTGTTGAGTTTGATAAGTTCTTCAGATTTTAGTTACCAACCCTTTATCCAATATGTCATTTGCAAATATCTCCTCCCATTCTGAAGATAGCCTTTTTGTTTTGTTGATTGTTTCCTTCACTGTGCAGAAGCTTTTTATCTTGATGTGGTCCCAATAGTTCATTTTTGCTTTTGTTTCCCTTGCCTCTGGAGACATATCTGGTAAGAAACTGCTGTGGCTGAGGTCAAAGAGGTTGTTGCTTGTTTTTTCCTGTAGGATTTTGATAGTTTCCTATCTTATGTTTAGGTCTTTCATCCATTTTGAGTTTATTTTTGTGTATGGTGTAAGAAAGTAGTCCAGGTTCATTCTTCTGCATGTCACTGTCCAGTTTTCCCAACACCATTTGCTGAAGAGACTGTCTTTTTCCATTGGATACTCTTTACTGCTTTGTCAAAGATTAATTGGCCATACATTTGTGGGTCTGTTTCTGGGTTCTCTATTCTGTTCCATTGATCTATGTGTCTGTTTTTGTGTCAGTACCATCCTGTCTTGATGATTACAACTTTGTATATACAGCTTGAAGTCCAGAATTGTGATGCCTTCAGCTTTGGGTTTTTCTTCAACATTAATTTGGCTATTCGAGGTCTTTCATGGTTGCATACAAATTTTAGAACTGTTTGTTCTAGCTCTGTGAAAAATTAAACAGGTCTTTTAAAGGATAAAAGCCAAGCCTCTATATTAACTTCCCACACAAGCAGAGTTTGGTTAAGATTTAATTTATGCATTTTAAAAATTATTCTACTTGGCACAGTGAGTTCATGTGGCTTTTAAAATTAAAATAGTAATAACATAAATAGGAAATTCAATTCAATAATGATAACATAAAACATATAGTCACTTTAACATCCTCTCAAAATCCATTAAAATAATAGACTATTACAACTCCAACATTCATGCTAAAAAGGAAAGCAAGTCTCTAACAGACAAGAAGAGAGAAGAAATTTTAAAAGGTACAAAAAAATTAGGAACAGATTAATAAGAAAACTAAAAAATGCTGAAGAACCCTCTATCTCATAAAGAGAGAGAAGGGTACCTACAAATAATTATTGCTGCTAGCAGAACCTGTATATAACTATAAGAAAAATCACAATAGGTACTTTTCCCATGTAATTAAAGAACAGTGGAAACATTTCATTCCTTCTTTCTTACAGTAGCTGTTATCAGTGTTTTGACCCCAGAATAAAAATAGAAGTAGAACACTCTAAAACATGACTATTTACACAAGAAGATGAGTAGTACTTTAATTCTTGTCAGCCACCACAAAAGACATGGATTCCCTAAATTCAGAAGGCCAGGAAACTAAACTCTAAAGAAATCCTGGTAACTAAAATATGCACCTCAACAAGTACCCAAACTAAGGGTGTCCTCTTAATTCTAACCTGCATTCAAGACAAAAGAAAAGGGGAATCATTTATATCTAAGTAAATCAGTCAGTCAGATAAATCGTTTTTTTGTTTGTTTGTTTGTTTTGTTTTGTTTTTTAATGAGAACTCTACCACCAATGTGGTAGATCTCACCACAAGATCAAGAGTCACATGCTCTATGGACTAAGCCAGCCAGGTGACCACAGTGTGACTAATCTTAACCATTATATACAAATATGCATATACAATCAGTAATAATCAACAGTTGAAGAAACAAAATGTCAAAATTCTGCAAATTGAACAGAGTACACAACCTTAATATAATAGTTTCTCTTTTCCTATTAATACTAATATTGAAATTAATACCTCATTGTTGACTCTACATTTTATAATGCTGTATTTTCTCAAATCTCTGAAGCAGTCATTTTTAATTTCTACAAATTTTATTGAAATAAAATCTCAATATTTTGGCTGAATAGCAGAATGACCCAAGCTGAAGATAAAATTAATAACTGTAAGATTAAATTGAGGTATCTTCCAGGAATGTAATGTAAAAGTATGAAAAGATGAGAAGAAAAAAAGTGAGATACATAAAATGAGTATTATAATTCCAGTACCCTTTCAATAGAGATCAAAACAGACATTGAAGAGGAAGAAAATAAATAGTGCAAAATACATCTGAATAAAAGAATGACTAAGTGTCCAAATGAGAAGTCTAAGAAGAATTTTTTTAAAGTTTCAAAATCTGAAACATTTGGATGAAACTTTAAAAAAATTAAAGGAAAATTTTTTAAATTCCATAATGGAAATGTAAAAACAATCCCTAAAACAAAACAAGAATCAGATGAGACATTAGGACAATTTGCCCACAGTTCTGTGAGAAGTTTATTTTGATCCTATACATGCCATACCCAGACATACAAATAATTTTCTCAGTCAATGATAGAACAAGTAGAAAATACATAATTAAGGCTATAAAATATTTGAAAAACAAAACTAAAAATCTTGAACCTATGCACACGCATAGATTATTGTGTTTAACTGCAGCAGAATATGCACTCTGCAAGATGTTCATGAGACATTTATAAAATTTACTGTATACTAGATTATAAGACAAATTCCATTAAAATTTCATATGGCAAACATCACAGAACACATTTTCTGACCACAATGCATTTAAGTTAAAAATCAATTTTTAGATGACTAGATAAACATCATATTTGAAAACTAGAACTCCAGTCTTTAAACAACATAGGTCCAGATTTTAAATAATAGACATTAGAAAATATGTTAAAATGATCAATAATGAGAACATAATTTAACAAGTATGATTGGATATAAATGAAGCAATATAAAGACGAGATTTTGTAATATTGAATGTCCATACCAGAAAAAGGAAAAGGCTGAAAATTAATTATGCATATAAATTAATGCATATCAATACATTTCAAAAGGAAAAATACAATGAATTTAGAGAAGGTAAAAATAAAAGAAGTATAGGAGCAGAAATTAATAAAAATAAAAACCAGATATGACACTGATATATTCAGAAAAAGTGGGTTCTTTGAAAAGATCAATAAAACTTTATCCCCTGGCAAGGTTGAGTAGGAAAATAAAAAAAAAGATGGAAGGCACAAATAATGAATATCAAGAATTAAAAAGATCAGAACTTCACAAAATTAAAGATGGTTTTAGACATGAATACTTTAAAAGATAATATTAACTTATGTTAATACATTTGGAAAGTTAAATGAAATACATTCATAAGATAATATAGCAACAAAATTGAATCACAAAATTTGAAAATCTGAATATATTAGTACTTTGAACATGAAAGAAATGAAATTATATTAATAATAAATCTTCCCACTAAGAAAACATACCAAATGTTCACAAAGGAACAATTATAACATTAGAGAAATTCTTCCAGACTCTAGAAGAGAGTATAAGCATCAAATCTTTTTATTAAGATAAATAATCTTGATCCAAAATCTATCAATGGCATTGTAATAAAGGAAAATTTAGAGGTCATTCTTTTAAGCTAAAAATCCTAAACAAAATGCAAACCAAAAACAGTAACTTCTAAAATGTATACTACATCATGATATGGAATTTATCTGAGAAATATAATGTTGGTCTAATATTGGATAATCAGTTTAGTATTGTATTTACATTAGGCAATTAAAGGAGAAAATCATATGAAAATTTTAGAATATGCAGAAAAAGCATCTGATAAAATCTAACATGAGATCATGTTAAAGCTTAGTAAACTAGGTACAAAAGGAGTCACTCTTACTCTGATCAAAAATATGTATAATCCTCACAACAACCAAAACTACAACCAACGTCAAACATAATAGTGAAAGTTTGAAGATCGCTCTGATACTCAACATTATACTGGAAGGAATAACAACATTAAAGCAGAAAAGAAAAATAAGGTAAGAACAAGGGTAGAAGACCATTAGTGAAAGAAAGGATAGTCCTTTCAACAAATGGTGCTGGGGAAACTGGATATCCACATGCAAAAGAATAAAGTGGGAACCGTAACGTACATGCTGTACAAATATCAACACAAAATAGATCAAGGGCCTAACTGTAAGAACTAAAATTATAAAACTCTTAGAAGAAAACATGGCTAGATTCTCTGCTTAGGATCTCAGATGGCTAAAATCAAAACACTGGCCACGGGTTCATTTCTCATCTGGAGCTCAGGTTTCTCTGCAAAGTTCACTTATTCTTGAAAGAACTCACTTCCTTGTGGTGGTAGAATGGACGTGCTACATATGCTGTATATTGATGACATGGGAATCCCTTGCTATACAAGACAAATATAATGTGTTGAATCCTTCCCATGACTTGGATCTCTTTTATTTCTTCTTATGCCTTTGTTTTTCGCTTTTAAGGGCTTGTGTGATTACATGTGGACCTCCTGGATACTGCAAGATAATCTCTGGGGCGCCTGGGTGGCTGAGTTGGTTAGGTATCTGACTTTGGCTCAGGTCATGATCTCATGGTTTGTGGGTCTGAGCCCCGCATAGGGGCTTCTGTAGCCTGCTTCGGATTCTGTGTCCCCCTCTCTCTTTGCACTTCCCATGCTCTCTATTTCTCAAAAATAAATAAACATTTTTTAAAAAGATAATCTCATCATCCTAGTGATTAGGATGTGGACTTTGCAGGAAAGGGGCATATTTCTGCCTACCACAATTGTGTATGTAAAAAAATTAAAAAAGAATCACCTGATAAATATTTTAGCATTAATAAAACAATTAGATAAAAGGCAAGGTAGTTCAGTAGGATTGTTGGCTAAAACATTAACTTTAAATAATCAATGCCAGTCACCAAAAAAATTAAAACATACCGTTTTTCAAAATGTCAAAATATGAAATAAGAATAAATATATCTAAGCATCATAAGGCATTTTTGAGTACAATTACAAAATTTAAAAGGTGGAATTAAAGATTCCCTGAATTGTACAGATGTACATTTTAAATATGTCAATTAACACATCAATTTTAGATTGAATATAACTGCAATAAAAATCTCACAAATTGTACTGTGGGACTTCACACCTGATTTTATATCTTGTATGGGAATAGAAAGGGTCAAGAATAGCCAAGTACTTCCAGAAAGAAAATAAAAGGGTTGAATAAGTTGCTTTAATAGTTTAAATATATATATTTATTAGAAAGTAAAATAACTTAAAAAAAACCATGATATTTGGACAAGGATGGGCTAATATGCCATCTAGGCAAAATAAAAATCCTATAAACTGACTAACCTATGTACAGACAATTGATGTATGAAAGAGGTGGCCCTACATAAGAGTGAAAAAGGATGGACTTTACAAGAAATTCATATGGAGACAATTTATGAATCATGTGAAACAGGACTATCACTTCATACAATATGAAAAAATCAATTCCAGGTTGAAATTTTAAAAAATGTCAGAATAAAAATCCAAAATTCTACCATCCATAAAAGCAAGAAAAAACACAACAAAACCATCATAATCAAATTTTTGGAATCTGGTAATTGACCAAAGTTTATAACAACCTGGAAAATGCTTCCCCTCCTCACAATAAAGACTTATTCTCTGTAAGAACTGCAAGTTTTGTGGTATTCTAACTTCCCCTTTCCCATCCCTGGCCTCCCTACTGAATGGTAGCCATGAAAATAACTGTCCACTTTCCCAGTATCAAAAGAAACAGAACAAACTTCATTCAAAAATCATTGCAATTAATTATTGGATCTGACCTTATCTGTGTATTCCTGGAAAACTGGCTTCAATGTTTGTCTTTATGTTAGTGACTTGACTGTAACTGGTCTAGTGTTAAAGCTACTTGCAGGGCAGGGAACAGCATTTCCTGGAAACATTTACAGACTAAGATAGTGTTAGGCTCCCTCCACCTGAGATAATAAATGATAGGTAACAGGTGGGATAAACAATAGACTAACCAAAAAGTTCGGGAAGTCTTGGGAAGTAATTATGCCTTCTCTCCCCCAAACTTGTCTGTGGAAGCCCTAACAGTCAATACCTTGGAATATGACTCTATTTGAAGACAGGGAGAGAAACAAGGGATGCATGTGCAGAGACAAAGGCCATGTGAAGACACAACAACAACAAAAAAGAATCCATCTTCAAGCCAAGGAGAGAGACCTTAGGGAAAATCAAACCTTCCAACACCGTGATCTAGGACTTATAGCATCCAGAACTGTGAGAAAATAAATTTCTGTTGCTTGGGGTGCCTGGGTGGCTCAGTTAGTTAAGTGCCTGACTCTTGGTTTCTGTTCAGGTCATGATCTCACAGTTCATGGGTTCGAGCCCCACATCCAGCTCTGAGCTGACAGTGTGGGGCCTGCTTAGGATTCTCTCTCTCCTTTTCTCTCTCTCAATGTAAATAAATAAACATTAAAAAATAATTAAAAAAATAAATTTCTGTTGCTTCAGTCACACAGTCTATGGTATTTTATTATGGTAGCCCTAGAAATTAATACAGGGGAAGGCTGTGGAATGAGATTTCCCCTAAAGTTTTGAAAAGCTACAAAATATTCCTGGTATCTGGAAGCAAATCTAGAAGATCTATCATTGTCCAATGTCTTCTATTTTATGATAACATTTTTTTTAATGTTTATTTATTTATTTTGAGAGAGAGTGAGCAAACACAAGTGGGGGAAGGGTGGAGAGAGAAGGAGAGAGAATCTCAAGCAGCCCCATGCTATGAATGCAGAGCCCAATTTGGGGCTCAATCTCATGAATTATGAGATTATGACCTGAGTCGAAATCAAGAGTAGGACGCTCAACTGACTGAGCCACCCAGGTGCCCCTATGTTATGATAACATTTATATGAAAATTCTAGATTAGGCAAATCCAGAGACTGAAAAGCCAAATAGTGATTGTCAGGAGGTGGAAGGAATGACTGATAGGCACTAACTTCTAGTAAGTATGGGTTCTTTATGGAGTAATGGAAATGTTCTGGAAAATCCAGAGACTGAAAAGCCAAATAGTGATTGTCAGGAGGTGGAAGGAATGACTGATAGGCACTAACTTCTAGTAAGTATGGGTTCTTTATGGAGTAATGGAAATGTTCTGGAATTAGATACTGATGAGGGTTACACAACATAGGGAATATACTAAAAACTGGTAAAGTGTACACTTTCAAATGTTGAATTATATGTTACATGAATTATATATCAATTTTTACAAATGCTATAAAAGTAAGCTCAAAACAGAAAAATGGCCAACACATAAAATGCAAAACTATTTAGAAGATAAATAAGACAATATGTTTATATTTTCAAGTTGATTCTTAACTATAGAGAACAAATATGATTACCAGAGGGGAGGTAGATGGGGGGATGTGTGAAATAGGTGATGGGAATTAAAGAGTACACTTACAAGGATGTGCAATAAGTAATGTATAGAATTGTTGAATAACTACATAGTACAACTAAAAGTAATATAACACTGTATGTTAACTCTGCTGAAATAAATTTTTAAACAATTTAGAACAGACTTAGAAATGAGCATGTGAGGATACAGGAAGAAGGTGACGATCTGCAAACCATGGAAAGGGGTCTCAGGAGACGACAAACCTGCTGACGCGTTGACCATGGATTTCTAGCTTCTAGAAATGTGACAAAATAAATTTTTATTGTCTAAGCAAATATAAAAAAGAAAGAAAGTGGGGAGATGATGTTTGCAACATACTTAGCTAAATAAGGTTGTGTATATTATATGAACAAACACAAACTACAATGAAGCATTAATTACAAATTTTAAATACAAGTTTTACTAGACTTTACAAACAAGGAAATAACATTGACCAGTAAATATGTGAAAATATCAGAAAATATATGAAAATATCAGTAAATATATGAAAATATATGAAAATAACTAAGAACATGCATTCATTAGTAATCAGACAACTTTCAATTAAAGTCTCAATGAGACAGTATTGCATACACACCAGATTGGCAATTACTAAAACCTCTGATGATACCAGTTGTTAGTAAAATTTTGAAGCAATGGAGAATCTCATTCATGACTAGTCAAGTTTAAGTTGCTCAACTACATTGGAAAATATTTTATTAGCATTACATACTAAAATTTAAATACTTGACTTGAAGTATAGCAATGTCCTATCTAGGTATACAGAGCAAAATGACTCCCACATATGTTCACCAGGCAGTATATTCTACTTATAATCATTCTCGATTGGAAGAAAAATTACAAATATCTGTCAATAGTAGAATGAACAAATTAGGAGATACTCATATAATTGAATACTACACAGTAGTACAAATGAAATAATGATAGCTGCACATAATGATGCTTACTTCTCACAAACATAATTCTCACAAACATAATGCAATAACTAAAATGGTAATACAGTAGTACAGTTCAATTTGCATCAAACCCAAAATTGAGTAAAAAATATATTTATAGACTTTTATAAGTGGAAAAATTATAAAGACAAGCAATGTAATAATTATCATAAGTGTCAAAATGTTTAATGTGGGGGAAAGGATAGATGTATGAGGAATTTCTGGGATGCTGAAAATAATGTATTTTTCTCACCTTGGAGTTGGTTACACAGATCACACACACTTTATTATTATTCCTTACATTGTGTTTTATGCACTATTATCTAGGAAGACTCTATCTCAAAATAAAAATAGATAATGCTAGAACAATTGACTTTTTAAGATGGAAATAAGTTTTATTCCTTCCTCACAATATATGCAAAAAATCAAAAGTAGTTTTAATAAATACTTGAATTGAGAGGCAAATATTTAAAACAAAACAAAGAAAACAAAGCCTCTGAAATAAGGTGAGGGAAGGATTTCTTATACAAGAAAAAAATATTATAAATGTTTAAGGAAAGCAATAATAAAATTAAATACTCAAAACTGTTGGGATTTCTTCCTTACTGTTTCCAATTTTCTTTTCACAATCTTTATTTTCGATGAGGTAGTGCATTCTTGTGATTTGCGTGCACACGCACGCGTGCGTGCACACACACACACACACACACACACACAAACACACATTTACATTAAGAAGACTTTCTCCTACCAATATCCCAGTGTTTCCACTAACCATTTTCCTCTCATGGTTCCAATATACAACACTGGAATATGTCTTATTTTTCTTTTTGGTTAATGTAACAGTGCTTCCTCATGTAAATAAGAATACACATTCTTATTTTCCTATTTTTGCAAAAAACAGTATATTGCATATATCACTGCCTATTGATTATATCACTAACATCTCATGGAACTAATTCCATAAAAGTACTTAGAGTGCTTTTGTCACATTTTATAGCTGCATAATATTCCTCTCTGTGGATGTATCATAATTTATTTGTCTTTTTTTAATGTTTATTTTTATTTTTGAGAGAGAGAGAGAGAGAGTGAGCGAGTGAGCATGGGAAAGTGGCAGAGTGGGAGAGAGAGAGGGAGACAGAGGATCCAAAGCAAGCTCCGCATTGACAGCAGCAAGCCCAACATGGGGCTAGAACTCAGGAACTGTGAGATCAAGACCTGAGCCAAAGTCAGACGCTTAACCGACTAAGCCAGCCAGGCACCCCTATTTGTCTACTCTTTATATTGATGAATGTTTGGGTTGTTTCCAACTTTTCTACTGAAAACAATGTGGTGGTCAATAACTTTGTACCCATTAAATATATGGATGAACTATAGATCATAGATTTTACATATTTGCATTCTTCATATTGTCAAGTAGCTGCCCATTGCAATATATGACTGGCAATGTTTCTCCAAAACATCACCAAACAGTATATGTCACTGTTGACATTTAAAAATCTTTGTGTGAATTAAAAACTTAATGAAGTTTATATTTGCATTCCTGTTATGCATGAAGTTGAGAATCTATTCACTTGCTTCAGGTTCAGCTATATTTCTACTACTGTGAAATATTTCCTCATGCCTTTTTCTCATTTATATATTGAATTATTGGTCTATTTTTTAGTTTAATGTGGAAAGAACACTTATATATGAAATCCGTTAAGAGTTTTGATGTGTATAGAATTGTTGATCATAGATACAAGCTTGTACAGCAGATCTCTCGAGCTTATTCATCTTGTTTGACTATGTCTGATGGTTAGGAACTTCCCATCTTACCCTCTAGCCTCTGGCAACCACCATTCTAATCACTGATGCTATGCATTTGACGAATTTAGAGACCCCATGTAAATAGCATCATTCAGAATTTGTCTTTCTGTGACTGGTTATTCAAAGTTGAACCATGTTGTGGCAAATCTCAGAATTTCCTTCTTGTTTAAGGCTGACTTGTATCCAATTGTATGCACATGTTTTTGTAATCCATTTACCTGTCAATGGACATTTATGTTGCTTCCACATTTTGGCTATTGGGAATTAAGGCATACGTCAAAAATATTGCAGGTTCAGTCCCAGACCATGGCAATAAAGTTAATGTCACAATAAAGAAAGTCAAATTAATTTTTTCATTTATTATTGCATATAAAAATTATGTTTACACTATACTGTAGTATATTAAGTATGTAATAGCATTATGTCTAAAATGTACATACATTAATCCAATAATACTTTACTGCTAAAAAAATTCTAACCATTATCTGAGCTTTCAGTGAGATGTAATAACTGATCAAAGATCACCATGAAGAATATAATAATAATAAAGTTAGAAATATTGTGATAATTACCAAAATGTCACAGAGACATGAAGTGAGCAAATACTATTGGAAAAATATCACCAGTAGACTTGCTGTACACAGGGTTGCCAGAAGGCTTCAATTTGCAAAAAAACACAGTATCTGCTAAATACAATAAAGTGAAGCACAATAAAATGAGGCATGCCGGCAGTGCTATAATAAACATAGCAATAATAATATCCCCTTGAGATTATGATTTCAAACCTTTTGCCTAAATATCCAGAAGTGGAATTGCTGGATCATATGGAAGTTCTATTTTTAATTTTTGGAAGAACCTGTACATTGTTTTCCATAATGGCTATACCATTCTGCACTATCACCAGTATGCAAGGGATCTGATTTCTCCACATCATCACTAACACTTGTTTCTTGTTTTGATAATTGTCATCTTTGATAGGTGTAAAGTGGTATCTCATCGTGGTTTCCATTTTACATTTCTGTGATGATTAGTGATGTGGAGCATTTTTTCACATACCTATTGTCCACTTGTGTGTCTTCTTCACACAAACGTCTATTCAAGCCATTGTGCCATTTTTAAATCAGGTTACTAAGTTTTGTTTTTTAACCATTGAGTTTTAGGAGTCCCTAGTATATTTTGCATATTCAGCTCTTATCAGATATATGGCTGGAAACATTTCTTCTATCCATATATTGTCTTTTCATTCTATTGATTATTTCCATTGCTGTGCAGAAGGTTTTAATTTTTACTTTAATCCCACTTATTTTTGTTTTTCTTGCTTATGCTTTTGGTGTCGTGTCCATGAAATCATTGCTAATCTATACAATATGTAGATTCCCTCCTATATTGTCTTCTGGAATTTTATACTTTTGGTTATTATATTTAGGGCTTTAATCCAACTTGAGTTGATATTCGTGTATGGTGAAATGTAAGTGTCCAGTTTCATTCTTTTGCATGTGGATATCTAGTTTATACAACACCATTCGTTGAAGAGACAATCTTTTCCCCATTGTGTATTCTTAGCACTCTTGTCAACAATCAGCAACAATCAGTGATACTGTAAACAGGACTTATTTCTGAGCCCTCTGTTCTGTTCCATTGGTCAATATTCCTGTCTTTATGCAGCATCGTATCATTTTGAGTATCATAACATTGTAATATATTTGGAATCAGAAAATGTCATACCTTGAGCTTTGTTCTTTTCTCAAAATTGAGTTGGCAATTTGTGGCTCAAAATGAATTTTAGAATTAGTATTTCTATTTCCATGGGAAAAAAGGCATTGGAATCTTGATAGGGCTGCACTAAATCTGTGTTACCACTTTGGATACTATGAACATTTAACCAATATTGTGTCTTCCTGCCCATGAACATGGAGTGTCTTTCCATTTGTGTCTTGTTAAATTTCTTTCATCAATGTTTTGTCATTTTCAAAGGACAAGTCTCTCATCTTCTTAAGTTTATTCTTTTGTATTTTATTCTTTTAGTGATACTGTAAACAGGACTATTTTCCTAATTTCTTTTTCACTTTGTTGCTAGTATATAGAAACAAAACTGATTTTTGTATGTTGAGTTTGTATCTTACAACTTTATTGAAATCCTTTATTAGTTATATTTTTAACTCTTTAGAATTTTCTATATAAAAGAATATGTTACCTGAAAACAGGGACACTTGTACTTCCTTTAAATTTAATGCCTTTTATTTCTCTGGCTAAGAATTCTAATGCTATGTTAAATGAAGAGCAAGAGTAGATATCCTTGATTTGTTCCTGATCTTAGAATAAAAGCTTTCAATCTTTACCTTGAGTTAAAGATCGATATATATGGCCTTTATTGTGTTAAGGTAATTTCCTTCTAATCCTAGTTCATTGAGGGTTTTTATAATAAAGTGGTGTTGAATGTTGTCCAACACTTTCTCTACATTTGTTGAGATGATCATGTGATTTTTTATCCTTTATTCTGTTAATGTTGTGTGTCAAATTAATTGAATTTCATATGTTGAACCATCTTTATGTCCCAGAAATAAATCTCAATTGGTAATGACATATAATCTTTTTAATGTGTTATAGGACTTAGTTTGCTCATTTTTTTCGAGGAGTTTTTCATTTATAACCATCAAGGACACTGGCCCTTAGTTGTCTTTCTTTTTTTGAATCATTTTTTATGGACCTTAGATTTATTTTCTTGTAGTGACTTTGTCTTTAGCATCAGAGTAGCACTGGACTCATAAAATGAGTTTGGAAGTATTCCACCTTTCCTTCATATTTTTAAGAAGATTTTGCAAAAGATTGGTATTAATTTTTCTTCAAATGTTTGGTATGAATTCAACAGTGAAACCATCTGATCCTTTGCTGTTATTTGTTGGTAGGTGTTTGATTACAGATTCAATCTCAATACTGATTATAGGTCTGTTCAGACATTCCTCATGTTTTATTTCTTCATGGTTTAGTCTTGGTAGGTTGCAGGTTTTCAAGACTTAATCCATTTCTTCTAGGGTATTCAATTTGTTGGTGTATAATTATTCAAAGTAGTCTCCCACAATCCTTTGTATCAATATGACACCAGTTATAACATCTAATCTTTCATTTTGATTGAAGTCTTCTCTATTTTTTCTTAGTGTACCCAAGAGTTTTCCAATTGCTCAAATATTTTCAAGGAAAAAAAGACAACCTCTGAGTTTCATTGATTTTCTTCTATTATTTTTTTCCATTTTCTATTTTGTTTATTGTTATTCTAATCTTTGTTATTTCATCCCTTCTGATAACTTTGGGCTTAGTTTTTCTTTTCCAACGTCCTTAATGAGCAAAGTAAGGTTGTTTTATGAGATCTTTCTTCTATTTTAATGTAGGTTTTTATAACTATCCACTTCCCTCTTAGAACTGCTTTATCTGCATCTCCCATGTTTTGGTATGTTGTGTTTTATTTTTATTTGTTTTGAAGTATTTTATAATTTCTTCCTTGATTCCTCTTTGAACTGTTGTGTTATTACACAATAGTTGTTCAAGAATGTGATGTTTAATTGCCACATATTTGTAACTTTTTCAGTTTTCACTCTACCAGTTGGTAGTTTCATTACATTGTGGTTAGAAATGGTAGTTTGTTTGATTTCAGTCTTTTTAAATTTCTTTTTATTTTATTATTTTTAAAAGTATCTCTACAACCAATTTGTGGCTCAAACTCCCAACCCTGGGATCAAGAGTTGCATGCTGTATTGACTGAGCCAGCCAGGTGCCCTTTAAATATCTAAGAATTGTTTTATGATATAACATGTGATCTATCTTGGGGAAAGATCCATGTTCACTTGAGAAGAATGTGTATTCAATGGAATCTACCAAACCAATGTATCATTTCTATTCTCACACTGGTGATTAGACTGTGTTAGCCTTTTTAGAACTCCAAGACTGGCAAAACAGAAGCAATCATCTGAGAAACCCCTCAGAAAAGATGGAACATGAGATGCATGAGTCAACCCCTTCCCTCACATTTATGAAGCTTGGACAAGTATAAGAATGACAGCCGAAAAGAAATCTGAATAAATTGTGGACTTTTGTTAATAAAAAAAAAAAAAAAAAAAAAAAAAAGAATGACAGCCGATTACTCATAAAAAACATAGAAGCCAGAATAATATGGGCTGACATATTTAAAGTGCTAGAAGGCAAGAAAAAAAATCATTTAAAAAATTTTCACCGTAACTAAATCTCCATCAAAAAATATAGTTCAAAATGAAGGGAAATAAACATTTTTTAAAAAGCTGAAAAAATTAATCCCAAGAAGAATTATACTAATAGAAATGCTAAAGGAGAATAGATAGAGAGCACAAGACCCAAGTAAATATGTGGTTGAATATTAAACAATTTTTATTATCTTTATTGTATGTACATACTTCTATTTCTTTCAAAATTTTGTGTTTTTGGAAAGAAAAATGGAAAAAAGTCACTGTGGGGTTTATAGCAAGAACACAAAAGGTAGGAGAATTACGGTGTCGTTATGTAGTTATATTGTTCACAAGATAGTATAAAATAATTCAAAGGCAAATGATGAGATGTTAAAGACTCATATTACAATTTTTAGAATAACACCTGAAAAATATCATGTAAAGCTATAGCAGAAACCTTAGGAGTTAAAAAAAAAGCTATATATATTTAAAATGCTTGATTAATCCAAAAATGATAAGAAAAGATAAAAGTAACAGAGAACATATGCTGAAAACATAAAATATCTACCAACAGGGCTCATTTAAATATGACTGTATCAATAACTTCATTAAATATAAATTGAGTAATCATTCCAATTTAGAAATAGAAAGTTTGGTCAAAAAACAATAAACCTACTTTAAGTATTAAGACACAGATGGATAGACCCAGAAAATACTAATAATAAGAAAGTTGAAAGAACTACTTTAAAATCAGGCAGAGTAGACTTTAAGATAAGGTATATCACCAAATATAAGAAAACTTTATAATTACAAAAGGGATAATTAATCAAGAAGAGAAAACAGGGCTGCCTGGATGGCTTAGTCAGTTAAGCAGCTGGCTCATCATTTCCCCTCAGGTCATGATCTCATGGTTTGTGGATTCAAGCCCTGTGTTGGGCTGCACACAACAACGTGGAGCCTATTTGGGATTTTCTCTCTCTCTCTATCCCTCCCCCACTTTCGCTGTCTCTCTCTTTCAAAATGAATAAAACTTTAAAAAGTATTTAATAAACAAAAATAAAAAAGAAGAGAAAACAATCCTGAATCTGTATTCTGATTGTTTTTTAAATTGAAAATGTATAAAGCAAAAACTGACAGAACTAAAGGGAGAAACAAGTAAATCCACAACAAAGTCAGAAATTTTAAACCTCATAACTTGTTAATTTATAGAATGAGTGGTCCAAAAAGAGTAGGTATGTGGAAGAGAAGAAAGGTTCCGAAAAATTGAAATTAACTAATTAATAGGTATGAAGCACTATATTACATCTGCAGAACATGCTTATTTCAAAACTATCAAAAAATTTAAATCATATCACATAAATTGACCATAATTGAATGAAATTTGAAATCAATAGAAATAAGATACCTAGAAAGTAACCAAATATTTGACAAGTACATTTATGAATATTACATGAATCATAATAGTAAATCAAACAAACTTAGGGAAAAAATCATACTGAATGATAATGAAAGCATAACATAATAAGACTCATTGGATGCAGGCCCAGGTAATTTTAAACAGGTGCAGACAGTTTTCTTGGTGGATACCATCAAACATTAAAGTAAGAAATAACACCAATCTTGCATAAACATTTTTACAAAATAGAAAAAAGAAAACATGTCACAATTGACTGTATGAGAAAATATAATCTTTATACAAAAGCCTGAGAAGAACATTACAAGAAAATAAACTTAGAGTTAAAAATTACTCAGAAACATAGAATCAAAATTCCTTGCAAAATCATTATAGACCTAAATCCATCAATAATGATAAAGGAAAATAGATTATAACAAAGTAGAGTTTGTATCATGAATGTGAGGTTGCCTTAAAATTCGACAATCCATTTAAATGACTCTAAATCCATTTTAAAAGTAAGAAGTAAAAATAATGAATCTTAATAGAGATAGAATTTTTTTTATAAATTCAACACTGAATCCTAATAAATATTTTCAGCACATTATAAATAGAAGGCACCCCAGTCTGCTAAAATGCTTCTAGCAAAGACTTAAAGCTAACAAGACACTATTATAATATCAAACAGCCCATAAAACAGGAAAAATCTAAGGATGTTTGGTCTCATTATTTTGAATCAACATTATAGCCAAGGTCCTAACCAGTGCAACAAGACAAGAAAAATAATTAGCAGGCAAAAATATTAGATAAGAAGTAAAACTATTTTTATTTGCAGATAACATGGTTATGTGCTTTAAAAACTATATTTGAAACTATTAATAAAAAAATTAGAACTGTAAGTATATTTAAGGTAACATGATATAAGTTAAAATACAAAAAAAGCAATTGTTTTAAAACATAATCTCAATAAAATATTGGAATTTTAATTTCCAAATATCATTAAAATGGCATGCAAGTATTAAATAGGAATAAATTTTATGAAAGTTGCCTAAGACCTCACTACTGAAAACTAGAACATAGATAAAGAATATTAAAGAATGATTAAATAAATGGAAAAATAATTTGTGTGAAATAATTGTGAAAGAATTGATATTGTTAAGATACTGAAGAAACTGACAAGCTGATTCTACAATTTATACAACTTTTTGAACACTACTTTTCAAGAAGGAGAGTGATGCTGTGAGACATTTACTACCAAATATCAAAACTTACAAAAATGCACGGTGTCTGGGTGGCTCAATTGGTTAAGCATCCAACTCTTGATCTCAGCTCAGGCCATGGTCTCACAGTTCATGAGTTCAAACCCCGCACTGGGCTCTATGCTGATGGCACGCAGCCTGCTTGGGACTCTGTCTCTCCCTCTCCCTCTCTGTCCCTCCAAAGTTCATGCTCTCTCTCTCTCTTTCAAAATAAATAAATAAACTTGAAAAAACTTACAAAAATGCTTACCTAGTGATGGTATTAATCTAAGGACAGATGAATCAATGAGTGGAATAAAATCAAGAATTTAGAAATGGATTTGGTTTTCCACAAACCTATCTCTACAATTTAATGGGGAATAGGAACTCTTATCAACAAATGATACTGGAAGAACTGGTATCAATATGGTAAAAAAATATAAACTTGGATCCTATTTTATGTCCTACACATTTCATTTCAGTTGTATCATAAACATAAATGTAAAATCTGAATTTATATACCAGCTAGATGAACACATGGAAGATATCTTTGCAAGTGATAAATATGAAATAAAAACAACCTATGGATTTTTCTCAGGTACAAGCTGAATCTGTCCCAAGCAGACATACCATATAATAAATGATGAAAAAAGTTCATCAGACTGAAGAGAAATTATATACATGATGAAAAATTGGAACTTCAGGAAAGACAAAATAAATAAATACACTGGTCCAGTTAACAAATGGACTAACACTAGAACAAAAAGGCAAAGATTGTCACATTAGATTTAAAATAAAGAATAAACTATATGGTTTTTAGTGGAAACAATGTAATAAAAAAGGCACAGAGTGACTGCGAAAATGTAGGGAAAGGTATAAAAATTGAATATGAAGCATATTAAAACTACTGGGTCTACAAAGTAAAAAGTGACAAACTAAACGGAGAAATAGAAAAATCAACTTTCATAAATAGAGAATTAACTTCCCTCTCAGTACTTGATAGAACATGTAGAAAATAAATCAATGGAGTTACAAAAGACTTGATCCAATCAACACTGAAAGAATGCTAATAACCAACAACTGCAGCATTTATGTGCAAGAGTTCAGGGAACATTCAAGAAATAAGATACATTGGGCCATAAGAAGAAAATCTTCAACAAACTTAACATAATTGAAACCATACAATAATAGCATATTAGTTTCCTAGGCCAGCTGTAACAAAGTGCCATAAAACAGGTAACTTAAAACAACAGAAATGTATTGTCTCAGTTCTGGAGGCTAGAAGTCTGAAACAAATATGTTACCAGAGCCAATCTGCCTCTGAAACCTGTAGGAGAACCCTTTCTTGCTTTAGCCTCTTTCAATGCCCTAATTACCAACGTAAAGAAATAGTATCATGCTTTATGCATACAACATCTTCAACTGCATATATGCACATTTAGGAGTAATATAAATTATTAACTGCTGCAAAGTGTTTCTCAGCTTCACTGTACAATGGGTACAAAAATCATGTAGATTTGCACATTCTCCATATACAAGATTTGGAACACAAAGAGAAGGAACAAAAAGGATGCTTGAAACTACTAGGAAACAATACTTCCTTAAGTAAAAATCTATTGGATTCATGTTGTCTGAGGCAAAAGATAGAACTAGTTAATTAATTTGTGTTTTTTGTCACATAGGGCATTGAAATGTTTCTCACACTTTGAAGCAGTATCCGTATCCAACTCATAAAACTCCTTGCTATTTGGATACATGTTGACACAGAGCAAGACAGGTTGGAAAATGGGTCTTTTTCCTGGATCCAAATAATGTTAGTCACATTAGAACTTATGGTTATGCTTACGGATACACGTCTGAGTGGCAGATGCTAAGTGACAGAAGTTGCTGTATGTTCTTTTTTTTTCTTTAGAAGTTGCTATATGTTTTTTTAATGAATTTACCTGTCTTTTGTGTTTGTAATGTGGAATCATCTAAAGCATGGAGCCCAGAGAGGTACCTCTTTTGCTGTATTTTAAATGTGGTTTTGACTACATGAATATAGTAGCTAGAGTAGAGTATGAGTTAATCTTTATGGAAAAACCCCAGTGAGGATCTATCCTGAAGTCAGTATGTAGAGGGAGTATATAGGTATTAATTTGAATGACTATAATAAAATTGTGCCAGTCTCCACTATTATCACATTCTGTCCAACTGATCCAGAGAGATGAAAAGTGAGGCTATAAGGATATTAATTTTAATGACCATCTATGGAAAACTGACCAGTCTCCACACTCATTCTATCCTGCCTTACTCCTCCATGCAGAGAAATGGAAAGGCCATTTCCCTGCCTCCTGCCCCATGTTCAAAATGTGCGTGTGTGCACGCACACACACACACACACACACACACACACACACACTCCAAAACTGGAGCGTTTAATTCCATGAGTAGTTAGACCTTCACATATTGAATTTGACATGTGAATTAAAGCATTCCCCAGTCAGGCATCTCAGGACACCAAGTCTAATATTCTCATGCTGCATAGAGATCTCTAAAAATGAAGCTTGCCATTAAAAATGTTCAGCCATGTCCCCAGAAACAAAACATCTATTTAGGCTTCACAATCATGTGAGCAGTTTATCAGGAAAAACACCTTCCTACACAATAGCAGAGAAAACCAATTTCAACCTACCTACAATAATCAACCAAACACTTCATTCTGAAGTATATGAGCAGGCGACTAAGATTTAACACATACAATAAAAATCAACAGAATAAAATAGTAAGCTTAAAAACAATGGCAGAATATTGATCCCAGGATAAATATAGTTCAGGAATGAGAAGAAACATTTAAAAATAATTTAATTAATATCCTCAAATAAATATGAGAACATCATATGCTGCTAGTGGGAATGTAAAATGGTATAGTCACTTGGGAAAACAGTTTGACAGTTTCTTAAATAACTGAACATGCAACTACCACACAAGCTATCAATTGCACTCCTGGGGATTTATATCAGAGAAATAAAAATTTATATTCATACAAACACGAATACATGAATGTTTATACTAGCTTTATTAGTAACAGCCCAAGGCTGGAAACAATTCTAATATTCTTCAATGGATGATTGGTTAAATAGTAATATATCCATACGATGGAATATGACTTAGCAATTAAAAGCAAGGAAATAATGATAGATGCAACAACCTGTATGAATCTCCACAGAATTATGCTGCATGAACAAAGCCAAATGCATACTGTGTAAACACTGTATTTACATTAGGTTTTATATGAAGTTCTTGAAATTATAAAATTATAAAAATGGTGAACAGATTAAACGTCACCAGAGATTAAGGAAGGGGTGGAATGGGAGAGAACTGACTATGACTATAAAAAGGCAACATGAGGTATCCTTGTAATGGAAATGCCCTCTATCTTTACTGTATAAATTTCAATATCTCAGTTAGGATACTGTATTTTAGTTTTGCAAGATGCTCTCATTGTGAAAAATTGGGTAAGGGGTACATGGGATTTCTATTACTTCTTACAACTGCATGTCAATCTACAATTTTCTCAAAAGGAAAAGCATAATTAAAAACCAAACTGAATGTTGAAAAAAGTATTAGAAAAAATATGATTTTTATATGAAGGTAAACCAATAGAGTTGCTGGAAAAAAAAACACTGAGGAAATACAAGTATTGTAGTAGAGAGAAAGTTAAAAGTAAAATAAAGGTAAAAGCAGTGATAACTGACATCGAAGTTCAATCCCATAAACACAATATACTATGAAGAATTATAAAACAGTAAACAGAAGAAAGAAAGAGGATAAAATTATTAAAGAATTAAGATAGGGGCACCTGGGTGGCTCAGTCAGTTGAGCATCCAACTTCGGCTCAGGTCATGATCTCACAGCTCCTGAGTTGGAGCCCCGCAACAGGCTCTATGCTGACAGCTCAGAGCCTGGAGCCTGCTTCGGATTCTGGGTCTCTCTCTCTCTCTCTCTCTCTCTCTCTCTCTCTGCCTCTAACCCACTCGCATTCTGTCTCTGTGTCTGTCAAAAACAAATAAACATTAAAAAAATTAAATTAAAAAAGAATATGAAAAATTTCCAGAAGTTGGTTGAATGGAGAGAAGTCTGGGAATATGGCAGATTAAGAATATCCTAAACTCACCTCATCCCACAAATTCAACTAGATAAAACTCCCATCAGTGTAAATAACCCAGAAAACAAAACAACCTGAAGACTGGCAGAACAAACTCTACTGAAGGTAGAGAAGAGGCCACATCAAACATGCTAAAAAAAACCCAAAAAACCAGAGAGATGAGATGAGGAGTGAAATGGGTCAAGACCAACCAAGGCAAGAGGAGCCAAATTTCCTAAGTTCTTACAAGCAGTGGGTCTTAAAGCCTGGAATTTTAAAAATCAGCAGGCTTGGTTCTGGGAGTCTGGAGTACAACAGGAATTTAAGTACCCACCATTAAAGAGACACAGCACAATAAACAGCCAGCATTTTGAAAAAGGCCTGGGACACATGAGAGGGAGAGTGATTTACTCATCTCAAAGCTTGTCCAGGAAAAGCAGGAGTCGTAGGGAGACCCCTCCAGAAACAAAAGAGCTAGCAGGCACCATTTCCCTCTCCTGCTCCTCAGCATAAATGCATTGACACCTTCAGGAACCAGAACAGCACCAACACTCCCTACCTAACTTGCTTACACCAAGCACTACCCCCTGGGGATTCTGCAGATCCTCACTTCCAAGACACCCTTGCCTCAGTCCTAGTGCTACAGTCCCCCATCCCTAGAAGACCTGTGCAAAGCTCCCTAGCATCGCATTTTCCAACTTCCGCTTTTTGTGTGGACTTGGTTCTAGTGGCTGTGGTGGCAGGTCACATTTCACAAGCAGATCACTGTACACCTTGTTAAAATGCACCCCACTGGCCAGGAACAGGCTCTACCCAGAACAGGCAAAGAGAGCCTCTATATATATAACTAGAAGAGTTAATACCTATTCTACTCAACCTATTCCAAAAAGTAGAAAAGGAAGGAAAACTTCCAAATTCATTCTGTGAGGCCAGGATTACCCTAACCCCCAAACCAGATAAAGACGCTAAAACAAGAGAACTACAGGCCAATATCTCTGATGAACATACATGCAAAAATCTGCAACAAAATACTAGCAAACTGAATCCAAAAAAATCATTTTTAAATCATTTAAAATCATATTTTAAATCATTTAAAATCATATTTAAAAAAATCATTCACCACAATAAAGTGGGATTTATTCTGGGAAGGCAAAGGTTGTTCAATATACACAAATCAGTCAAAGTAATATATCACATCAATAAGAGAAAGGATAAGAACCACGTGATCATTTCTATAGATGCATAAAAAGCATTTGACAAAGTACAATATTCATTTATGATAAAAACCTCAAAAAACAGGCTTTGAGGAAACATACTTCAACATTAAAAAGGTAATAGATAAAAAACTCACAACTAATATCATACTCAATGGGGAAAAAACTTAGAGCTTTTCACCTAGGGTCAGGAACAAGACAAGGATGTTGAGTCTTACCATTTTTATTCGATATGGTCCTGGAAGTCTTAGCCATACAAATCAGACAAGAAAAAGAAAAGGCATCCACATTGGTAAGGAAGAAGTAAAACTTTCCCTATTTGCAGATGACATGGTACTGTATGTAGAAAACCCAAAAGAATTCACCAAAAAAAAAAAAAATACTAGAACTAATAAATGCATTCATTAAATTCACAGGATATAAAATTAATGTACAGAAAACCATTGCATTTCTATATACTAATAGTATAGCAGCAGAAAGAGAAAATAAGAAAAAAATCCCATTTACAATTACACCAAAAATAATAAAATATCTGAGAATAAACTTAACCAAAGAGTTGAAAGATCCATACTCTGAAAACTATATAACATTAATAAAACAAATTGAAGACAACACAAAGAAATGTAAATGCATCCCATGCTCATGGATTGGAAGAACAAACATTGTTGAAATTTATATACTACCCAAAGCAATCTACACATTTAATATAATCCCTATCAATATACCACTAGCATTTTTCACAGAACTAGAAGAAACAATTCTAAAATTTTTATGGAACCACAAAAGACCCAAAATAGCCAAAGCAATCTTAAAAAAGAAAAACGAAACTGGAGGCATCATAATTCCAGACTTCAAGTTATATTATATAGCTGTACTAATTAAAACAGCAGGACACTGGCATAAAAATAGACACATACATTAATAGAACAGAATAAAGAAATAAAGCCACAATCGTATAGTCAATTAGTCTTTGACAAAGGGGACAAGAATATGCAATGGGCAAAAGATAGTTGCTTCAACAAATGATGCTGGGAAAATTGGAGAGGTACATGCAAAAGAATGAAATTGGATCACTTTCTTACACCAATCAGAATAGATAAAAACTCAAGAAACAAGCATTGGTGAGGATGGGGGAAAAAAGGAACCCTTGTGTATTGTTGGTGGGAATGCAAACTGCTGCAGCCACTGTGGAAGGCAGTATGGACATTCCACAAAAAATGTATTGCAATTACTGGATCATAGAGTAGTTCTATTTTTCATTTTACACAAAGAATATGAAAGCAATAATTTGAAGAGATATATGCATCCCTATGTTTACTGCAGAGTCATTTACAATAGCCAAACTGTGGAAGCAGCCAAATTGTCCATTGATAGATAAATGGGTAAAGAAGATGTAGTAGATAGACAGAGATAGAGATAGAGATAGAGATAGAGATAGAGATAGAGATAGAGATAGAGATAGAGATAGATAGATATAGAGATATAGATACATAGATACATGCAATGGAATACTATTCAGCCATAAAAAGAGTGCAAATTTGCAATTGCAACAACGTGGATAGAGCTAGAGAGTGTAATGCTAATTGAAATATTCCAGAGAAAGACAAACACCATATGACTTCACATATATGAAATTTAAGAAACAAAACAAACAAACAAAGAAGGAAAAAAGAGAGACAAACCCAAACACAGACAGTTAACAGAGAGATGGGGGGGATGGGTGAAATAGGTGAAGGGGATTAAGAGTACGTTTCTCTTGATGAAAACTGAGTAATATATGGAACCATTGAATCATGAGAGTGTACACCTGAAACTAATATAACACTGTATATTAACTACACTATAATAAAAAAAATTCCAACAGTTGAAAAAATTCAGAAATCTTTAGAATCAAAGGATAATGTTTGGTCTTCTTATTTAGATAAGAACAGTATGTCTATCAGGAAGTTTTACTGGGTTTTTTGGTATAAAGTTTTCATCTTTGTGGTTAAATTTATATAGCAAAATAAAATTTTAATTCTTGAACCTGTTTTAATATGCATCTTTATTTTCTGTTTAGAATAAACTATTTGGATATTGCAGATGTACTGGAAAATTCTTTCTAGTCTATTAGTAATTTTTTGACAGAAAAATCAAACCATTTGAAAGAATTATGTTTTTATCAATTTCCAATATTTATATCTCTTTATTTTTTGTCTTAATGCAATGGTTAGGTCTTCCAGCAAAATAAAAAATTATAAAAATAATTATGTTATTCTTCTTTTTTAATATAATTTGTCAAATTGGCTTACATACAACACCCAATGCTCATCCCAACAAGTGCCCTCCTCAATGCCCATCACCCACTTTCCCCTCTCCCCAACCCCCATCAACCCTCAGTTTGCTCTCTGTATTTAACAGTCTCTTATGGTTCGCCTCCCTTCCTCTATTTGTAACTTTTTTTTTTCCCCTTCCCCTGCCCCCTGGTCTTCTGTTAAGTTTCTCAGGATCCACATATGAGTGAAAACATATGATATCTATCCTTCTCTGACTGACTTATTTCACTTAGCTTAATACCCTCCAGTTCCATCCACGTTGCTGCAAATGGCCAGATTTCATTCTTTCTCATCACCAAGTAGTATTCCATTGTATGCATAAACCACATCTTCTTTATCCATTCATCAGTTGATGGACATTTTGGCTCTTTCCATAATTTGGCTATTGTTCAAAGTACTTCTATAAACTTTGGGGTACATGTGCTCCTATGCATTAGCACTCCTGTATTGTTATTCTTGATTTTGGATGAATTATTAATATTTTGGTATTAAGAATGATTTTGTTCTACGTTTATAGTTTTGACACATTTATCAAATCAATGATGTTCTCTCTTAATTTGCTATAAATTGTTTTTAAAGCTTACTTATTATTTTTTTTAGTAATCTCCACACCCAGTGTGGGACTTGAACTTACAACCCTTAGACCAAGGGATGCATGCTCTTCTGACTGGGTCAGCCAGGCAAGCCTGCTATAAATTTTTAATATACATCAAGATGCATACTGATTATGAATATTAAATAGCATAATAAATTAATATTAAAAGTTGTAAAACTATAATTTTGAATTTAAAAATAAAAATAAAAATATATTTAAATTAAATTATAAATTAGTGGAATAAGTAAAATTAAATCAAGTTTAAATTTATATAATAAAAAGGGATGTTAGTATGAAAACATTAAGAGATGCAAACTATCTAGATTAAAGTGGAAGTTCTATTCATATTAAGTCAGCCAAAATTGTTTGATACCAGGTACCAATATTCTTCCCCAATATGCACATCTCTTTTTTTTTTTCATTTTTAAATTGAAGTATAATTAACATACAGTGCTATATTAGTCTCAGGTATACAATATGATTCAACATTTCTATATATTATTCAGTGCTTATGGAGCTGTGTTCTCTTAATCCCTTTTATCTATTTCACACATGCCCCCACCCACCTCCTCTCTGGCAACCACCAGTTTGTTCTCCGTATTCAAGGATATGGTGGGGGGGTTCCTGTTTTTTTTCTTGGTTTGTTAATTTGTTTTATTTCTTTAATTCCACATTAGTGAAACAATTTGATATTTGTCTTTCTCTATCTGACTTATGAAACCGATACAAGTCTCTTGATGTCATGAAAGTTGTTCCTCTTTCTGACCTACCAATTCAATCAAGTGACTTTTAAATGATAAAAAAGATAAGCTCTTCTTTTTTTCCCCTGGGAATAAGAAGTCAGAAACTTAAACTAGGTGGGAAATCAGGATGAGCTCAGCTACTAAGGATTCTCATAATGGTTAAAAGCCATTTCTATTTTTTTTTTTTAATTTCACACATGTTTTCCCTTATTTACTAAAAAGCAAATGGTTGTTGACTATTCAGATTATGTAGAACTTCAGCTAAATGGTACTTAATCAGGAAGACTGTATATCAGGAAGCACACAAAGGTATCAGAAATAATGATATGTACATAAGCAATTCATATAAAAGTGTAGAAATTATGCCAGAAAATATAACTTGAAGAGAGCATTCTGAACAAAAAATTATAGTAACAATTCACTACATCAGTTTTCTCTTTTCATGCTTTGTTATAAAGCCTAAATTTATATTTTCTTCCTGCTCCTTCAAGAAGATGAATAAGTTATGCAAAATAAAGTACACCAATATTCAAATTATAAAGAAAAGCACAGGTTTGAAAATAATTTGACAATGAGATAAGCAAAAGGGTCCAATTAAACAAACCCTTGGGCAAATTACTATTTCTTTTACCAACTCATTCTTTTTCATAACCTATATAAAAAAATATCCTTGACCACCTAGGTGTTTTTTAGTCTATTTTAATTAAAAAAGCAGTATTTATTAACAACACTCCATAGCTGACAATTTTAATGCTCCTATCAAATTCAGGCAAGAAATTATTAAATTCATAAATGTACTTTTATTGCATTTTAATGGAAATGAAATTAGATCTGTCTTATCAGAGGTGGGACCAGTCAACACTAAAAGAAGCAGAAGTATTGCCAAATAGTCAATTTACATAAATAAATTTGCCTCCTCTATGAATCAGGAAGTCTTTTCATGAGGGCTTGAAAAGCAACATCACTCCCCAAACTGACTTTGAATTGATGGACTAGTGGTGAGCCTGATAAGATTGAACCAAAACCTTTCTTCTTTTTTTCTCCATACTAGGTACATTTTAAGCTTTGCTTTTCCCATGATACCTATCTAAATGTTAATACTGCACATCGTTTCCATACTATTATTGCATTCCTAGGAAGAAATGCATATCCTGTACACAGCAACTCTGTTCAATCTAGAATAATAGATATTCTGAAATACTTAGTCCTGAATAATTCATTTATACAATCTACAAAATGATGATTGGAAAGCTTGCTTTTAAAGGATTTTACTAACTTTCATTGAAAGATACTATATAAAATGACTAGATGATGTAGCAAATCTTATTGTCCAAAAATGTACATAAAGGGCACCTCTTTGTTTTTTATGAAAACACTAACCCTCACTGAATCATACACAAAATTGTTCTTCAAATTAGAATAAATTCTTAAAGGTTCTCTACGCCAAATTCCCACCAGATTAAAAACTAATTTATTCTATATCATACTTAACAAGAGGCTATTTAATGTCCATTGGAATTCCTACAGTAACAGAGTGTACTGTGTAGTGTTGTCTCCTGATTAGGTATTCACAATTGCCCATTTTTAATGCTCTCCTTTGTATTGAACAAACTTTAATAAGGTATCTCTCTTCCCTAAAGGTCCCTGAATTCTGCTAGTCCTCAAATCTGAGCAAGCACTAAAAAGCCAAAAATATTGCCTTATCAACTTATCCTCAGAATCAGCTGACTACAGTGAAACACACTGATTTCCTGACAGACCTCTCTAATCATTTCCTCTCATTTGCCTGACTTCCCCATACTTACTGCTTACACCTCCCTAAAAAAGAAAAGCCTTTTTGTTTGCTTTTGAGACACTTGCAGATTTCTGAGATCAGAGGGTCTAGACTATTGCAAGAGTCTTTCTTCTAAATAAATCTCTACTTATTTAAGTCTGGATTTGTGTATGAAATTCCATTAGGAGGGGCCAAGATGGCAGAACAGCATGGAAGTATTTTTTGCATTTCTCATTGCTGAAATGCAGCCAGATCAACAGTAAACCATTTTTCACACCTAGAAACTGATCTGAGGACTAACACAACAATCTACACAACTCGAACCACAGAACTTGGCAGGTATGCAGCCCAGAGAGGTGAACCAGGGGAGAGAGAAGCCATGGAGGGCAGGGAGCTGTTTTGCTTGCAGAGAGAGGATGGAGATGGGGGGAGAGTATGAGAAAAGCACCCCACCCACATAAGCAGCTGGAGAGAAAGTGGAAGAGTGGAAATAGTTGCAGGGACTGAACAAAAAAGGGAGAAAGGAGACAGGAGAGGGTTTAAATTCCATCAAGACTCTATAAACGGGGAGCACAGAGTCTGAAACTTCACAGCTCGATACCTGGAGGTGCTCTGGTGGGGAGGGCGAATACCCAAGAGCAGAGAGTGAGGTACGACGAGTCCACGGGCCACACAGGGAGTGGCAGTTCCCCTGTGGGGAGGACATTTGGTAGAGCCCACCCTACAGGCAAAGGTCCCAGCAGACCCTGGAGTACAACCACATTTGCTGGTGTTGGAACGGGGATGTTAAGGGGGAAGCCTGGTGCTAGATGTGTGCTGTGATTTTCCATAAACCCTTAAATACTGCTGCTACATGATCATGTGAACTTTTTCTGGGTCGGGCTGGCACCCAGCTGCAGTCTCTGGGCACAGGTAGCAATGTGCTCTCATGAACGATCCTAGGGATGGGCCAGCACCTGGACATTGCTCAGCGAGACCCTCCCCCAGAGGATCTGAGCAGGTCAACGCTGCAGTTCCTCAGAAAGGAGGGGTTGGAAAGAGGGGCTAACATGGCAGAGAAGTAGGGGGAACCAAAGTTCCCTCATCTCTCAAATAAAGCCGTCTTGAGGCCAAAGAACTTTGAACCCCAAGAGTCCGGGAGGAAAAGAGACACAGTTGATTCTAGGGACCTAGCGTGACAACCTGATGGGCCATAGGTGGGGCACTTCAGGGAATAGACAGTGTGCCCACAGTGGAGGCAGTTCCATGTACACCAAATCACGCTCCTCCACTCCTGGTAACTACATACCTACTGGAGGGGGATTGATGCTGATGAACCAGACGGCCCCTCCTCCAGACCAGCACTGTTGCATTGCCTGGTTTAATTGTCTGACAATTCTTATTATATAGATATATTCTTCCTTCCTTTTCTTCTTCTTATCTCTTCCCTCCTCTTGTCTGGTTATTCTGGTTGTTGGTTTGTTTAAGCACACATATTTCACCCGTTCTCTTGATACATGTTCTACTCCTCCTTCCTTGTTTTCCTTTCTCTCTCTCTGGATTAAGCCATATAGTTTCTCAGTCTGGGCAAATTTATCTTCTCTTATTTTTCCCCACCTCCTTCTTTAATTTCCTTACTCTCTCTCTGGATTAAGCCCTATAGTTTCTTTGATCCAATTTTATTTTCTCTTCTTTTTCCCCACCCCCATCTTTATTTTTGTTTCTGTCTCTCTGGATTAAGCCCTATAGTTTCTCTCTGTCTGGACAACTTTATCTTCTTTTTTCCCTGCCTCCTTTATTTTCCTTTCTCTCTCTCTGGATTAAGTCTATAGTTTGTCTGCCTGGTCAATTTTTATTTTTTCTTTTTACCCAACCCTGTCATTTCTCTCTTTGTATGGGATAAGGCCTCTTCCATCAGCACCACCTCTACCCTGTTGTTTACTTGTAGCTAGTGTTTCTGGCTTTGTGTGTGTGTGTGTGTGTGTGTGTATTTGTTTGTGTGTTTGCATGTTTTTGTTTTTTGTTTGTTTGTTTTCTTTTCCAGGATTACTTCAAGGAACAAATCAAAGCACACCTGGTGGAGGGTCCAAAACATCACTAAAAGTAGGGAGATGAAGTAACCAAAGTCACACTCTCCAAAAAACACCTCCTGAAGGGCCAGGCCCTGGAGAGTGTATGATCCCTCTTTAATATGGTAGTGCTCACAGGTGCAAGGCATATAACAAGCTTTTAAAACACACAGGGACAGAAAACTAGCCAAAATGACAGAAGAATTCTCCTCAAAAGAAATTCCAGGAAGAAATGACAGCTAAAGAGTTGCTCAAAACAGATATAAACAATATAACTGAACAAGAATTTAGAATAATAGTCATAAGATTAATTGCTGTGCTTGAAAAAAAGCATAGAAGACAGCACGAATCTACTGCTGCAGAGACAAAGGAACTGAAAAATACTCATGATGAATTAAAAAATGCTATAAATGAGGTGCAAAATAAACGGGAGGTTGTGACAGGATTGAAGAGACAGAGGGGAAAATAGGTGAAATAGAAGATAAAATTATGGTAAAAGATGAAACTGAGGAAAAGAGAGATAAAAAATTCTGGATCATGAGGGGAGAATTAGAGAACTAAGTCATTCAATGAAACAGAACAATAACCCTATCATAGGAGTTCCAGAAGAAGAGAGAGAAAGGGGCCAAAGATGTGCTTGAACACATAATAGCTGAGAACTTACCCGATCTGGGGAAGAAAACAGACACTGAATTCCAGGAGGCACAGACATCCCCTTCAGATGTAACTTGAATTGATATTCTTCATTACATATTATAGTGAAACTGGCAAAATACAAAGATAAAGAGAGAATTCTGAAAGCAGCTAGGGACAAACAGGACTAAACCTACAAGGGTAGACACATAAGGGTAGTAGCTGACCTATCTACTGAAACTTGGCAGGCCAGAAAGGAGTGGCAGGAAATTTTCAACATGATGAACAGGAAAAATATGCAGTCAAGAATCCTTTATCCAGCAAACTTGTCACTCAGAATAGAAGGAGAGATAAAGGTTTTCCCAAACAAACAAAAACTGAAGGAATTCATCACCACTAAACCAGCCCTACAAGAGATCCTAAGGGGGATTCTGTGAGTGAAATGTTGCAAGGACCACAAAGTACCAGAGACATCACTACAAGCATGAAACCTACAGATAACACAATGACTCTAAACCCATATCTTTCAATAATAACACTGAATGTAAATGGACTAAACGCTCCAATCAAGAGACATAGGGTATCCAAATGTATAAAAACAACAACAACAACAACAACAAAACAAAACAAGACCCATCTAGTTGCTGTCTAGAAGAGACCCATTTAGACCTGAGGACACCTTCAGATTGAAAGTGAGGGGATGGAGAACCATCTATCATACTACTGGAAGTTAAAAGAAAGCTGGAGTAGACATACTTATATCAGACAAACTAGATATTAAACGAAAGGCTGTAACAAGAAATGAAGAAGGGCATTATATCATAATTATGGGGTCTATCTGTCAAGAAGAGCTAACAATTATAAATGTCTATGCACCGAATTTGGGAGTACACAAATATATAAAACAATCACAAACATAAGCAATGTTATTGGTAAGAATGTGGTAATTTCAAGGGACTTTAATACTCCACTTACAACAAAGGACAGATAATCTAGACAGAAAATCAATAAAGAAACAATGGCCCTGAATGATACACTGGACCAGACGGGCTTGACAGATATATTTAGAACTTCAGATATATTTAGAACATCCATGAGGATGGAACTGGAAGGTATTATACAGAGTGAAATAAGTCAGTCAGAGAAGGACAGATATCATATGTTTTCATTCATATGCGGATCTTTTTTTTATATGAAATTTATTGCCAAATTGGTTTCCATACAATACCTAGTGCTCATCCCAACAGGTGCCCTCCTCAATGCGCATCACCCACTTTCCCCTCTCCCCAACCCCCCATCAACCCTCAGTTTGCTCTCTGTATTTAAGAGTCTCTTCCTCTGTTTGTAACTTTTTTTCCCCTTCCCCTCCCCCATGACCTTCTGTTATGTTTCTCAAGATCCACAGAAGAGTGAAAACATGGTATCTGTCTTTCTCTGTATGACTTATTTCACTTAGCATAACACTCTCCAGTTCCATCCACAGTGCTACAAAAGGCCATATTTCATTCTTTCTCATTGCCAAGTAGTATTCCATTGTATATATAAACCATATCTTCTTTATCCATTCATCAGTTGTTGGACATTTAGGCTCTTTCCATCATTTGGCTATTGCTGAAAGTGCTGCTATAAACATTGGGGTACAAGTGCCCCTATGCATCAGCACTCCTGTATCCCTTGGGTAAATTCTTAGCAAGGCTATTTCTGGGTCATAGGGTAGATCTATTTTTAATTTTTTGAGGAACCTCCACACTGTTTTCCAGAGTGGCTGCACCAGTTTGAATTCCCACATATATGTGGATCTTGAGAAACTTAACAGAAGACCATGGTGGGAGGGAAGGGGAAAAAATAGTCACAAACAGAGAGGGAGGGAGGAAAACCACAAGAGACTCTTAAACACAGAGAACAAACGGAGGGTGGATGGGTGTGTGGGGGAGAGGGAAAATGGGTAATGGGCATTGAGGAGGGCACTTGTTGGGATGAGCACTGAGTTTTGTACATTAGCCAATTTGACAAATTATATTTAAAAAATGTCAAAGCCCAATACTTGGTATTTTAAATAATTCATATGCCTAGGAACTGGTTTTCTTGCCCTATGCTAATTGCTACTTGCATTCCACTTTCCCTATTCTTTCCTTTTCAGTACACATCATGGACTTAAACTCTAATATTCTAACAGATATAAAATTCTAAATCATTGGTACCCTTGTCCAACCTCATGGCTATTTGTAATATTTCCACATGTAATATTTCCTTTCATATTTTAGCTATAATGTACACTTCTAACAGAATCAGTGCCTAAAGTATGTTTCATCAAGCATCGTTACTCTGCTAAGTAGCCACTAGTATCTATTTGCTCTCTATTAAGTGCCCATATTCCTTAAACTAAGTTCTTCTACAGTAGAGCAGGAGCATAGCCACCAATTTAATTTAAATGTTTTGATTTGGGGAACATACAGGAACAGTTTAAACATGTATATATGCAAAGATAAAATTGTCCAAAAACAAGACAACTGTAATTCAATTAGTTTGATTGCACCAACAAAGCATTTGGTTACCAAAGTAGGAGCCCAGGACAGGGTGCTCCAGGATAGGCTACTTTGGTAGAAAGATTATTTTGAGTTACAAGTAATCAAAAAACCCAGAATATACAGGGAAAACACTATTAATGGAGAATCCCCTTTAACTAAGGAACTTATCTGCATAATAGGGCAATCGTGTTTTTCCAAACATCTCTTTTCACCTTCTTGCTAATTAGCTTTCTCCCCTTTGTATGCTCAGGCCATACCCCTCTCCTTAGCCCATATCATCTTGTTGCCTCAGTTTTTGTAATTTCACTTCTATGTAGATTCCCCATATGTATAACTACTAAATTTGTTTTTCCCCTGTTAATCTGTCTCATGTCAATTTGATTCTAAGTCCACCTAGAAGGACCATAGGGCAGAGGAATGTCTTTTTCCCTGATACCATTTACTCTCTTTCATCTTGCTATGAATTGGATTTTTTCCCTTTGAAGTCCTGGGCCCCTATCTGCTTCTCCTCAGTTAAGAATCACAAAAAGTACCTCATTTTGCCAGACTGACTTTGGAATTTCCATTTTTGTACAGATTCTCCTTATATACAAAATTAAATTTGATTTTCTTCTGTTAATCTGCCTTATGTCAATTTGATTCTTAGTCCAACCTGAAGGACCATGAGAGAAGACGAAATTCTTGCTCCCTGACACTAGGCATATATGTGAAAGAATAGAATTCTGGAACTCACATCTTCAACTTTCACATAATATACATGATCTCAGAGTCAGAAAGTTTCCTAATATAAATATTAAAAAATAAACATTATAAAGCTAATATTTGGACATGTGCTTTTGACCCTATTTGACTAGCTGAATTAGAACAACCTTACTTTCAAAAATCAACAGAGAAGCAGGGTAAAATATTGTTTTAATATTTTTTAAATTTTGGAATATTCTATACTGATTGCAATGGTGGTTAGATGATCTACACATGCAATACAATGGCAGAGAACTAGATATACGTATTGTACCACTGTCGATATCCTTATTTTGATATACTATAGCAATGTAAAATAAACCACTGGAGGAAACTGGATGAAGGGCAAAATGTATCTCTCTGTACCATTTTTGTAACTTCCTATGAAACTACAATTTATTTTAAAACAAAAACTTTAAAAACTTTTTTAATGTTTATTTTTGTGAGAGAGGGAAAAAGAGAGAGAGAAAGCTTGAGCGGGGAAGGCACAGAGAGAGAAGAGAGAGAGAAGGGGACAGAGGACCCAAAATGGGCTCTGTGCTGACAGCAGAGAGCCCAATGTGGGGCTCGAACTCAGGAACCATGAGATCATGACATGAGCCGAAGTCAGTCACTTAACTGACTGAGCCACCCGGGTGCCCCAAAATAAAAACTTTTTGTTAAAAAAATATGTCTGAAGGTATCAGAAAAATGCAAATAAAGGCAAAAGTAGAGGGGTCAAGATCCTAGAGAGAAGTGAAGCACAGAGACATGAACCAAACATTTGGTACTACACATCTTCTATAGGAATTTACAAATTCATAACTGAGAGCCAAAAAGCAAAGAATTTGAACATTGCTTTAAACATTTTCATGGAGCTAAAGAGACAGAAATTGGAGTTGAGGGCTGGTCAACATGGCTGGGCCTTGTAAAATAATCTAGTTTAAGGAAGAACCAAAAATAGACCAGCCTTCCCAGAGACTGAAACTCTGCCCAAATTGAGTTTGATTTGACTGACTTTAATCAGCTGAAACACTGATAGAATAAAAGTGATCTCCACCTAGCTAAGAGGTCAGATGCAAAGGCCTCAAACTATCTCTATATTTTTTCATATACGATATTTCACATTAAAATTTTAAAAAGTAGCAGACATAAAAAGTCTCAAGATTAAATGATCCAAAGTCAAGAAAAAAAAAATGAAAAATACAAAGATAACCACAAGGGATCCAGATCATGGATTTGTCAGACATAGCCTTTATATTAATAAAACTCTATATAATACTTAGGGAAAACTTAATAACAAATACATAAATACATAAAATATACATATGGAAACCTATAAACATCTCCTAGAAGACAAAAGAGGATGATACACAAAAATGGAAAATATCACTTGCTCTTGATTATGACATGCCAAAACAATAAAGATTTGATGTCTCCCCGATTCCTAAGTTAATGTATAAATTTAATAAAATCTCAATAGCAATACCAGGAAGACTTTTTTCAATAACTAGATAAGGTAGTTTTGAAGCTCATGTAAAAAATAATATTCACAAACACATACGACAACTAGGAGAAATATGAGCAATGAGGGGAGGGAATTTTGAAATATACTATTTTTCTGGGGTGCCTGGGTGGCTCAGTCAGTTGGGCGTCCATCTTTGGCTCAGGTCATGATCTCGCATTTTGTGGGTTCGAGCCCCGCAATGGGCTCTGTGCTGACAGCTCAGAGCCTGGAGCCTGCTTTAGATTGATACTGCTTACAGTATCTCTGCCCCTCCCATGCTTATGCTCTGTCTCTCTCTGTCTCTCAATAATAAATAAGTGTTTAAAAAAAATAAATAAAATAAAATGAAATGAAATGTAAAGCTTCTAAATTAAAACCAGGTTAGGGGCAACTGGGTGGCTCAGTCAGTTAAGCGTCTGACTTGATTTCAGCTCAGGTCACGGATCTCAACATTTGTGAGTTTCGAGTGCCACATGGGGTCCTTGCTGACAGTGCTGAGACTGCTTCAGATTCTCTCTCTCCTTCTCTCTACCCCTCCTCTACACATGTGCGTACTCTCTCTCTCTCAAAATTAATAAATAAACTAAAAAATAAATAAAACCAGGTTATATTGGTTGAGCAACAAGAGAGATCAGTGGAATAGAACAGAAATTCCAATAGATAAGAACATAGTAAAATTTATTACACAACAAAGGTAGCATCTCAAATATCCAGGACAGATATAGGAATTTTTATCAAACCATGTCAGGATGACTAAATAGTAATGTAGATAATGATAAAATTGTATGCATACCTCACCCAATACACAGGAATAAAATCCAAATGAATCAATTATATATATATATATATATATATATATATATAATGTATATATATATATACAATTAGAAGAAAGAAATGTGGGGACATTTGTAACCTGATTATGAAAAATAATGTGTATAGCAATGACTCAAATGGCAACACAGTAAAAAGAAATATTGATAAAATGAACTTCAAAAAAATTAATTAAACAAATCTGCCCATGGCAAAAGAAAAAAGCATATCAATAGATAATACACTGGGAGAACATATTTGTAACAACATAATCAAGGAAAATCACATATGCTTTTGAGAGAGAGGCAAAGTGCGAGTGGGGAAGGGCAGAGAGAGAGGGAGACACAGAATCTGAAGCTGTCAGCACAGAGCCTGATGTGGGGCTTGAACTCGTGAACCGAGATCATGACCGGAGCTGAAGTTGAACACTTAACTGACTGAGCCACCCAGTTGCCCCAAGAAAAATCACATATAAAAGGAAAGATATTTAAAAGGAAAAAATACCAAAAATTGATAGGAAATGGGAAAAAATCATCAACAAAAAAATGACAAAAATATTATAAGAGGACTTAAGAAATATAAAAATGCTAAACTTTACCTAAGGTAAATGTGAATTAAAGGATATTCTTTCATATCTTTAAGCTTGTGGAGTGTCCAAAATATAGACAACACAAGCTATTGCAGTGGCTGTAGGGAAACAAGAACACTCATATATTGCTGGTGGAAATGCAAAATATTACGACTCTTCTGGAAAGGAACTTACCAATATCAAACAAAATTTCATATGCATTTACATTTTGACCAAACAATATCAAGAAATTTAGCTCCAAGATATGCCATCAACATCAAGAAAATACATTTGTATGCTGTTATGGTTTGGAATATTATTTGTTCTATCGAATAATAAATCATTGTTTTAACAATGCAAAACTCCAAAATTGGCAGTAGGTTGATTAAACTATGTTATATACAGAAGTCCATCCTTATCCACAGGGATACGTTCTACAAACCCCCAGTGGATGCCTGAACCTGCAGATAGTACCACACCCTATATATACTATGATTTCCTACACATACATAGCTATGATAAACTTTAATTTATAAATTAGGCACAATAAGAGATTAACAACTATAAGTAATAATAAAATATAATTATAGCAATATAATTTAATAAAAGTTCTAAGAACCTGTTCTCTCTCAAAATACTATACTGTAATCTTCATGCTTTGTCATGTGATGATGTGAGATAATGAAATGCCTCTGTGATGAGATGAAGTGAGGTGAATGACAAAGGCATTGTGATGTACCATCAGGCTATTCATGACCTTCTGATGGTATGTGAGAAGGAGCATAATCTGCTTTGGGAACTTGCTTGACTACAGATCAGTGAAACTATGGAAAGAAAACCATGGGTAAGGGGGTACTAATTATACACAATGGATTACTATGTAGCTATAAAGGAATAAGGATGATCTCTATAGACTGATTTGGTGTGATTTTCAAGATGAATTTTCAGGGGGAAAAAGTACGCTGCTTTAATATATAATTCGCTTAGTTTTTTAAAAAAAAGTCCATAAAAAGGATAACCAAGATCCAGTGAACTGGCTATCCACAGGCAAGGACTAAGAACAGGATAGAATGGAGAGGAGACTAAGTGACACTTCTCTGAGACATTTTGCTATAAATTTGAAATTTACAAGCATATCGACTGATAATATTATAAAAAATAAAACAAAACCAATAAACATAAAATCAAATCAAATAAAACAAAAATACTGAACACGATGGAATCAAATGTATAAAGACTTAAGGGAAAAAAAAAAAACACACAACCTCAGACATATACCCACAGACTAAAGATAGGAAAAAATGTAATGAAATCAACTTCATTTAGTATGTGTTCATTTAGTATTCTTTTGGTAGTGGTAAAGGTAAAGTAATTCTGTACATTTTAGGTTTTGGTGTTCCATAGAAGGAAATACTTTCCTTTGGAAGGGGGCATGGTTCTCAATGCAAAGGACGAACGACACAAATATGCAAAGAGAGAAGGCAAACAAGATAATGTGATCTTGAATACTGGATTAGAATTACAAATTTTTAGCACATACTGCCTAAATCTGGTACAATGAAAACAAAAATGAAAAATTTGTCTAATAGATAATAACATAATTGAAAATAAAATCAAGAACCCACATATTGAAAATCTAAAGACAAAAGAGGAGGAGAACAAGACAGAGAAAGAGAAAGAGAGGGACAGAGATAGAGACAGAGAGAGAAGAAGAAAAGGTAAAAGGAAGGAAGAAAAAAGAGAAAGAAAGGAGAAGGGAAAACTTTAATTCATCATAGAAGATGACTAATGTACAGGATAGTAAGAAAATCACCATTTTGCAAGCATTAGGTAATAGCTGATCAAGGCAATAATCATCAATGGATGTTAACATCACTGGGTGAAAACCTGTTGGTTAACAATATATTTACACAGTTCTCAAGTAACCCTGAACAAATTACTTACTGATTAAAAATGGAGTAACATTTAAGTAGAGAAATATGGAGGGCCCCACTTAAACAAGTGACCCAAGTTAATATCACCAATTATAGAACAGCCTAATACCATGTGCCTCCTGATTTGAGGAATTGAGACCAAACCAGCACCATTCATCTAGTATTGCTTCTAAAATAAAACGTGAAACTAGAAATGAGAATACAATCAGATAAACTGAGATTGAGGGACGTTCTATAAAACAACTGGACTGCATTCTTATCAAAAAAACCAACAACAACAAAAAAAAGTTGAGGTACTATTTCAGGTTCAAGTAGCCTAAAGATATGTAAATGCAAGGTGTGATTCTGGTTTGGATCTTGAATTGAAAAAAATTAAATTCAATGAATCATATTAGTAAGGCAATTGGAGAAATTAGATAAGGACTATATATTAGATAATAATGTAACAATGCTAACTGCTCTGATTTGATAATCGTATTACATGTGTACAAGAATATCCTTGTTCTCAGGATATATGTGGTGAGATATTTAGGGGTTGTATTAGTTTGCTAGGGTGGCCACAACAAATTGCTACATATTTGGTGGCCTAAAACAATAGAAATGTATTCTCTTCGAGTTCTAGAGGCCAGAAGCCTGAAATCAGATTGCCAGCAGGGCCATGCTACCTCCAAGGGCTCTATGGCAGAAACTTTCCTTGGTTCTTCCAGGTTCTGGGAGCTCCTGGTGCTCCTCAAGTATCATTGTCTCCATTCCAGTCTCAGCCTACATCACCACATGGCCTTTTCTCCTGGGTCTGTTTTGTTTTTTCCTTTTCTGTCTCTTATAAATACATCATTCATTTCATTTAGGACCATCCTAATCAAGTATCATCTCATCTGAAGAGCTTTATCTTAAGTGTATCTGCATAGAACTTAATTCAAAATAACATAGTAATTCCGAGGTTCTAGTCTGGCATATATTGTGGGGAGCCACTATTCAACCTAACTACAGGGGTGGAGGGTCACCTTTGCAAAACACACTTAAGAGGTTCAGCAAAGTAATAAATAATAATGAAGTGGCACACACACGCACGCATGAATACAAGCCCACAAAGCACTAAAGCAAGCGCAGCAAAATAGCCGCATAGCTGATGAGTTTATGTGTAGGATACAGTAAGAGCATTCAGTGCAATATTCGAAATTTTTCTATATCATGCATTGTTGATAATCTAATATCAACTGAATAACTGATACAACATATTCAATAAAACAAGAAAAAAAGAAGGCTTTAAAAATAAAATATGAATTCATAACAACAAATTATACAATTAACAAAGAAAACAACTGAAAATAATGAACTCCAAAGATGTGCAAAACAGCGTATTAAACACAGATGAGGCAAAGATTATTAAACTGGCACACAGGTTTATAATGTGTATACTGAGTAAAGGACAAAGAGGGAAAGAAGGGTGGGAAATTTAAAAAGAGTTAGGAGAAATGATTTATATACATATGCATGACAAGTAACCAAAAGAGAGGTGACAGAGGAAAGGGCAGAAGAAATATTTGAACAGAAGGCCACAGTATCAGTGAGAATTACAAAACAAAAGAAGAATATGTATAAGCAAATTCACATATAGAAAGATCATAGTAAAATTCCTGCAAACAGGAGTAATCATGGATAAAAGGGCATGATCAGAAAAATAGCAATAAGAAAACTGGCAGCTGTCATTAAACAGAAATTAGAATGATGGCAAACTAATACAATGAGGAAAGGATAGTTTTTCTCAATAACTGGCAGCAGAACTGTCTTTATTTTTTTTAAATGAACAAATATTAAGATAGGTGCACAAATATTAAATTAAGATAGATCACATATATAAATGTAAAAATTCACATTATGAAGGGGCACCTGGGTGGCTCAACCGGTTGAGTGTCCGACTTCAGCTCATGTCATGATCTCACGGTTCATGGGTTTGAGTCCTGCTTTGGGCTCTGTGCTGATAGTTCAGAGCCTGCTTCCGATTCTAGGTCTCCCTCTCTCTCTGTCCCTCCCCTGCTTGCGCTCTGTCTCTCTCTCTCTCAAAAATAAATAAACATTTAAAAAAAAATAATGAAACTACAGAAAGAAAAACAAAGAATTCCTTCATGATTTGGGGGGTAGAAAAATATTGCTTAAACAGGACATAAAGAATAAATATCATTAAAATAAAATATAAAATTCTGTCTCTTATCAACATTAAAACCTTTGCTCTTGAGAATATGTTATTATGGAAATAAAGAGAGACCATAGACTTGGGAGACTATACTCATAACATAAATATGAAAAAGAAGTTGTATTCAGAATATATAAAGAATGCCTACAATTCGAAATTTAAAAGACAGAAATTTTAATTTAAAAATAGGCAATACTTCTCATTAGAAACTTGACAGAAGACATAGAATGGCTAAATAAAACATGAAAAGCTGCTAAGCATCAGTAGCCATTTGGGAGTTACAAAGTAAACCACAAAAAGACATCACTTTACCCTCATTAAAATAGCTAAAATGAAAACAAATGGCAAATTCAAGTTAGGGTAAAGATGTAGAATAGCTTAAAGCCTTATACATTGTGGCTGTGAGTACAAAATGGTATAAATCACCTTTTGATTTTTAAATCTGAAATTATATGAATTTTATAAATTATAAATCTGAAAAACACGTTTTTCACTTTTTTATACAAGTTAAACCTCGACCTATTACCTATTACCCAGTATTTCTACCTTTGGTTATTTCCTAAAAGGAAATAAAAACCTATGTACACATAAAGACTTATATAGCAATTTCATACCTTCTCTATTTAAAATAAGCTGTCTAGGGGTACCTGGGTGGCTCCGTTGGTCAAATATCTGACTTCAGCTCAGGTCATGATCATGCAGTCCGTGAGTTCAAGCCCCACGTTGGGCTCTGTATTCACAGTTCAGAGCCTGTAGCCAGCTTTGGATTCTGTGTCTCCCTCTCTCTCTGTCCCTCCCCCACTGGTACTCTGTCTCTCTCAGTCTCAAAAATAAGTGAACAGGGGCGCCTGGGTGGCGCAGTCGGTTAAGCGTCCGACTTCAGCCAGGTCACGATCTCGCGGTCCGGGAGTTCGAGCCCCGCGTCAGGCTCTGGGCTGATGGCTCAGAGCCTGGAGCCTGTTTCTGATTCTGTGTCTCCCTCTCTCTCTGCCCCTCCCCCGTTCATGCTCTGTCTCTCTCTGTCCCAAAAATAAATAAACGTTGAAAAAAAAAAATTTAAAAAAAAATAAGTGAACATTAAAAAAATAAATAAATAAATAAAATAAGCTGTCAAGTTAGAACTAAAATAGGGAAAAATACAAATCGCCATTAAGAAGAGAATTTTGAACTATGATATACCCACATAATGGAAGACTATTCAGAAACAAAAATTAAAAACTATTTGAACATATAAGTACATAGATGATAACAAGAGTATTTTCTGTTAAGGAAGCCAGAGATAAAGGAGTAATTACTATGTGGGCCCAAGCATATGAAATTCTACATTAGACAAAATTATGCTGTAATAATACACATGGGAATGGTAGTTACCTTGGGTGGTGAAGATGGTTAATGCCACAGGGACCCACGGAAGGTGTCCCCAAATTCGGCCACTTAGCATAACAATTATTTTGAGTTAAAAGTAATTGAAATCCAAAAGATGCAGGAAAAGCTCTCTGCCTCTCCCAAAACTGACTAAATTTATATTGGAAAGGAGAGCCTTTCCAGGAAGGCTGCTATTAACAGAGATTCCTGTCACCTAAACAACTTATCTGCATAATAGGGCAACCTTGATTTTCCAAACATCTCCTTTCACCTTCTTGCTAATGAGTTTCTCCCTTTTGTATGCTTAGATACTACCCCTCTCCATAGTTCAGATGAGCTTCTTATTGCCTCATTATCTTTGGAATTTCATGTACGTGTGGATTTCCCATAAGAATGCCTATTCAATTTGATTTTCTCCTGTCAATCTGTCTCATGTCAATTTGATTCTAAGTCCAGTTTAGAAGAACCATAGGGCAGAGAAAGCTTTTCCTCCCCAACACTGCAGAGGGACAGGAAGCAACTTTCCTGAGTGGTGAAACTTTTCTAAATCTTGAGTGAGTACCGGTTCATGGGTGTGTATATTTGTAAAACCCATGCATGTTTCAACTTTTTTCACAGCTTATTATATGCAACTTATACCTAGAAAGGTAATTTCTAAAATGAAGTAGGTATGACAACTTTCTAAGACCAAAAAACAAAAATTCCAAAAGACAAAAAAGTAGAAAATCCACTATCAGCACACCAGTATTAAAGGGAATATGTAGAAGTTCACACAGAATAAAACTGATCTCTGATGGAAAGAAGGAATTGCAGGAAAGAATGTACAAGAGAAAGAATGAATGTGAAGTTAAAATCTAAATTCATGTTGAATACATGAAATAATAATAATAATGATATTCTGTGGGGTGTAAAATATTTGCAGATTATGTAAAATTAAAATATATTACAAAGATAGCACAAAGACAAGAACAAGCTAAGTGGAGTTAACCTATTCTAAACATTTTAAATTGGTCAGAAAATGGAAGTATTCTAATTTATATTAGGCTTATTAATAAGGTAAGATTTCATTTTGCAATCTTTAGAGTAGTACACAAAAAAGAGTGAAAGAATGTATGTCCATTGCTCAAAACTCAACCCAATTTGGGATGATTAAAAAGTTCTAAAGACCGGGGTTCCTGGGTGGCTCAGTTGGTTACATGTCCAACTCTTGATATTGGCTCATGTCATGATCTCACAGTTCATGAGATCGAACCCTGCGTCAGGCTCTGTGCTGACAGGATGAAGTCTGCTTGGGATTCTCTCTCTCCCTCTCTCTCTCTCTGCCCCTCCCCAACTCACACATGTGCTCTCTGTCTCTTTCTCTGTAAAATAAACAAACTTAAAAAAAAAACTTCTAGAAACTGAAAATGGTGATCGCTATACAATGTGCATGTACTTGGTGCAACTGAATTGTATACTTAAAGATGGTTAAAACAGTAAATTTATGTTATATATTTTTTACCATAATAAAAACTTTATGTAATAATGTGATTTCTCACATCAATAGAACAAAAGAGAAAATCATAGGATAGTTTCATTCAATACAAAAAACATTTAATTAAATCTAACATTCCCTGATGATGATGATGATGATGATGATGATGATTACAGACTGTTAGTAAACAAGGCAAGATACAGTTATCACTAAATTTGGCAGTTTATTACTGGAAAAAGTATAGTATAGAACAATAGAAAAAAAACAATAAATGGTGTTGGGTCAGTTGGATATCTTTATAGTTAAAAAGAAAATAAGAGTCTTGACTCATACCTCACACCATACACAAAATTAAATTCCAAGGGGACTGTTGATAGAAATACAAAGAAGTAGGGGCACCCGGGTGGCTCAGTCAGTTAAGCAACCAATTCTTGGTTTCAGCTCAGGTCATGATCTTGCAGTTTGTGAGTTCAAGCCCTGCATCAGGCTCTATGCTGTCAGTGCAGAGCCTGCTTGGGATTCTCTCTCTCTCCCTCTCTCACTGCCCCTCCCTACTCATGTTCTCTCTAAATAAATAAATAAATAAATAAATAAATAAATAAAATCAAAAAAAGAAAAGAAATAGAAAAAGAGGTAATATAATAAGTCTTCTAAATGATAACCCAATCATATAGAGGATAATCTAAAAATACCTTCATGATCTTGGAGTAGGCGAAGATGGCATAAATACTAACTATAAGACAGTTGATAAATTGGACATCAAAATTTAAAAGCCACTTCATGAACAAATCTCCATGAAGAAGTGAAAAGGCAAGCTTTTTCCAGGTTGGGAGAAAATATTTGCAACCCATCATATGCCACAGTATTGATGAAGCTCAAACATAATACTGAGCACGTGAAATCGGACACAAGAGTATACTGTGTGATAACATTTATATCAAAATCAAAAATATAAAAACCTCATTTAAGGTTTTACAAATTAGGAAAGTAGTTACTTTGGGAAGGAGGATCTGTTAGCAGAAATAAACTGTCTAGGATGTTGGCAGTGCTGTATATATCAGTGTGTATAATGGTTAGCTGCAAAATTTCATTGTTTCTTACATTCATATCATGATTTTCTAAGTGCGTATCGATTTTAATCTAAATGTTAATTTTTGCCAGCTAATTTATGAAGTCACTTTCTACTAAACACAGTATGCCTCCAATTTTTTTAATATTTTAAATCAGAAAAAGTAAAATCTTGGTCTCCCAATTGAAATTTTGCTAAAAAATGGCGAGAAACCATTGTGAATACACAAATGGAATTGTAAGAAAGTATGTGAACTAGAGAACAATGCATAACCAACTCTGCTTCATAGTAAATAACATAGGGAAAATAAAATCAGTCATATTATGGGAGAATTGGAGAAATAGGGAAAACAAGTGTTTAAAAAGGCACAAAAGAGCTGTAAAGTGTGAGATGGGCACCTGATATCTAATGATACTTATATATACACAATATTTATATATACCATATATATATCCATATATAAATAAATGTGATATATATGTATACTCATGATTCATAATCAAAAATAATAATAATCAATAACCAAGTTTAATCAAAATTAATAACAACAACTTTGCATCCCCTCAGAGAGAAAATGTGCTAGTCCTGATATTTAGTTAAAAGGGTAATTGTTCAGAACAAAAAATATTTAGATATGGAAAAAAACCTCAGAGCACAATATTATGTGATTATACTACGAAAAGCTTTAAGAGTTTTGAGGAAAGAAAGCTGACACTGCATTTGAATAATCAGACTTCCTGTAAAAAACAGAAAAGTGGTGAAGTCCTCATTAATGTTAGAAACCAGGAAAGTGAAGATGATGTGTCAAGTATAGAGAACCTTGGAACCAGAGACAAGAAAGAAATTTGGAAAGAATAGCGTGAAAAGAAAATGTGGATAGGATATTGATGCTAAGAATTTTACTGAGAAAGAATGCAGTGATAATGCTGCATAGAGTGCAGCAATCTGGAAAGAGAAGTAGTTCTTATACTATATTATGCACCACAATCACTTGTAATGCTTGTTTGAATACAGAGTTCTAAGCTCTCTCCCAAATATTCCTATTCAGTAGGTTTGGTGCAAGTCAATCGCTCTGTGTGTTTAAAAAGAACGTTGGCCAATTTTGTTAAAATTGGTCATGAATATGAAATTTTGGAAAACACTATCTTAGTATAGGGGACACCAAGAATGGGTTCCAGGACAGAATTATATTCGATATTGCGATTATAATTTTGTTAATTTGTTTTTATAATGAGGGTCCATAGGCTACATCAAATTATTGTGGCACTGAAAAAGTTGTCACAAATCACTGTTGTAAACACTGCTCCCTTAGACTTAAAAATGACTTCCAATTTCACTCCAGTCTTTATAATAAAAAAAAGGCTGAACAAACTAAAAATCAGTGACTTTTCTAGGACCCACGAGAAAACTCACATTATAGGGCAAACTTTCACCCCCAAATTATGAAAAATTCTGTGCCCATAAATTTCACAAGAGATGGAATGGAGAAATTCCATGAAAGACATAAACCACTAAAATACATGCAAAAAGAAACATAGCATCTAAGTAAGTCTGTATGTATTTAAAAAATTGAATCAATAATTAATAACCTTCCAAAAAAAGAGTGACAGGCCCAGATTATTTCAGTGGTAAAGTCTACCAAAACATAATGAAGAAATGATACCAATTCTCTACAAATGCTTCCAGAAAATACAAGCAGAAGGAACATTTCCTAACTCATTCCATGAGGCTGCATTACCTTATTACCAAAACTACACTAAAGGCATTATAAGAAAGGAAAATTCACCAAGCAATATGTCTCATAAACAATGATGCAAAAAATCAATTAAATATTAGCAAATCCAAAAACATAATAAGAACATAAGAATTTTACACAACAAATAGAGATTTGCTACAGTTATACAATGTTGGTTCAGCATTTGAAAATTGATCAATAAACTGGAATTAAGATGGCATAGTAGGAGGACCTTATCTTTGCCTCGTCCCTTGAACACAGCTGGATAAATATTAAACGCTTCTGAACACCCAGGAAATCAATCTAAGGACTGAGGGAATAAGCTGCACATTTAGGAGAAAAGAGGCCACATCATGGAAGGTAGGAAGGAGGTGCAGAGACATGACTCTGGGGGGAGAAAAGAATCACTGGTGCTGTGGCAGGGAGGGAGCCCTGATCTGGGAAAGAGTCAGAAAGAGAGAGACAGCAGGACACAGGACACTGAACAAGAGAAACACTCCCCCAAAACCAATGACGAGGAAAGCAAGGAGCGCTGATAGTTGCAAAGTTTTACAAGCAGTGGAGCTCAAAGTCTGAAGTTTTAGAAGTCCGTGCCATCACCAGGGTGGAGCCTGGCTATAGTTACAGCATAGGTGCTCCTGTGGAGGAGGGCAGAGGCCTGGGAGCAGACAGTGTAGTCAGGATCCCCCGAGGCCGCACTGGGAGAAAGTTCATCTTGGAGTACTCTTGGGAGAGGTGGCACTGCCTCTCTAGGGACAAAAGCGCCTGCAGGTGCCATTAAGCTGCCCCATTTATTAGCATAAAGAGCAGAGGCAGCTGTTGAGGGCATCTACCTGGACGTCGGCTTTGTGCTATACTTTACCATAAACTGCAAGCCACTGTGCATTCGTGCAACTGCCCTTCTGGGACAAACTGGCACCAGCCACAGCAAGGCAAGACCTTCCCCCAAAGGATCAGTGGGGGTTCATTTCTTGCCGGGTCCATAAAATTTGGAGTTCTGAAACTCAGGTGGTGCACCTGAGATAAAACACAGGAGCACTGCAGTAGCAGGTGGCAGACTGCTCAGACACGGACAGAATAAAGGCAGGAACTTGAGGGAAGCCTGGGACAAAGGAAGAGAGACTCTTCTGTGAGGGATTCCTGAAGAGCTGCAGGCACAAACTCCCCTCTCAAGAGATGAGAGAGATGACTGATGTCATTTTTACCCCCACCCATCAGCACGGGATGGACTTTAGTGAGCAGCACAACATCCACAGTGCAGGCCTGAGCTGCTTACATCAAATCCTGCCCCACCGTGCTCTTCAGGGGATTTTTTCCTAGAGCAAGTATGCCTTACAGTCAGAGTAGCAGTGGGCCTCTCCTCCAGAAGACCAGCACAAACCCCCTGCACCCACCAAGTCTACTGACCATAGAGTGCTGCAAAGCTTCAGCTCTTGGGGAAATAGGATCTAGCCTCTTTTAACAAGCCAAGCAAAACACACCTAGGTAAAACTCACTACTCACTGAACAAGGTTCAAATACTCCCCACTGCAAGCAAAGAGAGACTCTGCAGAAGACTGACCTGAGGGAAAGAGCAGCCCAAACACAACAACAGAGTGCACATAGCGTACACCAGAAACACTTCCTGAAGCATCGGGCCCTGCACAGTACACGACCTCTTCTTAATATAGCCATTACTCTCAGGAGCAGGAAACATAACAGACCTTCCTAACACACAGAAGACAGAAACCTAGACATAGTGCCAGGATGGAGGAATTCATCCCCAAAGAAAGAACAAGAAGAAATCACAGCCAAGAATCTGTCAAGCATAAGTAATACGCTTGAACCAGAATTTAAAATAACAACCATTGGGGCGCCTGGGTAGCTGAGTCGATTAAGCGTCCGACTTCGGCTCAGGTCATGATCTTGCAGTTTGTGAGTTCGAGCCCCGCGTCGGGCTCTGTGCTGACAGCTCAGAGCCTGGAGCCTGATTCAGTTTCTGTGTCTCCCTCTCTCTCTGCCCCTTCTCTGCTCACACTCTGTCTCTCAAAAATAAATAAATGTAAAAAAAATTTCTTTAAATAATAATCATAAGGATACTAGGGTATTGAGATTGAGACAAGCATAGAAGATACCAGGGAGTCCCCTAGCACAGAGACAAAAGACCTAAAAATTTGATAGGCTGAAATAGAAATGCTATAAGTGATATGCAAAACCAACTGAATGTGATGACCACGAGGATGGAAAAAACAGAAATGAATAAGTGATATAAAAGATAAAATGCTAGAAAATAATGAAGCTGAATAGAAGAGGGAAAGAAAAATATTGGGTCATGAATGTGGACTTAGGGAACTCAGCGGCTCCATAAAGCATAATAACATTCATATCATAGGAGTCCCAGAAAGAGAAGAGAGGAGAAAGGGGCAGAAAGTTTATTTGAGAAAAATGTAGCTGAAAAATTCCCTAATGTGCAGGAGGAAAGAGACATCCAAATCCAGGAGGCACAGATAACTCCCATCAAAGTCAACAAAAGCAGGCCAACACCAAGACATGGTAGTAAAATGTGCAAAATACAGAGATAAGGAAAAAATCCTGAAAGCAGCGAGAAAAAAGAAATCCTTAACCTATAAGGGAAGACAAATAAGGTTATCAGTAGATCTTTCCACACCAACTTGGCAAGCCAGAAGGGAGTGGCATGATATAGTCACTGTGCTGAATGGGGAAAATATGCAGCCAAGAATACTCTCTCCAGCAAGGCTGTCACTCAGAATAGTAGGAGAGATAGTTTCCCAGACAAAAACTAAAAGAGTTCGCGACCACTGAACGAGCCCTACAAGAAATATTAAAGGGGACACTTTGTGTGGGAAAGAAAGACCAAAAGCAACACAGACTAAAAAGAAAAAGAGAAAATCTCCAGAAACAACAACTTTACAGGTAATACAGGTACTAAATTCATATCTATCAATAATCACTCTGAATGTAAATGGATTAAATACTCCAATCAGAATACATAGGGTACCAGAATGGATAAAAAACCAGACCCATCTATATGCCACCTTACAAAAGATTCATTTTTGACCTAAAGACATCCGCAGATTGAAAGGGGATGGAGAGCCATCTATCATGCTAATGGGATGCCAAAAGACAGCTGGAGTAGTTATGCTTATATCAGAAAAACTAAATGTTAAGACAAAGACTGTAAGAGATGGAGAAGGGCATTATATCATAATTAAGGGGTCTAGGCATCAAGAAGATCTAACAATTATAACTATGCTCCCAACTTAGAAGCACCCAAACATATAAATCAATTAATAACAAACATAAAGAAACTCACTGATAATAATACAATAATAGTAGAGGACTTTAACAACTCACAGCAACGGAGAGATCTAGGCAGAAAATCAACAAAGAAACAATGGCTTTCAATGACACAATGGACCAGATGGATTTATATTCAGATATATTCAGAACATTTCATCCTAAAGCAGCAGAATACACATTCTTCTCAAATGCACATGGGACATTTTCCAGAATAGATCACATATTGTGTCACAAATCAGGCCTCAACAAATGCAAAAAGACTGAGATCAGGCCATGTTTATTTTCAGGCCACGACTCTATGAAACCTGAAGTCAACTATAAGAAAAAAATTAAGACTACAAATACATAGAGGTTGCAGAATGTCCTATTAAAGAATGAATGGGTTAACCAGGAAATTAAATAATAAATAAAAAATACACAGAAGCAAATGAAAATGAAAACACAATAGTCCAAAACATTTGGGATGCAGCAAAAGAAGTTATAAGAGGGAAGAGGCTTAACTCAAGAAGCAAAAAAGATCTCAAATGTACAACCTAACCTTACACCTAACAGAGCTAGAAAAGTAATAGCAAATAAAGCCTAAAGCCAGAAGAAGATGTAATATATTAGAATAGAAATAAATGACATAGGACCAAAAAAAAAAAATAGAACAAATCAATGAAACTAGGAGTGGGTTCCTTAAAAGAATTAATGACATTGATCAACCCCTAGCCATACTTATCAAAAGAGAAAAAAGACCCAAATAAATAAAATCATGAATGAAAGAGGAGAGATCATAACAAACACCACAGAAATACAAACAATTATAAGAAAATATTAAGTAAAATTATATGCCAAAAAGTGGACAATCTGGAAGAAATGGATAAATTCCTGAAAACATATAAACTACCAAAACTGAAATAGGAAGAAGTAGAATTTTGAACAGACCCATAAACAGAAAAGAAATTGAATCAATAATCAAATATCTCACAACAAACAAAAGCCCAGGGCCAGCTGGCTTCCCAGGGAAATTCTGGGAATTTCCAGATATTTAAAGAAGAGTTAATACTTATTCTACTCAAAATGTTCCATAAAATAGAAATGAGAGGAAAAATTCCAAACTCACTCTATGAGGCCAGCATAACCTTTATTCCCAAACCCAACAAAGACCCCACTAAAAAGGAGAATTATAGGCCAATATCCCTGATGAACATAGATGCAAAAATTCTCAACAAGATACTAGCAAATCAAATCCAACAGTACATTAAAAGAATTATTCACCAGGATCAAGTGGGATTTATTTCTGGGCAGCAAGGGTGCTTCAATATTCACAAATCCATCAATGTGATATGCCATATTAATAAAAGAAAGGATAAGAAACATATGATCCTCTAAATACATGCAAAAAAAGCATTTGACTAAATACAGCATCCATTTTTGATAAAAACCCTCAAGAAAGTAGGGGAAAAAGAAACATAGGTCAACATCATAAAGGCGATATATGAAAGACCTACAACTAATACCATCATCAGTGGGGAAAAAAATGAGAACTTTTCCTCTATGGTCAGGAACAACACGGGCATGTCCACTCTCACCATTGTTATTTAACATAGTACCAGAAATCTTAGCCTCAGCAGTCAGACAACAAAAAGAAAAAAAAAGGCATTTAAATCAGCAAGGAATAAGTCAATATTTCATTATTCGCGGATGGCATGATACTCTATGTACAAAACCTGAAAGACTTCACAAAAAAATTACTAGAATTGATACATGAATTCAGCAAAGCCACAGCATATAAAAACAATATACAGAAATCTGTTGTATTTCTACACACCAGTAATGAAGCAGGAGAAAGAGAAATCAAGGAATCAATCCCTTTTATAATGCACCCAAAACGATAAAATACCTAGGAATAAACCTAACCCAAGAGTTAAAAGATCTTTACTCTGAAAACTGTAGAACACTTATGAAAGAAATTGAAGAGGACACAAAGAAATGGAAAAATATTCCATGCTCATGAATTGGAAGAACAAATATTGTTAAAATGTCTACACTATCCAAAGGAATCTACACGTTTAATGCAATCCCTATCAAAATACTACCAGCATCTTTCACATAGCTAGAACAAACAATCCTAAAAGTTATATGGAAGCACAAAAGACCTCATATAGCCAAAGCAATTTTGAAAATGAAAAGCAAAGCTGGAGGCATCACAATTCTAGACTTTAGGCTATATTACAAAGGTACAATCATCAGAAGAGTATGGTACTGGCACAAAAACAGATACATAGATCAATGGAACAGAATAGAAAACCCAGAAATGGACCTACAACTATATGGTCAACTAGTCTTTGACAAAGCAGGAAAAATATGCAATGGGAAGAAGACAGTCTCTTCAACAACTGGTGTTGGAAAAACTGGACAGTGACATGCAGAAGACTGAAATTGGACCACTTTCTTATACCATATACAAAAATAAATACAAAATAGATGAAAGACCTAAATGTGAGACAAGAAACCATTAAAATCAGGAAGTCTAAGTCCTCCAACTTTGTTCTTTTATTTTTTATTCAGGATTATGTGGCTATTCAGAGTCCCTTGAACTTTCAAATTAATTGTAGAGTCATCTGGTCAATTTCTACAAAGAAGTCTGTTGAGATTTTGATAGAGATTACATGTAATCTGTAGATCACTTTTGAAGGTACTCTCATCTTAATATTAATTCTTCTGACCTATGAACCTGGAATTTCTTTCTACTTATTTAGGTATTTTAAAATTTATTACAGCAGTGCATTATAGTTTTTGGAGTATCAATTTTAATTTTTGGTTAAATTTATTCCTAAGTATCTTATTTATTTTGATGCTGTTATAAGTGGAATTGTTAATCACATTTTTTTATTTATTCATTGTAAATGGATCGAAATATGATTCATTTTGGACATTGATCTTGTACCCTGTAATCTTACTAAATTAGTTTCTTAGTTCCAAATAAAGGTAGTTATATTTTTTTCTTTTCCAATCTGGGTGACTTTTGTTTCATTTTCTATTTAATTGCCCTGCCTGATACCTCAAGTACAATGGTGAATAGAAGTGGTGAGAGCAATAATCCTTTTCTTGTTCCTGATCTCATAGGGAGAGTATCCATTCAGCATGTTAGCTGTGGGCATTTTTGTAGATGCCTTTTATCACATTGAAAAAGATCCTTTCATTCCAATTTTTTCTCAGTTTTTAATCATGAGGGCTGTTGAATTATTTCTTTGTCAAAAGCTTTTTCTACATCTATTGTAATGATAAGGTTTCTATTCTTTATTATATTAATATCATGTGTTTTATTAATTAATTTGTGGATTTAAACCAATATTGTATTTAAACCAATCTTAATGCCACCTTTTCATGGTATATAATACTTTTTATATATTACTTGATGCAGTTTTCTAGTTTTTGTTGAAGATTTTATATCTATGTTCCTAAGGCATATTGGGCTGATTTCTCTCCTTGTGATTTCTTTGTTTTTTTCTCATGTTATTAAATTTTATTGTTTTTTTCAAACTTTAATTTAAATTCAAGTTAAGTTAACATATAGTGTAATATTAGTTTCAGGTGTAGAATTTAGTGATTCATCACTTACATACAACACCCAGTGCTCATCACGAGTGCCCTCCTTAATAATCATCACTCATTTAACCCATCCCCCTGTCCACCTCCCCTCCAGCAACCCTCAGTTTGTTCTCTATAGTTTAAGACTCTCTTTTATAGTTTGCCTTTCTTTCTCTTTTTATCCCCTATATTCATCTGTTTTGTTTCTAACATTCCACATGTGAGCAAAATCATAACGTATTTGTCTTTCTCTGACTTATTCAGCTTTGGATAATACTCTCTAGCTCTAACCATGTCTTTGTAAATGGCAAGATTTAATTCTGTTTTATGGAATGAGAGAAGATATTTGCAAATGACATTTCTGATAAAAGGCTAGTATCCAGAACCTGTAAAGAACTTATCAAATTCAACACCCAAAAAGCAAATAATCCAGTTAAAAAATGGGCAGAAAACATGGACAGACATTTTTCAAAGAAGACATCCAGATGGCTAACAGACATGTGAAAAGATGCTCAACATCACACATCATTAGGGAAATACAAATCAAAACTACAATGATATATCACCTCGCAACTGTCAGAATGGCTCAAATAAACAACACCGGAAACAACAGGTGTTGGCAAAGATGTGAAGAAAGGGGAACCCTCTTACACTGTTGTTGAGAATGCAAAACTGGTGCAGCAACTCTAGAAAACAGTATGGAGGTTCCTCAAAAAGTTAAAAATAGAACTACCTTATGACCCAGCAATTGACAAAGATACTGATTCGAAGGGACACATACACCCCGATGCTTATAGCAGCATTATCAACAATAGCAAATTATGAAAAGAGCCCAATGTCCATTGATTGATGAATAGATAACAAAGATGTAGTATATATGTATATACATATGTATGTATGTATATATATGTATATGTATATGTATATATATATATATATATATATATAATGGAATATTACTCAGCCATAAAAAAGAATGAAATCTCCTTGTGATTTCAGTTTCTGGCTTTGGTATCAGAATAATGCTGGCTTTACTGAATGAGTACAGAAACATTCCTTTATCTTTGATGTTTTTGGAGGGTTTTGTGGAGAATTGGAATTTCTTCATTATGTGCCTGGTAAAATCCACCAGTGAGACCATTTGTGCCTGGGCTTTTCTTTTTTTAGTGGTGGAGGGGGTCATTTTGTCATTACTAATTTAATCATTCTGCTAATGTTAGTTTGCTAGGGCTGCTGTAACAAAATGCCACACACTAGGTACCCTAAACAATAAAAACCTATTTTTTCACAATTCTGGAGAGTAGAAATTTGAGATCAAGGTGTTGGCAGGATTGGTTCCTTCTGAGGGTCCTGAGGAAAAATCTGTTCCTTTCCTCTCTCTAGCTTCTGCTGGTTTGCTGTCAATCATTGGTGTTTCTTGGCTTGTATAAACACCACTCCACTCTGCTTTCATTATCATTTGGTGTTATTACTGTGTGCATGTGAGTCCATATTTCTCATGTTTATGAGGACACCAGTCATTTGACCTCACCATAACTAATTAAATCTGCAATGATCCTATTTCCAAATGAGGTCACATTCTGAGGTACTGGAGATGAGATTGTCAACATATGAATCTTGTGCAGGGAGAGTAAAATTCACCCCATAAAACTTGTTTTTGATGTTTTCAGATAGTTCATCTCTTCTTGAGACTTTAGGAAGTTTTTGTCTTTCTAGGAATTTTTCCATTTCATCAAAGTTATTTAATTTGTTGTAATAGAGTTGCTCATAGTATTCCATTTCTTTTCTTTCTGTAATATCAATAGCAGTATCCTTTTATTCATTACTGATTTTAGTAATTTGAGTTCTTTTCTTATTCTTGGTCAGTCAAGCTAAAGGGTTGTCCACTTTGCTCTTTTCCCAGTATCTTCAGGTAGGTTAGGTTGTTGATGTGGTATTTTTTTAATGTTTTTTTTAAAAATGTTTATTTTTGAGAGAGAGAGAGAGAGAGAGAGAGAGACCGAGTGCAAGCAGGGGAGAGGCAGAGAGAGGGGGAGACACAGAATCCAAAGTAGGCTCCAGGCTCTGAGCTGTATCCACAGAGCCCGATGTGGGGCTCGAGCTCATAGACCACAAGATCATGACCTAAGCCGAAGTCGGAGGCTTAACTGACAGAGCCACCCAGGCACCCCATATTTCTTCTTTTTTAAAGGAGGCATTTATAACTAAGTTTCCCTCTGAGTACTGCATTAGCTGTATCCCTTATATTTTGTGTTGTGTCTTCAGTATTATTTATTCCAAAGTATCTTTTATTTTCTTCTTTGTAATTTCTTCTTTGACCTTTTGGTTATTTTGAAGTATGTTATTTAATTTGCACTATTTGGGAATTTTGTAAATTTGTTGTTAGTTTCTAATTTCATACTATTGTGATAGGAAATCATATCTTGTAGGATTCCAAAGTCTTTAAGTCTTCTCAAACTTGTTTAATGGACAAGTATATGGTTTATGTTGGAGAATGTTCCATGTGTACTTGAGAAGAATGTGTATTCTGCTCTCTTTTAGGGAAAAGTTCTATAGGTGTTTATCGTGTGTATTGTTATTTATTTGTGTATATTGTTGGCCAAGTCTTCTCTTCCCTTGTTATCTTCTGCCTAGTTGTTCTATTCTCAGTTTGTTTTATAGGCATGCCAAGAAATTTTATGAATACCAGAAATGGTATATTAAAAGAAAAACGCTAGAGATTCCAAATGATTTTATCATATATCAAGCAGTATTCATACTATCCTCTGCTAGGCAGTTAAATTTGGAGGTAATGACTAATTTAATGAAGACAGGACTCATGGGAGTCAATGCTGGGTTGTAGGTTTGGTAAGCCTCAATTTACAACTAGTTTACCATGTGCTTATCTGGTAGTTCACCAGAAATTTCAAATTTAAGCCTGGTGTGTTGTTCATTAGGGTTCCTCTTGCTGTTGAATAATAAAGTACAATCTTTTAATTTTCAACATTGCAAGATTCTGCAACTCCTGCTTTTCACCTGTTTTTTACTTTGCTTTTTAATCTATTACCCTGCACAAGTTCAGAATATAACCAATGTTTTCAGAAGACTACAGATTTCTATGGCCCCTAAAGTCTCCTTTCTGTCATTCCACTGCTAAGGATTCCTAGGAGTTTTGCTAGTTTCTGTCTTCCAATTTATTCTCAACTTTCTATTCCTTAACATCCTCCCTAATTTGAAATTTGCAGCTGTTCCTAGGGGGAAGAATGATTGAATGACTGCAAATCTTCAGCTTACCTTTACATGCTCCAACCTTGTACAGAATCTTATCCCCTGTTCTCTCATGCATTAAGTGGATTATGAAAAAAAAATTACTGGGCATTTCCACTAGTTCTCAGAGGGACACAATTCACTTCATCCTATATATAAGCAGACATTAATTGAAAAGCGTTTCCATTAGGGATTCAAATTAATTATGACATCAAACTCATTAATAGGTACAGTTACTCATTTTCCATGTCCTCTTGTTTCAGTTTTTCACACGTATTTTGAAAGAGACTTTCTCCTTTTATCTACTTATTCTCATAAACTTCTTCAAATTTCCCTGTTAATATCTTTATAATAATCCATAGGATCTGAAGTGATGTCCCTTTTTTATTCCACATATGGTTACTTCTGTCCTGTCTTATTTTTTGTTGGTTGTGACAGAGTAAAAAAAACAAAGAAACAAAAATCCCCAAATTAAACATATCATAAATGATCTGACGTTTGGCTTTATTTACAATTTTTATAGTTGTTTTATATTTTAGTATGTCTCCCTTTATTTTGATCATTTCCTTCATTCTACTGTCATTAAGTCAAATTTGGTAACTGTGTTTTTAGTCTTAAGTTATTATTTTTTTGTCATTTTATTCTAAACTTACTATGAAATATGTGTTAAAATATCCCTTAGGAGTATAGATTAATCTATTCCTTTAGTTATATTAGCTTTTGCTTTGTATATTTTGAGATTTCATTAGTTTATACAAAGTTAGAATGTGTACATATCCCTGGTATTTTGAGAATGTATCCTTATGAAATAACTCTCTCTAATAATGCTTCTACTTTTATGTTTAACCTTTGTCATATGAGCGTAGAACACTAGAACACTTTTCTTTTTGCTGGTGTTTGTATAGTAATCCTTTTTCATATTTTGTTCTTCAATCTGTTTATTACTCTATTTAAAAGGCATCTCTAGGGGAGCCTTGCTGGCTCAGTTGATGGAGCATGCAACTCTTGATCTCAGGGTTGCAGGTTCGAGTGCCACGTTGGGTGTAGGGATTGCTTAAACATAAAATCTTAAAAAAAATTTAAAAATAATAAACATTGTATCTAGTTTTTTCACCAGGATTTCCTTATCTTTAATGAAGACATGCTCACTTATACATATTTTTTTTATTTTTTTTATGCTCACTTATATTTAATGGGATTAATTAAAATCTGCCCTCACATAACATGCTTGCTCTTGGTCTCACCTCTCTTCTGTACCCTCTTTTCTCTTTCCCTAACTTTTTTGATCTATTGTGTTTTATTATACCTTTTTATTCCTCTGTTAACCTCTCAGCTGCACATTCTTTCACTCCTATTTTAATGTTTATCCTAAAGACGACAACAAGAATCTTTGCTTCAAAATCCATTATCAATGATTACATTGACCAAATCCTGAAAGATACAAAGACCTTAGGCTACTTTAACCTCATTTACCCCTTTTGAAGTTTTGGATATTTTATTTTCATATACATTTAAGGAAACATTATAGATGTTATTGATGATGTTCTGTAGATTAATATTTACAACATTCATTTAGATTTGACTTTTTCCATCTTCCATCTATAAACTATGATCAGGAATAATTTTCCATCAGCCAAAATACTACTTTTAAAATGCAGGGCAAGTATGCTGATGATAAATTCTTTCACTGTGTTTTTTTCAAAATGTATTTCATTCACCTTGATCCATGATGGATAGGTTTGATACGGTATGGAATTTCAAATCTTCATTTACTTTATTTTTATATTAAAGATATTATTCCCTGCATTCTTACTTTTTTTCATGTTGAGAAGGAAGCTGCCAGTTATATTGTTGTTCTTAATGATACCGTGTAACCATTTTCTTGAGCTTCTTTAAAGATTTCTCTTTGTTGTTCACTTTCAGCAGCTTTACTACAATGTTTCTTGGTTTAAATATCTTTGTACTTATCCTTTCTTCACTTTACAGTGCTTCTTATGTTTATGGATTGAGGGCCTTTGACAGTTTTGGAAAATTCTCAATCGCCAATCATCATTCATATATTCCTTCTGCTTCATTACCTCTATTGTCTCCTTATGAAACATTGATTAAGCGGGGCGCCTGGGTGGCGCAGTCGGTTAAGCGTCTGACTTCAGCCAGGTCACGATCTCGCGGTCTGTGAATTCGAGCCCCGCGTCAGGCTCTGGGCTGATGGCTCAGAGCCTGGAGCCCGTTTCCGATTCTGTGTCTCCCTCTCTCTCTGCCCCTCCCCCGTTCATGCTCTGTCTCTCTCTGTCCCAAAAATAAATAAACGTTGAAAAAAAAAATTAAAAAAAAAAAAGAAACATTGATTAAGCTAGAAGAAAATACAGTGCAAGGAATATATTTCATCCATACAGAACCAATACCTTAGTCAGCTATTCCAGGTACGGAAAGACTCGTGATTTTTGTTTCTCTGTGAAAACATGCATTAGTTCTAATAATGTGAATGTTGATTCCGTAGGAGTTCCTATATATAAATGAGCATATCATCTATATAAAATGTAAGTACTTTTTCTTTCCTTCCAATCCATGTATTCCTTATTTATTTTGTCATTGTAATATCTGTTGCAGGATTACATGACTATGTTAACCAGTGATGGCAATAAAAAGCATTTTTGTCTTGTGTCTGATCTTAAAGGTAAAGTGTATTAATTCTCCTCCATTAAATATGATTATTTGCCTTAACCTTTCAGTAATAATCTTTAGTCAATAATGGTTTCATCAATTCATATTTTCATGCAGATTTTACTGAACTTTCTGAAAGTTTTATCTGCTTATAAAGAGAAAATGTGTAATTTCTATGCCCTAGTAAAAATATGAATTACATTGTTAATTTTTATAATTGAATTATATTTATGTTACTGGGATGAAGCTTGCAGCAAATAAAATCACCAGATATTAGAAAAACAAGCTAAAACTGTGTGTGTGTGCATATGTGATCAATTAAGAAAGAGAAAAAAAGAGACATAGATAATCCATATGCAACCTCATCCATTTTCTGAGAATTTAAAATATAACTTAACTTTTAGTTTCCCATTACATTCAATCAACTAAACATGTATTTGCTACTGTTTTATGGAGCATTCCACAGAGTGCTCTGCGGCCTTTCAGGAGCTACATGAATGTCATTTTCAGACTTTTTTCCACTGGAGATGGAATTGTCAAATAAATGTATCCTTTAGCTAGTTGTTAGGAAAAACAATGTTCCTGTAGCATTCAAGAGTACTATGGAGAGGTGAAGATATGTATATCTTAAAACAGGGAAGTTTCTGTTCGTTGAACTCAGGTTTATACTTCAAAATGTTCACCTTCTGAAAATAACACTAGCAAAATTTTTCCCTTGCATTAAGAAGGACATTTCTGAGGGTGCCTGGCTGGCTCAGTCTGTTAAGCATCTGACTTCACCTCAGGTCATTATCTCGCAGTTCGTGAGTTCAGGCCTTGCATCAGGCTCTGTGCTGACTGCTCAGAGCCTGGAGCCTGCTTCGGATTCTGTGTCTCTCTCTCTCCCTGCACCTCCTCCGCTCATTCTCTCTCTCTCTCTCTTTCTAAATAAACAAACATTAAAAAAAATTTTAAAAAGAAGGACATTTCTGGTATTTATTTCTTCTTTTCATATCTTTCTTCCACTTCAGTCAATCACTGTGTGTTTCAACAGTCATGCACTCTGCATGTCTTAGATTATTTTTAAGAAATAAAGATTGTGCAAAGTTACCAGTGTGCCCTGCAGATAATTACAAACCAAAAATTTCCAGCACAAACAACTGTGAATCGTTCCACAATCTGACTGCTGAAGCCCATGTAATATAGTACATTAGCTAGTGCACTTCAAACAGCTACATTTCCAGGGCTTTGAATAACTGAGGTAAATAAGAATACCACTTTAATCATGCAGAAGATGTAAAGACAATGTTAGAGAAAAAAAGTGAAAGCATGAAGAAGAAAAATACCAGATATTTAATAAGATAGCAGTCAGAACAGATTAATGCAGACTCCCTGATATACATGAAGCAGAAGAGGCAGCCACCTACAATAGAATACATTAAGAATAGCTCCAAGAACTTGTCTGCTTCCAAATCTTAGATAGAATGATCCATTATGCTGATGCTTAAAATCCTTAATCTTAAGGTTATTCCCTTTAGTTAAGACATGGACTTCCCAGAAAGGCTTCATTAGGGAAATGTATTTTTGCTTTGTGGGATGGGCCAACCAGTTGGTACAGATTTGTTCCTCAGGTGAGCTGTTACTTCTTGAGCATAGAGGCAGTATTCAGTAAACTTGGAAATAAAATATGAAAATTCCTTTTATGTGCTGCTCTGACCCATCTATGCTCTGTAATCATACCCAGGTTTCTTAGGTTCAGCCCATAAGGGCTGGCAACCTTTACTGTAGTCAAATGACAGACTATGCCCCAATCAAAGATTATCTGTCATATGCTTATGCCCTCCGAACTTTACTATGTGTGGACCATTTTATTTCTTTACTACAACTTTTTTTACATTTTTTCATTTGAAGGAACTTCAGTCTTGTGAGAATAGTATAAAATATCCCCCTGTATCCTTCACCCACATTCCCCTAATGTTATATATCTTATATTACCATGGAACGAGTATCAAAAAAAGGGGGGGGGTGTAGTAGCATTTGTACTATATCATTCACTAAAGCATAGATCTTATTAGAATTTCATCAGTTTTTCCACTTATAACCTTTTTCTGTTCCAGCATCCTACCTGACATCTCACATTTGATTTACTATTATTTCTCCCCAGTCTCTTCCAGTCTGTGACACATCCTGAGTGTTTCTAACTTTGAGACTATCGGAAAACACTAATCACTTATTTTAAAGAATGACCTCAATTTGGGTGTCTCTGCTGTTTTCCCATGAATAGAGTGAGGTGATGGATTTTGGGAGAAGAAAGCAAACCCCCAGAAACAATGTGTAATGTTCAGCGTGTTTGATCAACACAACAACAACCACCACTACTTACACTGCATGAGTTGCAACTTAACTCAATACAAGGCCTTTAATCAAATAGAAAAAAGAGATGTGAATCATTAAAGAGATACAGAATTTTCTTCACTTAGTTCTCTCTATATTGGCTTGAAAAATTAACATTTGGATTTCTAACGGTTCTAATTCAGTCCCTGTTTCATGCTTTTAAATGACCCATGTGATTGATTATATTTGGCTCTCCCAGATAGTCCAGAATAATCTCCCTGTTTATTTATTTATTTTATTTTAATGTTTATTTTTGAGAGAGAGAGAAAGAGCGTGAGTGTGGGAGAGGCAGAGAGAGGGAGACACAGAAACCCAAGCAGGCTCCAGGCTCTGGGCTGTCAGCACACAGCCCGACGTGGGGCTTGAACTCACGGACCACGAGATCATGACCTGAGCCAGTTGGGCGCTTAACTGACTGAGCCACCCAGGCACCCCGTATAATCTCCCTATTTAAAGGTCAAATGACTAGTAACTTTAATGACATGTCCAAATTCTTTTTGTCATGAAATGTAACATATTTACAGGAATAACACTACGTGACACAGATTCTGGGGGGTGGGAGGAGGGATCCACAACTCTAAGATGGAAGACTCAATATTGTACGGTATCAATTTTCTCTAAATTGATCTGAGATCCAATATAACCTGAAATAAAATCCTTGTATGCTTATTTTTTTTTTTTTAGACATTGACAAGATAACTCTAAACTTTACATGGAGGGGCACCTGGGTGGCTGCCGGGTAAGCGTCCGACTTCCCGTCAGGTCATGATCTCGCAGTTTGTGAGTTCAAGTCCCATGTCAGCTGTACTGACAGCTCAGAGCCCGGAGCCTCCCTCAGATTCTGTGTCTCCCTCTCTCTCTCCCTCCCCTGCTCACACTCTGTGTGTGTGTCTCTCTGTCTCAAAAATAAATAAACATTTAAAAAAAAACTTAAAAAAATAAACTTTACATGGAAATACAAACGTTCAGAATAACCATTACAATTGTGAAATAGAAGGAAAAAGTTGGAAAGCTTATACTACATTAAGACTAACTATAAAGCTATAGTAAACAAGACACTGTGGCACTCACATAAAAACTGACATGTAGATCAGTACAGAAATGTGAATTCGAAAATAAATATACACATATATGATATGATCAACTCAAAATTTATTTTATTTTAGAGAGAGAGTGTGCATGTGAGCAGGGAAGAGGGGCAGAGGGAGAGAGAGAGACAGAGACAGAGACAGAGACAGAGGGAGAGAGAATCTTAAGCAGGCCCACACTCAGCACAGAGCCCAATGCAGGGCTTGATCTCACAACCCTGGGATCATGACTTGAGCCAAAAACAAGAGTTGGTCGCTCAACCAACTGAGCCACCCAGGTGCCCCTCAACTTTATTTTTTAAAATGATGCTGAGATAATTCAATGGGGAAATGAAGACTTCTCCACAAAGGGTGCTTAAAAAACTACAGATCCACAAGCAACCAATACAAATAAAATAACCTTAATGTTCTTTCACACTACACAAAAAATTGATTTGCAATGTAACATAGACGCCAAGGTTAAGCTAGAATTATCAATCTTTTAAAAGAAAATATAAGAGAAATTTTGTGTGATCTCAGGCTAAGTAAAGAATGTAAAAGAAAAGAAATATAAGTAGAAATACATGAAAATTAGAAACTTCTGAACTTTATGAGACTTTAAAGAATAAGGAGGGAAAGAAAAAACTAAGAAAAATTTTTTTGCAAACCTTATATCTAATCAAAATTTGTTTACACAGGCTCTCTCTCTCTCAAAATAAATTAAAAAAAACTCTTACAACTCAGTAAGAAGAACATAGATCCTTTAAAACATGCAAGAGATTTTAACAGAAACTTAGACAAAGATATACTAATGATAAATAAGCTCATACAAAACACATTATTGAATTTTGAATTCAAACTTTCAATATGATACCGCTACATATGCACTAAAGTGACTAGGCATAAAAATGACAAACTACACTGAAGGTGAGGACGGGGAGCAATGGTAAGTCATATATTGGTGATAGAAACAGAAAAGGGCACAGCTACTTTGGCAAACAGTTCACCCGTTTCCTATAAAGTCAAAATAAAGAATTACCCTATGATCCAAGAATCCTGTTGCTAGGTATTTCTTAACACAGGACAAATAAAAACATACATCCACATGAAAATGTGTGCATGACTATTCATGGCAGCTTTATTCATAAAGCCAAATACTGGAACAAACCAAATGTCCATCAACTGGTGAGTGTCCGTACAGTGCACTACTACTCAGAATTAAGGATTGTGCTACTAATACACTTAACAGGATGGATGAATCTGAAAAGCAGTATGCCAGGTGAAAAACACCAGACACAAAAGTCGACATATCATATGCTCTGGTTGATATGAAATTCTGGAAAACGTAACACCACGGTGACAGATCAGTGATTGCCAAGGGCTGCGGATGGGAAGAGGGGACTGACGGAAATCATGAGGGAAATTTTTCTGGTGATATAAACACGTTATATCTTATTATGGTGGTGGATACAGGTCTGAATATCTTTGTGAAAGTGCATGAAGTTATAAACATATAATGGTGAATTTTATTATATGTAAATTAGGCTTCAATAAAGCTGATTTTTAAAATTACCAGTGTTAACTGATGAAAAAAACATAATAAATTTATTTGGGTTGAAAAATATCCAATTAGATACTTTGCTATTCCTGTGTCTTCAATCTGAATTTTCCCCTCAATCAAGGGCTTCTTTTTACTTGCCTTGCATACTCTCTAAAACACATACACACAGTTGTGGTGTCTTTTGAGCTACATCACTCAAGCTTTTCAGGAGATAACTTTTTATTAGCTAAAGAGGGAGGGCCCATTGGGAGTGGTATTCCTTTGGGCCCACAGATGAATGTGATTTTGTATGACTGATTGAGTGGGAAAGCTCAGATCTCAGACCAATATCCCTCTTACAGTTAAAGCTCCTGAGATACAAAGGTCAGGTGGGTTCATCAGAATTTGGCAAAAAGGCTTTGGTTTACTGGTTTTCTGTAATCAGTATTTTTTCTCTTCCAAAGAGTATGAAAACTAAATTTTTCTCCCACACGCCACTTACTTAGGGATATAAAAGCCCTGAAATCCTGGAAGATGTGATTTTCTAAAGGCCTTCTAATAGAAGGAGCATTTTGTCTTGAGTTTGACCAGTCTCCAAAAAGTGTGTATTTTTTTTTTTAAAGTGTGTATTTTTAATCCAAGCAAGATAAGCCTGTTTGATCAAAAAAGAAAATGAACTTTGGTCCTCAATGAGGTATTCCTTACTAAGGTGAAAACTAGCCCTGTGGGTAGTATTTGAAACTTAATAATTGGCCTCACTCATTATAAGGACATTTCTGAGTTGATCATACACACCACCTAGGAGCTTGAGCTGTCTCGACGTATAGAAATCTGAAAAGGTACATAGAGACCATCTCTGCTGACCCCTGTGCAGAAATAAGTGATCTCAATTGCAGCTGGTATAAATAAGACAAGGAAAAATAACAATGTTATTTAAAAGAAGAGGGGATGTGGCTGCAAAATAATAGCAATCTATAACATGTATACTGTAATTAAAATGTACAAAATAGTTTCCTTAATTTTATTTTGTTCTCTAATCTGAGTGACTCTATAAGTGAAAAAATTAAAGCTAAAAGAAGTGATTTTCACAGATTTAAAAAACTAGCAAATGGCAGAGATAGATTTCATCTCTTCAGCTGTTCAAATTAAATAGAATTTGGACTGTGGGAGTTGTTCCATAAATATGTTAACTGCTTGAGGCTTAAACCTACCAACTACTAACCCTCTATGTGACCATGCCACCACTAGTGCCTACTACTTCTATATATTCACAGAAGAGCAAACTCAAACTTTTAGAGGAAATAAGAATGATACACAGTAAATCAAAAAAGGAATGCAGAGAATAAACTTAGGTATTTTTTAACTTTTTTTAACATTTATTTATTATTGAGAGACAGAGAGAGACAGAGCATGAGCAGGGGAGGGGCAGAGAGAGGAGGAGACACAGAATCCGAAGCAGGCTCCAGGCTCTGAGCTGTCAGCACAGAGCCCGACGCGGGGCTCGAACTCATAAACCACGAGACCATGACCTGAGTTGAAGTTGGATGCTTAACCTACTGAGCCACCCAGTCACCCCGAGAATAAACTTAGATTTTTTAAACCAAACTGTAAACTGCTAGTAAAATCTAGAAATATGTTGTCTTCTACATAGGTATGGAAAATTTGTTAGAGTTCTTCTCATCATCAAGAACTATAATTGCGTGTTCATCTTTTGGTGGTTAACAAGAAGCATAACCAAGTCCTATTATATTATATGTGATCAGACAATATCCAGTAGCGGATACATTACAGTCATAGTAGAAAATGATGTATCTCCTGTCTTTCGTCCCAATTTATAGAAATGGACTGAGTCTCCCAAACTATATGTAGGTATAATATTCAGCATTTAGCAAGTCATTTCAAATGAAAGAAAAACATTTTCATATTGGTCAGCCTCCTGGTTCACTCAGTATATGCAGGATCCCATGTAACAAAAGTGCCACTGGATATTTTGGGAGATATGTGACATTTGCCTCCCCGGACACTATCAAAACAGTTGGTAATTAATAGTTACAAAAAATATTAGAGGCAGTCCAACATCTATAATAATCAAAGAAATATAATTCCTAATAATGAGATGTCAGGTTTTGCCTATTACATTGGCAATTTAAAAAAGTTAATGATGCCAAGTGTTACTAGATTGCTTATCTTCCACTCTTTCTCTTTTCCAGGTGGAAAACTTCCCCAGATTAATATTATTGGACTAGTGCCTTACCCTTAACTTGCAACTCTGAAGAATGAGGTACCTAGTTGAAGAGTAAAAGGCATTGGTATATATTTCTTGATTGTTTGGATCTAATCTGTTAAAAAATAATAAGCATTTGAGAATTGATTCCATTTTTAGTTCTCACTTTTCTCCAGACACAAGATACTAATGCTGTTCTGCAGACCTAAATCTTCATGTGGTTAGGTTATCCCACAGTTGAGACCTGGGGTGTAAGTGCATAGGGAACTTTAGAAAACGCATTTGGCCCTAAATACAAAATGGTGCAGATTGAGGTCTGCATCTATGGTTGCTCACCATTTCAAGATAAATGAATATAGCATAAGGACCATTGCAAAAAAAAAAAAGAAAGAAAGAAAAAAGGAAATTCATGAAGGCATTACTACAGCTATGCCAGCAGATGCAAAAACCTTGTACTTTTGCAAAGCATCTTTGTATATCATATTGAAATGCAGCCTTTATGTGGGTACAGGATGGCTATAAGAAAGGCATGCCTATGACTCTAATATGACTCCAGAAAAAGCAAAGTCATTATATGACAACTTAAAGCAAAAGATGAAGTATTTAAAGCTGGAGAATTTAATGCCAGTAAAGGATGGTTTAATAATTTTAGAAAGAAGCTTGGCTTTAAAAAAATGTCAAAAGAACAGGAGAATAAGCTTTTGCCAACCAAGAGGCAGCGGACGAATTTCCAGACAACATTAAATAAAACACTGAGGACAAAAGATGTCTACTTGAGTAGGTTTTTAATGCAGATGAAAGTGCTGTGTTGTGGGGGGGAAATGTCACAAAGGAAATTTATTAGAGAGAGAACCAAGAACCAGGATTGAAGGCAGGAAAGGATAAGCAACCTCTACTGTTTCATGAAAATGCAGCCAGGTTTATGATTAGGATTGCCTTTATCTATAAAGCTGCTAATACCCAAGTCCTGAAGGGGATAGATGAACACTAGTGGCCAGTCTTTGGTTATACAAAAAGAAATCCTGGACATTGAGAACCATTTTTCTGGAATGGATCTATCAATGTTTTGTCCCTGAAGTCAGGAAGCACTTGCCATTAAGGGACTGCCCTTTAAAGTTCTGTTCCTATTGATCAAAACTACAATGCAATATCAACCCCTTGTCAGAACAGCTAAAATCAACAATACAAGAAACAACAGGTATTGGTGAGGATGTGGCGAAAAGGAAAGACTCATGCGCTGTTGGTAGGAATGCAAACTGGTGCAGCCACTATGGGAAACAGTATGGAATTTCCTCAGAAAGTTAAAAATAGAACTACCCTACAATCCAGCAATCAAGCCCAAAGTATACAAAAACACAAATTCAAAAGGACACATGCACCCTTATAGCAGCATTATTTACAATAGTCAAGTTGTAGAAACAGCCTTAGTGTTCACTGATTGATGAATGGATAAAGAGGATATGTATACATATGTATACATAGGAATATTATTCAGTCATTACAAAGGATGAAATCTTTCCATTTGCAATGACATGGAGCTACAGACTACAATGCTAAGCAAAAGAAGTCAGTCAGAGAAAGACAAATGCTATATGTTTTCACTCATATGTGGAATTTAGGAAACAAAACAAATGAGCAAGGGTGGGGGGGAGAGAGACAGAGGGAGAAGGAGAGAGAGAGGGAGAGAAACAAACCAAGAATCAGACTCTTAACTAATGAGAACAAATTGGTGGTTAACAGAGAGGGGATGGTTGGGGGAACAGGTTAAATAGGTGATAGGGATTAAGGAGTATACTTCTCATGATGAGCACTGGGTGATGTATGGAAGTATTGAATCACTATATTGTACACCTGAAACTAACATGATACTGTATGTTAACTATACTGGAACTAACATGAAATAAAATTAAATTAAAAAAAAATAGAAAGTTCTTCTGATATTAGACAATGCCCCTGGCCACCCAGAACTCCATGAGTTCAACATCAAAGGTGTCAAAGCGGCCTACTTGCCCCTTAACACAACATCTCTAATTCATCCTCTAGATCAGGGAGTCATAAGGACCATTAAGGCTCATTAGACATGGTACTCTATTGAAAGGATTGCCAACACTATGGAAGAGAACCTTGATAGAACATTATGAAAGTCTGTAAGGATTACAGCATTGAATATACCATCATGTTAAAGAAAAAACCATGAAAGCCATTAAGCCCAAAACAATAAATTCCTGATGGAGAAAATAATGCTCAAATGTTGTACATGATTTCACAGAATTTATGACAGAGAAAATCAAGGAAATCATAAAAGAGATTGAGGATATGGAAAAAACAAAGATGGAGAGTAAAAGGTTTAAAGGTATGGATCATGGAGACATTCAATGATACAAGCCAGAGGAATTAACAGAAGATGGCTTGAGAGAAATGAGTATTTCCAAACCACCACTAGATGATGAGGAAGAAGACGTAGAAGAAGCAGTGCCAGAAAACAAATTGATGTTAGACAATCTGGCAGAAGAGTTTCAATTATTCAAGACTGCTTTAGACCTCTTTTACAACATGGACCTTCTATGATACAGAAACTGATATCGAAGCAAACGGCAGATGAACGATTGATACTGGACAAAGATACTGGAGAAAAATGAAAACACAAAAATGTCAGACAGAAATTACATTGTATTTCTATCAAGTTACACTAAGTACTCCTTGCCTCTCCTGCCCCTCCTTCCACCTACTCCCCATTTTCCACCTCTGCCACCCCTGAGACAACATACCTTTTTCTCTTTAGCCTACTCAACGTGCAATGAGGATGAAGACCTCAATGATTCTCAACTTCCACTTAAAAAATAATATACGCCGTACATTTGATAAAATTAGCTGTAGTATTTGTGAGTTCACATGAAAACATAATAGCTGCATGGCAATAACCGTAAGAGACATTTTTGTGTCAAAATCATTATCATTACCTAAGTATTCATTGTGTAGACATCAGAGAAACTGCGTATCAGCCTATCATCACAGGTAAATGTTTTGTTTTTAAAGAAGTTACACTGTTTCCAACTGTATTATGAATATGACTACAATAATGTATGCCATAAAAATTTTATAATGATCTGTTCATTGGCGTATAGGCCAGGCTACTGTGAAGCAACTGTATCAATTATACTAGGCTATCATAAAGCAATCAATGCTGCTACTTTGTTATCAATGTATAAATGGTTACATCTCTAAATAATAAGAATTACGTTTTCACGTCTTTTCATTTTTGATGTATAATGTTAGTAATGTGTATAACATCTACAGTGCTATGTATTATATGAGACAATATTGAGGTGGTACTAACAGATCACTGAGTCATCATCTAAAGAGATGATGTAAACTTAGGGTACTAATAAATACAATAGTGTAAATTTATTTTCTCTCCCTTATGATTTTCTTTTTTTTTTAATTTTTTTAACATTTATTCATTTTTGAGAGACAGAGAGAGACAGAGCATGAGCGGGGAAAGGGCAGAGAGAGGGAGACACAGAATCCGAAGCAGGCTCCAGGCTCTGAGCCATCAGCACAGACCCTGACGCAGGGCTTGAACTCATGAACTGTGAGATCATGACCTGAACCGAAGTTGGTCGCTCAACCGACTGAACCACCCAGGTGCTGCATCTCTTTCCCTTATGATTTTCTTAATAACATTTTATTTTCTCTAGCTTACTTTCTGGTAAGAATACAGCACATAATACATACATAAAATAAGTATTCATTAAGTATGTTATCAGTGAAGCTTCCCATAAACAGCAGGCTATTAGTAGTTAAGTTTGGGGGGGGGGGCAAAAGTTATATGCAGATTTTTGACAGAGAGGGCAATTGACACCTCTAACCTTTGTGTTGTTGAAGGGTCAGCTATAACAAAATTTGGAGAATGTATCAACCAATAGAGGGGTCTTTCATTGCCTTAGGGCATGTAGCTCTAAAGCTAAATTGTGGCTGTTATAAGTTTGGTTAAGTGTATGTCTTTGATTTGGCTACTTTAGATTCTTTCAAACGATACTTTTCGAAAAACAAGACACATCTTCCTAGGCAGAACATTTTTATTCCCTCCATTGTATTTCTTAGCTAGATGTATAAATCATTAGGTTAGATTTTTGGCCTACAGAATATAAATTCTGGCATTTATGAAGAGTCAAGCTGGAGTGATGATACATAGTCTGGCTTTATACACAGAAAATTGGTGGATTTTACTAATCAACAATAAAAACACTGGGGTCTATCTATTTATACATTGGAGAAACTCCATTTGAAACAACACACATGGAAGCTGAAAAGGAAAGTATCCAAAATTCAATTATTGAATGATCATACAAGAAAGCCTGAGATGAAACACTTATGAATTAAGGTTTTACCTTCCTATAGAGACACGGTGGCATAACTGCTTTCTCTTCCTGCTCTTCTCCTCTTCTCCTATAAGTATAACAATAACCTCTGAAAATAACACAAGTGGTAAACAATGGATGATATGAAAGTTAGAAAGAGAAAGGCAAATTGTTTAGGGACATCAGGACTGAGGGAAAACCACAGAAGCAGGACATGTTACAACACCCCATCCTACAGAAGAAGGTGACTAAGGTCCAGGAACCTTCTAGCAAAAGAAGGCAATCTAAGTAGGCTCATGCTTGCTTTATGGAACAGGAATGCAGGTAACAACAAGTGGTAAGGGATAGTAACCCTCTTCTCCACCAGGCCAGAGACTCCCTGTCATTTACCTAGAGATAATAGACAACTGGATGGCACTGGAATGGAGATCCTCACCAAGTGGCGAGACAACACTGGCAACAGTGACCAGCCACAACAAGGGGCCTAGCCCAAGAAGTGCTCTCTTTCCCCTAAAAGCCTGAGCAAAACTCCTCCACACCAAGAAACAGCAGGCTGCAGGGGTGGCAGATAAATCAGCAAGGAGGACCTCGCCAAAACAAAGTCCCCTGCGTCTTTGTTCCTGCACGCTTGACACTAACACCCCCTACGGCACCCCCTCAAGACGTCAGGAAGCCAGGAACCATCACGGATGGAGAATTGGACACAATAATCACCTGACACTGAAAACCTCTTCATCCCCTGAAGCCAAAGAATCTCTTCTTCCCCCCAGAATCACCAGGCTGCCCAGCCTAGAGAAAGCCCTTCTGCCCATTACTGCAGCACTAGCCAGGACCAGTGGAAACCATAGAAACAACACATAAGCCAAGCAGACCAAAATAGTACCACAGGGGCTCTGAAAATTAAATTGTCATTGGAATCATAGCCCACAAAAGTTGGCTAAGATCTGCACATTAAAACTAAACACGGTGAATGCCTAAAAAATTAAGAGATTTTAAATAGAACACAGAATCACCTAATACCAGATTTATGCAGGACACAATACAAAATCAACTCTCTTACCAAGAACCAGAAAACCAGCGCTGGGAATCATAAAAAACAATCAAATGATACTAATACTAAGATGAATCAGATATTGAAATTGTGCCACAGTTTTAAAGCAGACGTCATAAAATGCTTCAACAGGCAATTATAATTGTCTTAAAATAATTGAAAAAAAAATAAAATCTCTGCAAAGAAATAGATATTATAGAAAAAAATAAAATTATACTACTGAAAAATATACCAGCCTAATTTGAAATCACCAAAAATGGGACACCACCAAAACACCCTTCAAAAGGTGATTGGATAAACAATCCAAGACACATCCATACAATGGAATCTTATTCAGCAATACAAATACTACTACTACTACTACTAATAATAATGATAATAATAATAATAATAACAATAACCACCCATTAAGTCATAAAATGACATAGATAAATGTTAAATACATATTGCTAAGGGAAAGAAGCAGTCTGACAAGTCTATGTAGTGTATAAACCCAATTATATGATATTCTGGAAAAGGCAAAAGGATACAAGACGATCAATGATTGCCAAGAGTTTGGGTAAAGGGGGGAGGGATTTCTTAGTGTAGTGAAACTGTTCTGCCTAATATCATAATGGTAGATACAAGACATTAAGCATATGTCAAAGCTCATTGAACTTCACAGCACAAAGAGTAAACCATCATCATTGTCCAAGCAGGCTATTTTATTTTTAGTGGCTTCCAGTACTTGATGGTGAACGGAGACCTGGCAGTGTCCCAAAGTGGAGGATCTCACTCGGCACCCAGAATCAGGCTGACTGGAAGTCAGTCCTTCAGCAGCAGCTTTTAAGGTGTGCAAATAAATGGGACCATAAGTGTAAGTCCTGCTGGCCATGAGAGCCAGGCAATCTACAAGCGTCCCCTGGATGACAGTTGCAAATATTGGGGTGCAGATGACGGTATAGGCTCATTTCTAGGGGATACCACTGAGCTGAAGTGAGACAGAGGGAGAGCGCACATATGAGGTCTACTGGCATCAGGCCAGTAAGAGAACCTCAGTAAGCCCACAGATGTGTTCCAAGCCAGATGTCTGCCCGCAGGCAGAAGCTCCAGAACCGGCAAATAGGCTGCTTTCAAAGAAACACTAGGGATGTGTTTCAGCGTGCCGTTTGCACAGGCTCCTGTGGGTGGCAGCCATCCCAGAGCTGACTCTCTGTCACATTGTTATAGACCTGTGACACAGAGGAACACAAGCCCCGTGGCCACGGAGGCAGGTATACAAGAGGCACCTCCCCCCCCCGGGAGGCAGCCATAGAAAGCACAGCACCAGACGTGAGTAAAAGCTCCCCTCTAGGAGACGCTTGTGTTCTGGAGGGGAGCAGAAGGAGAGCATAAAAACTGAGGTCTCTGGAAAGGGTTTGAGTCAGCCCTTAGATGAGTGTTGAATTAGAAACCTGTCCCTAAGGCTTCTTTCTCAGAAAGACTAGGCTCCTTGGACTGCTGCCTCTTGCTGTGTCCAGAGTATGGAAGCCAGCTACAAAAGCTTTCTCTGCTGGTTATTGTCCTCTGGAACCAAAGAGCATAAGCCCTGTTGGCCACCAGAGTCAGGTGATCCAGAGGTGTCTCCACAAAACTCAGGGGGCCACAGAGGTACAAGCTCCTTTAGGCGAGATGCCAGCAAGCTGGGATGAGACAGAAACAAACAACGCAAAGATGGCATCTAGCAGCCTCTGTCCTGAAAGAGTCACCTAGCAGGTCCCTAGATATGTGCTAAACTAGATGCCTGCGCCTCAGGTTGACAATTAGACAACCAAATAAGCCTCTTTCACATAAAGTCCGGGAGTCTTTCGTTGACGGCCTCTGCACTGGCCCCTGGGAAGATTGAATGTGAGCATGCAAGCCCTTTAAGAACAGTTTCTCAGTTTGCTACAGCCATGTGAGTCACGTGGACACGAGCCCTATTGGTTTACAAATCTAGACATAGGGGTGCCTGAGTGGCTCAGTCAGTTAAGCGTCTGACTCTCGATTTCGGCTCAGGTCGAGACCTCATGGTTAGTGAGATCAAGGACTGTGTCACCCTCTGCGCTGACAGTGCAGAGCCTCTTGGGATTGTCTGTCTCCCTCTCTCCCTCTTTCTCTCTCAAAATAAATAAATGAACATTTTTGTTTTTAAAGCTAGATGTTTTGGAGGATTTTCTCTCAGGTACAGCACTGAAAAGCTGAAGTGCCTGATATGGGTTTTAAACCCTTCACTCCTAATAGAACTCTCCGGGTTTTGCATTCCCACTCAACTGTGGGTCAGGCACTGGGGTGGAGTTTGTGGTGAGATTGTGTCTCCACCTCTCTTATGAACTTTGATGTGGTTTTTGCACGTTTGTTCGTCCTGTAGGAGTTTCTGAACTAGTTTTCGGGGGTTTTTTTTCCAGAGGAAACTGTTCCTTTTTTTTATTTTTAAAAAAATTTTTTTAACGTTTATTTATTTTTGAGACAGAGAGAGACAGAGCATGAACAGGGGAGGGGCAGAGAGAGAGGGAGACACAGAATCTGAAACAGGCTCCAGGCTCTGAGCAGTCAGCACAGAGCCCGACACGGGGCTCGAACTCACAGACCATGAGATCATGACCTGAGCCGAAGTAGGACGCTTAACCGACCGAGCCACCCAGGTGCCCCTGGAGGAAACTGTTCCATATGCAGTTGCTGATTCAGTATCAGAGGTGAATTCAGGATCTTCCTACATCACCATCTTGAAACAGAACCTGTATCCATTATTACATTTTATTGAAACTTTATGTCAATCTTCTTCAGTAGACAGTGAGAAGTATTGAAAAGAATGGAAAACATTTAAAAGGGCCCCATGAAAAAGTGCTGAAAATCTCCCATGCTTAACTTTTTCAGTATAACTTTAGGAAGACATGGTATTTTAGGCACAAGCACATGGCATTTAAGGAAAAAGACAAGTTTAATTGAAAATCAGAAAAATAAGAAGACCTAGATAATATATAAAACAATACAAAGAGATAGAAATTCTAGGTCTAAATGGTAAAAAGTAAAACAAAAACAAAACACCTGTAAATACATGATATGGATGAAAATCTAATACTGTCTCTTTTATCCTGCATCCTGCAAAATTATGAATAAGCATAAAACAATATGAGGTATAAATGAGTAAATGAGCACAGAAAGTAGAGATTGAAAGCAAAAAGTGTACGTGTTCCAAAGGGGGAACAAAAACATTTGAAGGGAAAAACTAAACATTGGGAGTGAAATTCTCTGGATCTAAAAAAAAAATGCTTAAGAATAGTAACAAAACTACTAACTTTGTCCTGGATACACTAATGAAAATCAACTCATACACAGTCACAAACTAATAAAATTCTGAATTATAATATGAACCAAAAAAGCATGTATTCAAGAATACAAAATCAAGTTACTTTCTCAATTTCCCAACCTGATTTGTATTCCTAGAAGTTAATGGTATAAGAAGAGACTTCCAAACCATTCCTTCTGACTCTGTTGCCCAGAAACAGACAAAAATTAGTTAAAATATGGAAAATCCTATGGAATTAGATGTTGGGCAAAGATACCTCTCAAATGAAAAAAGGGACAAGAAATTTTTCTTTGAGATAGGCAAGAAAGACATGACTGAAAAAAGATATGAATTTTCACCTACTCAAATATTTTCTCTGGAAAATGTGCGATCACAAGAATTGTGAAGATCTTGGAACCACCACGATTAACCCCAATATTAAGATGTAAGGGTAAGTATTTTAGAATTTGGAAGACATGCTCCTGGAATCTTCTTACTTTTGCAGAACCTTATGAGAAGTAGTGACCTCCAAGAACATTAAAGGCAAGTATGAGCAGAACAAATAGAAATCCTTTGGTGTCTCCCCAGCATACCTGATTCTTTTTTTTTCTTTTTACTTTTCAAAAATGTTTATTATTTTCTCCACAAATAAAAATACATAATTGGGGAACACTTATACTATTTTTTCATTGTTTAACTGAAATTTAAAGATGACTGATATCCTGTATTTTATGGGCAACCTGTCTGTACTTATACTTAAAACTGTATCACCAACTCCAAATGTCAAACATTTTATCCTATGTTTTCTTCTAAAGTTTTATAACTTTTTATTTTACAATTAGATCTGTGACCCATTTTCAGTGAATTTTTATATAAGGCATGAAGTTTATGTTGACATTCCTATTTTTATAAATGTCCAATTGTTTTAGCATATTTTCTTTAAAAGATTATTCTTGCTATATTTAATTACCTTTACATCATTGTCGGAAATAAAATGGCCATAATTTGTGTGGGTCTATTTTTTTTTAAGATTTTTAAAAAATGTTTATTTTGAGAAAGAGAGGGAGAGAACACGTCCACGAGCGGGCGGAAGGGCAGAGACAGAGAGTGAGAGAGAACATCCCAAGCAGGCCCCACACTGTCAGCACAGATCCTGATGTGGGGCTTGAATTCACAAACCATGAGATCATGACCTGAGCCAAAATCTAGAGTAGGATGCTTAACCAATTGAGCCACCCAGGTGCCCTTAAGATTTCCTTTAATGTTTATTTAAGAGCGAGAGAGTGTGAGTGTAGAGGAGCAGAGAGAGGGAGAGAGAGAATCCCAAGCAGGCTCCATGCTGTCAGCGCTGAGCCCAGCACAGGGTTCAATCCCATAAAGCATGGGATGATGACCTAAGCCGAAATTAACAGTCAGATGGTTAACCCAACTGTGCCCCTCTGTGGGTCTATTTCTGATCTCTCTCCTGTTCCATTGATTTCCATGTATCTCTTTGCCAAGACCACACTGTTTTGATGGCTTTAGCTTTATAAAAATATTTGAGATCAGGTATTATTCAGAACTATTTTGGTTATTCCAGTATCTTTGCCTTTCCTATGAATTGTAGAATGAGTTTTCAATTTCTAAACAAAGAGCCTACTAGGAATTTGATTGACAATAATTTGACTCTATGAATCAATTTGGGAATAGTTAACATCTCCACAACAGTGCATTTTCAAATCCATGAACAAAGGGTAAATCTTCATTTATTTAAATCTTCACAACTACTTCTCAAGATATCAGGGTTTTCTCTGACATTGGCAGTAGCACCAGGAATAGCACAGACAATGAATTATAATGTAGTTGAAGTGAAAGTCAGTCTAAAGTGAAAACTAGATGAAGAAAGTTGATTCTTGAAATAAGATCCACAAAAACATGAAATTACTGTACCAGGGCTCCTCTGACTGCATGGGCATCTTATGCCTACCATAGGGTTACTGAAACATCAGACTCGTAACTTAAACTTATCTTAATCAATTCAAAAATTAAAGATGCTGGCAAAGTTTCTGAGTATCCTGGAAACTAATGAAGAAATCTAAGGAGAATCCACCTGCACTTTAGGAAAAATATTAGGCCACAGTCAAGTATGCAAAAGAACAAATTAACAAGTTGGCCATTAAAATATTTTTCTGAATAATATGAAGAAATAAAATTAATACTAAAGAGAAAAGAACACTGTTCATTAAAATGATTGCTAAAATAGGAGGAAACGTTAACCACCATCTGCATTGTGCTCAGGGAAGGAAACAGACAGAAATTATATAGAGAAGATGAAAGCTGTGCTGATGAAATAAAAGACTGCAATAAATGAGATACATAGTATAATGGAAAACGGGCAGAGGGAAATGAACACTATAACATGTTTCAAAATAACATTACAAACAGATATAATTAATACAAAATAAATCAGTCATCTGGAGAGTACCTAAAGCAGCTTTCTCAGATTGCACAAAACTAAAAGGCAAAGTACAAGGAGAATAAAATAAGAGCTGATAGTTACAGAAGATAGATTTTTTTAACATTTTTTTTGATGTTTTTATTTTTGAGAGAGAGAGAGAGAGAGAGCACGAGTGGGGGAGGAGCAGAGAGAGACAGGGAGACACAGAATCTGAAACAAGCTCCAGGCTCTGAGCTGTCAGTACAGAGCCCGACACAGGGCTCCAACTCACAAGCTGTGAGATCATGACCTGAGCTGAAGCCGGACGCTCAACCCACTGAGCCACCCAGGCACCCCAACAGAAGATAGATTATTAGCAACAAATTCAGATAACCGTGTTCCAAAAGAAGAGACCTGAGATATATAAAAGACATAAGATTTAAAATTTAAAATGAAGAAAGATCTAAATTTGCAGATTGAAAGGGAGTGATACAAATAAACAGGAGCATTGAATGGAAGAGAGAGGAAATGCAGACTAATGTTATTTCGTAGATGTTTATTAAGAGTCTTTGCTAACTTGTAGATTAACCCTAAAAAATTAGAGTGATAGAATCCATTTCCAAACAAATAACAGGAAAATTTAAAAATATGTAAATAAGTTTAACCATCCAACAAATACAGAATAGGATAACATAATGAAATAGAAAGCACACAACAAGATGACAGGAATAAAGCCAACTGTATCATTATTCACATAAATTTTAATTAGCTAAAATGATCTAATACAAGACAGAGATCCTCAAATTTTTTTAAAAGTCCAAGCATGGGGGCGCCTGGGTGGCTCAGTCGGTGAAGCGTCCGACTTCAGCTCAGGTCACGATCTCGCGGTCCGTGAGTTCGAGCCCCGTGTCGGGCTCTGGGCTGATGGCTCAGAGCCTGGAGCCTGTTTCCGATTCTGTGTCTCCTTCTCTCTCTGCACCTCCCCCGTTCATGCTCTGTCTCTCTCTGTCTCAAAAATAAATAAACGTTAAAAAAAAAAAAGTCCAAGCATGACTGTTCATAAGACTGGCACCTATGGGGCGCCTGGGTGGCTCAGTCGGTTAAGCGTCCGACTTCAGCCAGGTCACGATCTCGCGGTCCGTGAGTTCGAGCCCCGCGTAGGGCTCTGGGCTGATGGCTCGGAGCCTGGAGCCTGCTTCCGATTCTGTGTCTCCCTCTCTCTCTGCCCCTCCCCCGTTCATGCTCTGTCTCTCTCTGTCCCAAAAATAAATAAAAAACGTTGAAAAAAAAAAACTTTAAAAAAGTTAAAAAAAAAAAAAAGACTGGCACCTAAATAAGATGGCAAAAAAGGTGGAAAATAAATGAATAAAAAATTCACGTCAGGTAAATGTTAAAATAAAAGCAGGTGTTGACAAAATAGGTCTCACTACAGAAAGCATTAAGTAGGACAAAGTAGGATATTATACACTGGTAAAAGAAAATCAATTAAAATATACAAATATAAAAGATTTTTAAAATTCATGAGCATTTATTCACATAGCCAACGTATTTTTGTTAAAGAAAATATTGACTATCAAAGAAAAATTTGAAAACTATGCAAAAGTAAGAAATTTGAGCAGATCCTTCTCAAAAACCAGTAATTCAGAGAAATTAAATAAGGTTTTAGAGGATTTTAATAACAAAATTTAACAGACAAGTGGAAATAAAACATAATCTATATCTGAAACTAGGGTAAAGACATATTTAGACATTTGCAAAAATTGACAAAGGATGTCTTGGGGTGCCTGGGTGGCTCAGTCGGTTAATCATCCAACTCTTGATTTCCACTCAGGTCATGATCTCACAGTTCGTGGGGTTGAGCCCCAAGGCAGGCTCTGCCCTGACAGCATGGAGTTTGCTTGGGATTCTCTGTCTCCCTCTCTCTCTGCCCCTTCCCTGCTCGCTTGCTCTCTCTCAAAGTAAGTAAACATTTTTAAAAAACTGACAAAGGATGTCTTAACTAATTAAAAATACAGTAAAACTTTGGTTTGCAACCATAATTTGTTCCGGAAACGTGCTTGTAATACAAAGCACTCATATATCAAAGCAAATTTTTAGAACCGTGGCTCAATTTTGATCGTGTGACATTTGGCATCATGTACTACTTGTATTGCAAGACATCGCTCATTTACCAAGCTAAAATTTATTCGAAATGTTTGCTCGTCTTACAGAACACTCACAGAAAAAATTACTTGCAATGCAAATTTTTAGTGTAATCACATTGTACCAACCATGTTCACACACGCCACAAATCAACAAACTTAGAAATCATTTTTAAAAAGGCCATTCCTAAATTCCATACAACTGAGAAATTAAAGAAAGACATTTCAAATATATTGCTCCTTAAAGAGAAATTGAAGAAGAAAGTGTATTTAGAAATAAATTGTACTTAGAAATAAATGATAATAAAAACACTACCTCTGAAATGTAGCCAACATTGTATTAAGAAGGTAAAATATTGACTATGGCGGATTAAAAATAAATGAATTATGTTAATGAAATATAAAACTAGAAAGAGAACTGTAAAATGAGAACAAATAAAAGTGAATGAAAGGACAAATGTAAAAGCTGAAAATGAAAAAATAAAAAAGCAGAAAATATCCATTAAAAATGAGTTATTTCAGGGACACCTGAGTGGCTCAGTAGGTTGGGTGCCCAACTTCAGCTCAGGTCATGATCTTATGGCTTGTGAGTTCGAGCCCCGCATCGGGCTCTGTGCTGACAGCTCAGAGCCTGGAGTCTGCTTTGGATTCTGTGTCCCCCTCTCTCTCTGCCCTTTCCCTGCTCATGCTCTGTCTCTCTCTCTCTCTCTCAAGAATAAATAAACATTAAAAAAAATTTTTTAAGGATTTAAAAAATTAGTTATTTCTGAAAACTAATTAAAAATAGGGGTGCCTGGATAGCTCAGTCAGTTGAGCATTTGACTCGATTTCATGGGTTTGAGCCCCACATTGGGCTCTGCTCTGACAGTGTGCAGTCTGCTTGGGATTCTCTCTTTCTCTCTCTCTCTGCCCTTCCACCAAGATCTCTTTCTCTCTCTCTCTGCCCTTTGCCCAAAATCTCTCTCTCTCTCTCCCTCCCTCTCTCTCTTTCAAAATAAATAATAAAAGATAAACATTAAGAAATGCATGTTCACAGCAGCATTATTTACAGTAGCCAACACATGGAAATAACCTAAATGTCTATCAAAGGATGAATGGATAAGGAAGATGTGGTAATATATACAATGGAATATTATTGAGTCTCAAAAAACAAGCGGGGGGGAAATCTTACCATTTGCCACAACATGGATGAACCTTACAGGTACTATGTTAAGTGAAGTAAATCAGACAGAGAAAGACAAATACTGCATGATCCCACTTATATGTAGAATCCTAAAAAAAAAAATAATAAAAAATAACCAAAAACTCATGTAAAAAGTGATTAGACTTACGATTGCCAGAGGTATAGAGTGGGGGGAGGGAGAATTAGAGGAAGGCGGTCAAAGGCTTAAAACTGCACTTAGAAGATAGGTAAGTACAAGGGATATAATGTACAATATTGGGACTGTACCTAACACTGCTGTATGGTATATAAGAAAGTTGCTACATGTGTAAAGCCATGAATTCTCTACATAAGGAATTTTTTTTTCCTTTAGTCTTTCCTTCTTTCTTTTCTTTTTATTGTATTTATATGATGCAAGCTGAACTTATCAGGGTAATCATTCCACAATATATGTAAATCAAACCACCATACTGTATACCTTAAACTCAGTGATGTATGTCTATTTCTCAATAAATCTGAAAACAAAACCCTGAAATTTTGACAAGTATATCTGAAAGAAGACAAAACATGAGATGATTACTCTATCATGAGACTTCTATGTACAAATTTAAGCCACTACATTTGCCCACATAGAGTGGACAATAGTTTAGAAATATAAAAGTATACAAAATTTTCCAAAATTATAAGTGACAAATCTGAATAGATCAATAAAGTATAAAATAAATAAATGTTTGACACTAGACCTTTTACTACCATTTCATGCTTCTATAATGTATTCAAACACAAACATCAAGGAACATATAACTGTCATCTTATACATAGTGTTCCCGAAGTTCAGAAAAGAGTAAACTGTAATCTCCTTTTAGGTGGACAGCACAATCTTGATACCAAACCTGGACAAGACTGTACTACATACAACTATTACTAAAACTTGTGCATAGTAATAAAAGCAAAAATCCTAAATAAAATATTAGCAAACTGAATTCAGGAAGATTTTAAAATAGTAATACAGTGAAAGCCAGTCAGATGGATCTTGGGATGGCACAAACATTTGATAATATATCCCTGTAGTTCATTTCTTTAATAGATTGGAAAGGAAAAATGTTAACATCTCAGTGATATGAAAAAGTACTTGATGAAATTCAATGTACCATCATTATAAAAATGCCTAGCAAACTAAAGATAAAGGAACATTTCATTAGGTTCATGAAGGGTAACTGCAAACACACACACACACACACACACACACACACACACTACAAAAGGATCATATATCTGGTAAAATTTTGGAAGGATTTTTATTAAGGTCATGACTATATTAAAGATACTGTTACTATTACACATTTTAATCGTGACTCTAGTCAATATAATAAGCAAAGAAAAATTATAAATAGAAAGTATAATTAATGGAAAAGAATAAATAAAACTTAACAGTTTGAAAATTCTATCTGCATTTTTTTTAGGTTTCTGGGAAGACACATTACAAAGAGTGGTCAAAGAACAAATATAATAAAACTCACTGGACAGGCTCAATAATAGGGTGGGGATGACAAATGATAAAATTAGTGAAAATGAAGACAGATGAATAGAATTCACACCATCTAAATAATAGAGAATATGCTGAAAAAAATGAACAGAGCTTCAAAGACCTGTGGAACAAAAATGTGTAACATCAGAATGGCAGAAGGAGAGGAGAAACAGGGTGGGGTTAAAGGAACACTCAAATAAATAAAAGCTGAAAACTTCCAAAATGTGATGAAAGACACAAACTTACAGATTCATAAAGGTGAGTAATATCAGACAGAATCTGTCCAATGAAATCCAGCCTAAGACACATAATTAATATTCTGAGAACAAAAGTCAAAGAAAACATGTTGAAAGCAGCAGAGAGAAACAACACATTATCTCTTTTAAAAAACCAATGGAGCACCTGGGTGGCTCTGTCAGTTAAGCGTCCAACTCTTGGTTTCTGCTCAGGTCATGATCTCACGGTTCGTGCCCTCAAGCCTTGTGTTTGGCTCTGAGCTTGACGGCATGGAGCCTAAATGGGATTCTCTCTTCCCCCTCTCTCTTTGCCCCTCCCCTGTGCTCTCTCTCTCTCTCTCTCTGTCTCTCAAAAATAAATATTTAAAAAATAAACATTAAATTTTTAAAAAACAAATCACCAATACAAATAACACAACACACTTCTCATTTGAAACCATGGGGGCCAAAAAGAAGCTACAAAAATATTTCAAGTGCTGAAAGAAAAGAATTGTCCACCATTTTTAGTAATAGAGAATATAAAAACATGCTCACATGAAGAAAAACAAAAAGAATTTGTCACTAGGAGATCTATCCTTTTTTTTTAATTATCAGCTTTACTGAAGTATAACTGAAAAATGAAACTACATATTTAAAGTACACAATATGATTTGATATACATATACTTGGTGAAATGATGACTTAATCATTAATTAAGACATCCATCACCTCACATACTTATCATTTTGTGTATGTGTGGTCAGAACAATTAATGACTGATTGTTTTAAAGCAAATCTTAAGTACATTATAGTCTCATGGTATCCATTACATCCCCAGAGCTTATTTATCCTATCACTGAAGGCTTATACCTTTAACCAGCATATCTCCCCATCCTTCCTACCCTCATGCCCCTGAAAGCCACTATTCTACTCCCTGAAGATCTGTAGTTACATTGAAGGTTAAAGGAAGTTTTTTAAACAGAAAAGTCTCAAATAATACAAAAATAGGCATTTGCTAATTCAAGAATCTACATGGTAAAAAAATCTCAACAAATTAGATATAGAGAGAATATGCCCAAACATAATAAAAGCCATGTATAAAAAGTCCAGCTAACATCATAATCAATGAAGGAAAACTGAAAGCTTCTCCTCCAAGATCAGGAATGAGATTAAAGATGCTTATTCTGGGGCGCCTGGGTGGCGCAGTCGGTTGGGCGTCCGACTTCAGCCAGGTCACGATCTCGCGGTCCGTGAGTTCGAGCCCCGCGTCGGGCTCTGGGCTGATGGCTCAGAGCCTGGAGCCTGTTTCCGATTCTGTGTCTCCCTCTCTCTCTGCCCCTCCCCCGTTCATGCTCTGTCTCTCTCTGTCCCAAAAATAAATAAACGTTGAAAAAAAAAAATTAAAAAAAAAAAAATAAAGATGCTTATTCTTGCCACTTCTATTCAACAAACTACTGTAAGTTCTAGCCAGGGCAATTACAAAAGAAAAAGAAATAAAATGTATCCAAATAATAAAAGAAGAAATAAATTAATCTTCATTGGCTGATGACATGATCTTCTATGTACAAACCCTAAAGATTCCACAAAATAAAAAAAGAATAAACAAATTCACTAAAGTAGCATGAAACAAACATCAGCTGTGTTTGTATACACTAACAATGAACTATATTAAAAGAGAAATTAAGAAAATAATCCCATTTACAGTAATCTCAAAAGGAATAAAATACCTCTGAATAAAATTAACTAAGGAGGTGAAAAACTTGTATATTAAAAACTATAAATCATTAATGAAATTAAAGAAGACACAAATGAACAGACATACTGTATTCATAGATTAGAACTTATAATACTGTTAAAATGACCATCCTATCCAAAGTGATATACAGATCAAATGCAATCCCTGTCAAAATTCTCATGGCATTTTTTTTAAAGAAATAGGAAAAAACAATTCTAAAATTCATATGGAACCATGAATGACCCCAAATATCCAAAAAAATCTTGAGAAAGGAAAACAAAGCTGGAGACATCATACTTCCTGATTTCAGAACATATTATAAAGCTATACTTATTAAAACAGTATGATACTGGCATAAAGATAGACATATAGACCAATGTAACACAATAGAAAGATTTTATTCCATGCTGGCATGGAGCCCAGCATGGGGCTTGAACTCATGACCTTGACATCAAGACCTGAAATGAGATCAAGAGTCAGACTCTTAACCAACTGAGCCTCCCATGTCCCCACAATATAACATAATAGAGAGCCCAGAAATAAACACAAGCACATGTGGTCAACTGATTTTTCACAAGGGTACCAAGAATACACAATGAGAAAAGGATAGTTTCTCCAACAAATGGGGTTAAGGAAATGGGATACCCATATGGAAAAGAATGAAACTGGAACCTTATCATACACCATACACAAAAATCAACTAAAAATGAAATAAATTTTAGGAGCACCCAGGTGGCTCAGTCAGTTGAGCATACAACTCTTGATTTTGGCTCCTGCCATGATCTTAGGGTCGTCAGATTAAGCCCCATGTCTGGTTCCATGCTGAGCATGGGGTCTGCTTGAAATTCTTTCTCTCTCTCTTTCTCTTTCTCTCTCTCCCTTTCTGTCCCTCTCCCCTGCTTGTGCGTTCTCTCTCTCTCTCCATATATAAAAAATTTTTAATGAAATAAATTTTATATGTAAGACCTGAAACAATAAAACTCAGAAGAAAACAAAGGAAAAGCTTCATGATTTGCTAATGATTTCTATGGATATGATGCTACAAGCAAAATTATACAACTGGGAATATTCAAACTAATAAGCTTCTGCATAGCAAAGGAACCAATCAAAAGAATTAAAAGGCAACCTACAGAATTGGAGACAATATCTGTAAACTACATAGCTGATTAGGGGTTAATATCTAAAATATGTAAGAAACTCCATCGACACAGTAACAACTAAAACAATCTGATTAGAAAATTGGTAAAGGACATTTCTCAAAGGAAGAGATACAAATGGGCAACAGCTATATGAAAAGATGCTTAACGTCACTAATTATGAGGGAAATGCAAATCAAAACCACACTGTGATATAATCACACACCAATGGCTATTATCCAGAATCAAAAGATACTAAGTGTTGGCAAGAATGTGGAGAAAATGGAACCCTTGTAAACTGTTGATGAGACTATACACTGGTGCCACCACTGTGTAAAACAGTATGGAGGTTCCTCCGAAAGTTACAAATAAAACTCCCATATGATTCAGTAATCACATATACATATATATCTTGTGGATGTATATCCAAAAGAACTGGAATCAAGAATTCAGAGATATATGCACTTCTACATTCACTGCAGCCTTATTCATAGCATCCAAGATATGGAAACAACTTAAATATCTATTGACTGATCAATGGATAACGAAAGTGTGGTATATACATTCCACATACATGTGGAATATTATTTGTCCTTCAAATGGAGGGAAATCCTGTCATACGTTAACAACATGGGTATACCTAAAAGACATCACGCTAAGTGAAATAAGCCAGTTATAGAAGGACAAATAATGCATGAATCCACTTATATAAGCTGTCTAAAATAGTTAAACTCATAGAAACCAAGAGTAGAATGTTTGCTACTAGTGGCTGGGGGTAGGAGGAAATGCAGTTGATGTTCCACAGGTATAAATATTCAGTTATGCAAGACAAAGAAGCCTTAGAAATCTGCAAACCATTTTGCCTATAGTTGACAGTTCCACATTGTACAGTTAAAAATCTGCTAAGAGGGTGTATCTCACATGGACTGCTTTTACCACAATAAAAACAAAAACAAAAAAAAAAAGGAAAGAACGCCTCTTCTGAGTGGTAATGAAGTGGTAGATAGGTGGCATCATACATTTCTCAAAACTCATACAATGTACAACACAGAGAGTAACCCTAATGTAACACTAGGACTTTAGTTAATAATGATGTGTCGATATTGACTCATCAGTTGTGACATATATACCACACTAAAGCAAGGTATTAATAACAAGGAAAATTGGGAGCGGGGGTGGGGAGGTGTGGGGAAAGGACTCGCAGGGAGTATGTAAGAATTCCATATTGTCCAATTTCACTGTAACCTAAAACTCCTAAAAAAATAAAGTGCATTAATTTTAAAAATCCATCAATGTATACATCTAGAAAAAGTAAAAACTAAACCAAAATGTTATAACAATGTATGATAAACTATTAAGTTAGAGGACACAAAATCTACAAGGAATATAACCAAATCTAAGAATGAGGTAAGGATTTCCCAAAGAGCAGGAAAATGGAGATTATGAGATGGTAGATTATGAATAACCCAGAAGGAGGATAATCAGCAAGCTTGGCATACAAATAAAAGGAAACACTATGTATTTAGTTAAAAAGAAAGACATTTACTGTGTAGTATATAAAATAATTCTAGAGTAATTGTGACAAGAAATGAGAGTGGAGAGTTAGACAGCATTTGGACAGTTGAAGTATTTGTAAGCAATGTGTACTGCTCAGAGTTTTCCAGAAAAACAAAACCATTAGAATATATAGATAAGGGAAAGAGAGAAAGAGACAGACAGACTTACTGTAAGGAGCTGGCTCATGCAATTATAAAGGTTGAGAAGTCCCATGATCTCCCATCTGTAAGTTGAATATCTAGGAAAGCTGGTGGTATAATTCAGTCTGAATCTGAGTCTGAGAACCAAGACATGATAATTTGAATTTCAGTCTAAGAACCAGAGATGAGATGAGTTGCTTCCCTGATGCAGGCAAGCAGGAAGTAAAAAAGGGCCAATTTTCCTTTTCTGCCTTTTGTTCTAGTCAGGCCCTAAATGGATTGGAGGAGACTCAAGCACTTTGAGGAGAACAATCTCTTTTAGTAAAATCAGTGATTCAGATGCTGGTCTAATCTGGAAACACCCTCGGAGACACATCCAAACTAATGTTTAATCTGAGTACCCCAGGGCCAGTTAGTTTGCTCCTAAAATTAACGGTCACAGAATGTTTAGGATTTCAAGCTTCATCCTAAGGGTAATGGGAAGGAATGGAAAGTTTTAAATTTTTTTTAACGTTTATTTATTTATTTTAATGTTTATTTATTTTTGAGAGAGAGAGAGAGACAGAAAGAGCATGAGTGGGGGAGAGGCAAAGGGAGAGGGAGACACAGAATCCCAAAAAAGCTGTCAGCAGACAGCCCAACGCAGAGCTTGAACTCATGAACCATGAGATCATGACCAGAGCTGAAGTCTGACGCTTAACAGACTGAGCCACCCAGGTGCCCCTTAATGTTTATTTATTTATTTGACTGAGAGAGGGGTGGGGGGAGAGAGAGAGTACATGCAAAAGCAGGGGAGGATGAGAGAGAGAGAGAGAGAGAGAGAGAGAAACCCAAGCAGGCTTAGCAATGTCAGTTCAGAGGCCGACATGGGGTTGAATCCTCGAACTGTGAGATCATGACCTGAGCCACAATCAAGAGTCATTAACTGACTGAGCCACCCAGGCTCCCCAGGAATTTAAATAGGTAAGTGAGAGGCTCCTGGGTGGCTCAGTCAGTTAAGCGGCCCACTTTGGCTCAAGTCATGATCTTGTGGTTTGCGAATTTGAGCCCCGCGTCGCATTCTGCCTCCCCCTTTCTTTCTACCCCTCCCTCGCTGGAGCTCTGTCTCTGTCTCTGTCTCTGTCTCTCTCTCTCTCTCTCAAAAATAAAGAAACATTAAAAAAGTATAAATAGATAAGTGAAATAGGGAGATCTGTATTTTAGAAAGAAACCTGTAACTACACTGTAGAAAATGGATAGGAAGGTGTGAGAAGTAAGGGAGATGATTCATTTTCAGAAATACCAAATACAAGCTGTGCTGTATAGTTAACAATAGGTTTACAACCTACTGGAAATATGTATGAACCACCCCCCCCCACCCCCCCCCCCCACACCCTTAGACACTTGACTTCCTGGTTCTTCCCCTCTGTTTCTTGGGCTTATTTTCTAGGGCTTATTTTTGCGGCTTTGAAATGAGCATGCGCCATAGAATAAAGGGAGGAGGCACTGAAAGCCTCTGTGTCACCTCAGGGAAGGTACATTTGTTCCAATGAGACCACCTTTCTCCTTACCTGGGCATAGGCGACCTCCGGGTAAGGTTGTAACCTCTGTAGGACTCAGCCAATGAGGAAGCACGGGAAGGACCTGCGTACTAGGAGATAAATTGTCTCCTGAAACGCCGGGAGTGTTCCTGTCCGTCAGACAGCCGCTCGGGCAAGAACATTGATTAAAGCCTCACTTCACTGCGCTTCAAGTCTTCCCATCCCTCCTTTGACTGGGTCAGTGGTCTTATTTCTCACAGAAGGGAGAAAAAATGGATGCAGGGAAACAAGTTAGTAGGCTGAGGCAAAGGTCAAGTCCTTGCTCCCGAAATAAACACTCTTTGTGGCAGGTATCCTTTACAGATGTAAATTCTCATACTGACTCAGGGAGCTGAAAAGCCTTCGACTCTGATAACAGGCTGAATTTTCTTTTTATCTTTAAATGTCTTGGTGCACTTCAGTATCCTTTGTTTTCAAATGTACTCTTTACCTTTAATGTGCCTTTCCTCAATCACATCACTCACACTGAAACACTCAGATACATGATGGTAATCCAAATTAATACTCTGACAAGCAAAAATCATGCGTGCTATTTTATTCAACTACAATGAAATGATATTCTGGGGGTGGGGGAATTATTTTAAATGTTTTAAAGAAAATTAATGAGAAATATGAAAGTATAGTTTATTATTATGTTAATTTCTGTTTTATATTAACGGCTGTTAAAATAAGTGAAAGAAGAAATTTGTGTTCTGTGCATTTTTTGTTCTCCAGTTCCAAGGAGCTAGTTAGGCCTTAGCTCCCTTATCTCAGACATGTTTGAAGTATTGCAAGCAGAAGTTACTTAATAACAACTTTGAGTAATACAGAATAATTTTGTAAATGGTCCTTACTTATGAAAGCATAGGACAGAAAGAGATTGATAAAAACGTATAGTAAGTGCTATGGAGGGTAAAATTTTCCTAGACTCAGAAGAACTGAGAAGTTTGTTGTTTTTACAAATAATGGACATGCATAAAGATGGCAGGACCTCTAGAATAATGGTTTTTAGCTTTGGAAAAGAATCCCTATTTTTAAAAAGAGCACTGAATCAAGAAAGCTACCAGACTGCATGGAATCAGATTTAAACAGTTAAGCAGTGTGGGCAAAACTCCAGAGTGCCCTCTACAAGTGTCTTATTTCAAAGATGTCTGGCACCTTTTTATAATTCTGGGTGGATTTTTAGAGCATTTCCCTAAGAATGACTCAAAATTTAATCTCTCCTAAATTGAACAAAATAGAGGTTATAATTTTATATTTGTTTCCTAGGAGTGTCAAAACAAAGTACCACCAAAACTCCCCACAAAAAACAAAAAACAAAAAAGTACTACAAACATGGGTGGCTTAAAGCAACAGAAATGTATTCTTTCACATTCTAGAGTCCAGATATCTGAAATCAAGATATCAGCAAGGCCATTTTCCCTCCAGAGTTTCTAAGGAACATTCTTTCCTTGCCTGTTTTAGCTTTTGGTGGTTCCTAGCAATCTTTCATTCCTTCGTTTGTGGCAGCATAATTCTAATCTCTGAGTCCATTTTTTTTCATGGCCTCCTGCCCTTTGTGTTTCCTCTTTGTCTCAGTGTCCAAATCTTCCTCTTTCTTTTATAGAGACAGCAGTCACTTTATGAGCACCCACTCTAAACCAATATGACCTCATATTAATGGGATTGTATCGCCAAATACCCTATTTCCAAATAAGGTCATGTTTTATGGATACCAATGGATAAGACTTCAACATATTTTGGGGGAGGGTACAATTCAACCCCAAACAGTCTATCCTCTATTCCTCCCAGCAATTCTTGTCTTTCTCACGTGCAAAATACACTCCCACCATCCCAACATCCCTAAACATCTTAACCCATTCCAACATTAACTCTAAGGTCAAAATCTCATCTACATACAAACTCAAAAGGTCTTAAATCTCATTTTCTAATCATCTAATCAGTTATGGGTGATACTCTGGTTATGGTACATCTTGGGACAAAATTCCTCTCTATAGGTAGACGTGTAAAACTAGAAAACAAGTTATGTTTCCAAAATACCATGGTATAACAGGCATGGATAGACAACCCCATTCCAAAAGAGAGAAATTGGAAGGAATAAAGGGGTCATAGATCTGAGGCAGGAAGGAAGGTAGACCAGGAAGATAAGTTGACCAAAGTAAAGCTATGTGGGGTTTAGGCTGACCCTTAACCTAAAAGTCAGCAGGTCATTAAAAGGGTCACAAGATCCTACTCATGGAAGACCATAAGACCCCACTCACTCAGACAGTAAAAGCCACAAAGGCTAGACATTCTTAAAAGTGCTCCCTGTGTGTAATTCCACAACAGGGGGACAATGAAAAAACTAATGGCCTAATGTAAATGATAAACCCAATGTTAAGGAGTAAGCCCCTCCCTTTATAGTTAACCTAATTTGAAAAAATTATAAAACCCTTTGTTAGATGCAAAGGGGGGTCCTCTACCCATCTGGAAGGAGACACCACTACTTTATCTGTGAAGTGGCTCTGTTGTTACTTCTTTACTTAATAAATCTATGTCCCTTTCTCTAAACTGCTTGCTCTTGAATCCTTCTTCCTTCAAACCCAAGAACCCTCTTGTCAAGGGGCCTTAGGCCCTCGCTCTTGGGACAAGGGCCCCTCTGGAATCTGATCCTATCCAAGCCTAAAATTCAGCAGCACAAATTGCATTACGTGAATAAACCTGTGACTGAACCTCTCTCTACAGCTTGATGGTACACACTCTGGTCCCATACATATCCCACTGGCCCCATGAGCCCAATAGCATTGTAAGAAACAGGAACAACCATGGAATCCCACCATATCCTTACTCAATTTTAACCCCACACTATACAACTACTCACATTGAAAATTGTTTTTTAAAAAGGAAAAGGAAAGATAAAGCAATCGTAATTTCTTTTCCATTCAGTCCTTCTCACTCATCAATAAGCCAGAGGCAGAGTGTCTATAGAATGTGTACATATTAACAAGGGAAACAAAACGAGTTTTGTCAGGTTTATGCAGCATTTTCACTACTGTCATAAGAATGAAATGCATACACATGTGTGAGCCCTACAAAACACACATTGCTTAATTTCAGTTATTTCACATATGATTTAAATGCTCATATATTTGCATTTCAAACTGGCATTGCACAATAGGAAGATAAACAGTGAAATTTACATTAGTAACTTAAGATTTTAATTCTTTACACAGAATGACATGAAACTGCAAATTCAAAACAAAGACACCATAAAAAGTGAGAAAAAGACTTATAATCGGGCACAATGAGGATGGGGTGAAAAGGAAAGCTACCATGTAGCTTAAATTAAACAAAATGTACATACTGAATCTAAGGAATTCTAGGCTCCCTGTGTTATTCTTCCTCCAGAATTTCAGTAGCCAGGCTTAAACTTGCTAGGGAGGTAATTAGATCATTTATCTATGGAAAAAATAGAAGGACATTACAGAAGATATTTGTAAATTCTCTTAATGAAAGAGCTGGATTACTGTACTGTAATTAAAGTTTACTATTTGAGGGGCGCCTGGGTGGCTCAGTCAGTTAAGCATCTGACTTTGGCTCAGGTCATGATCTCGTGGTTCACGGGTTCAAGCCCCACTTGGGGCTTTCTGCTGTCAACACGGAGTCAGCTTTGGATCCTCTCTCCCCCTCTCTCATTTCTCCTCCCTACTGCTCTCTCTCTCTCTCTCTCCCTCTCTCTCTCTCTCTCAAAAATAAACATTAAAAAAGATAAAGTTTCTATTTGAAAGTCCTGTTCACACTCATAGAGCTTCTGAGCAATTCTTTAATGTTTACTCCTAAATGTAAACCGACAGTGATCCATGAGTTAGAAGTCCAGTGAACTCATGGAAAATGGAATAGTGACACCTCCCAACCCCTCCCACCTCAAAAAAAAAAAAAAGGAGAAAAGGAAGCAAGATAAAAAGAAAAAAAAAGATAAACATTAAAAAATGTCAATAATTAACATCTTCAGAGAAAATATTTCATCTTTGAAGTAAGAACGGATTGTTACCAAAAGAGGAAGAATTAGGAAAACATAAAGAGTTCTTGGAATTAAACTTTTTTTAATGTTTATTTATTTATTTTGAGAAAAAGAGAGAGAGAGAGAAAGAAAGAAAATCCCAAGCAGGCTCCACACTGTCAGCACAGGGCTCAATGCAGGGCTTGAACTCACAACCATGAGATCATGACCTGAACTGAAATCAAGAGTTGGACGCTCAAATGTCTGAGCCACCCAGACGACCTAAAAATTTTAAGTCAAACATTAGAAATTGAAATAGGAATTTCCTAGAAATCTAAATAACACTTACCACCACAACAAAATTGCACAATGGGAGAGAGAAGATTTTTTTTAATTGAAGGACTAATTCAAAAAGTACAACAGTCTATTAGTAGAGTAACCTGAAATTAAAAACTAAGGAAATAGAGAAAATTATCAAAGAAATAAAGTGGAAAAATTTCATGGACATAAAGGATATGAATCTCCTTATGGAAAACACCAAAAATGTGTCAACAAAATGCTTGGTAAAAAGCCTACACCATGGTACAGTATTGTGAAATTTCACAACACTGTATGTAGAAGACATGATCCTAAAGGATTAAGAAACAGAATAACACCCAAATTCTCAAGTGTAACCTTACATTTCCTTTCATAGGAAGGTACTGGTAAATTTGCTCCAACAAAACAGTTGAGTAAACAGGATATTCACCAGATTCAGAAAATTTGGAGAACAACATAGAAGAGGAATTAAAGTTGTCCTAGGAGGGATGCCTGGGTGGCTCACTCCTAAGCGTCTGACTCTTGATTTAGGCTCAGGTCCTGATCTTGCAATTCCTGAGGTTGAATGCCGCCTTGAGCTCTGTGCTGACAGGTGACAACTGATAGGTGAGCCTAGGTGAGCCAGTGAGCTTGCTTGGGATTCTCACTCTCTCTCTCTCTCTGTCTCTCTCAAAATAAATACACTTAAAAAAAGTACTCCTAGTATAACAAACCTTTGGTATACCCAGAAACCAATTATTATGGAATAGAGCAGAAGACAGGAAGGATTAAGGGGAATGGGTCCCCAGGAAAAAAAAAAAAACAGAAATGCTAGATTAAACAATGCATTTGATTGTTTAGAAAATGTTGAAACAATTACTAAGAAGTAGCTAATAAGAAAACACGATAGGGGTGCCTAGGTGGCTCAGTTGATTAAGCATCCAACTTTGGCTCAGATCATGATCTCGCGGTTCATGAGTTCTAGCCCTGCATAGGGCTCTCTGCTGTCAGCACAGAGCCCACTTCAGATCCTCTGTCCCCCTCTCTCTCTCTGCCCCTCCCTTGCTTGTTCTCTCTCTCTCTCACCCTCTCAAAAATAAACAATAAAAAAGAAAAAAATGATAATTATTAACTGCATGAAAATTCAAAACTATAAAATAAGAAACATTCATAGCATACTGGTTGGCTTTGCAGTTAATGATATTAACATAGTCATAATAATATAAACACTAAAATTATAACTATGGAAAATGGAATAAAAGTTAAGACTGAATTATATGATAAATGTTCTTTTGCCATAACTGGAAATAAATACACAATTTCTAGTAACACTAAATAAATAATGGCATGAGCATATACCTTTGAAACATAGAGGTAATGCTAGAAGGAAAACTTAATTTTTTTAGAAGAAAAAGTTTTTAACCAGTTTGAAGTTGTTTTATCTGGGCAACAGGGTTGTAGAGGGGAATGTTTATGTAAGTACTATTGTTATCCAATATAGGCCCTTAGTACAATGTGAATTACAAAACTTATATATATAATAAAATAAATGTTAATTTATGAAGTTAGAAAAGAAGTATAAAAATTCTCAAATGCATTCTAATAAAAATTTTAAAACTTATACAATGGGGGCAACTAGGTGGCTCAAACACTTGAGTGTCCACCTCTTGATTTTAGCTCAGATCATGATCCCAGGGTCAGGATCGAAGCCTACATAAAACTCTGCACTGCATGGAACCCACTTAAGATTCTCTCTCTCTCCCTCTCTCTGCCCTTCTCCCCAACTCTCATTCTCCCTAAAAACTAAAACAAAAACAAAAACCTGATACAATGGACTTTTATGTATCAGAAAATACTTATATAAATAACTATGTTAACTTTTAAAGAGTATACCAGCAACCATTGGGGCACCTGGTTTGCCCATTTAGTGGAGCATTTGACTCTTGATCTCAGGGTTGTGAGTTCAAGGTCCACAATGGGCATGGAGCCTATTAAAAAATATAGATAGATAGATAGATGATAGATACATAGATGATAGATAGATAGATAGATAGATAGATAGAAGACAGATAGATAGAGATAAATATATATGACACACACACACACCAGCAACCATGACAAAAATTGAAAAGGTTCTCAAAGAATTACTCCTAAGAGTGACACTGGATACCAATGGTGTTATTCAGACTACTTCAAGCCTAATAGTAAGACACTCTTATTTTACTCAAAATGCCTTATAGTATAGGACAAAAAAAAAAAATAGAAAGCATGGAATTATTTTTAATTTTCTGATATACACTGTCAGAGAAAAAATGAAAATACTGATAAATTCCACTAATAAATATAAGACAAAAATCCCAAATAAGTAACAAATCAAGTCTTATCATGTGTTAATACAAAAATGTACAACAAAACAGCTTTTATCACAAGAAATGACACGAGTCATAATTAGAAATTCTTTAACCTATTCTGTATATTGTTTTATTTTAATAAAGAACCATATGATTTTTGATGGTTGTAAAAAGCTTTATTTGATAAATTTAAATACCAATTTCTGACAAAATAACACTTTCAGTAAAAAGAAAGTAGGAGGAAACTTCTTTAACTTGTTAAGAATGTATAAGTGACATTAGTTATTTGTCATGTTTAATGGTGAAATAGAAAAGCAGATACGTAAAATTAGGATATTTGCTGCGATTCCCTATTCTACATTCATAAAATTAATGAAATCAACTATAAAAATCCTCTTTAGAACTGAGTTACAAAAGTCTAAAAAGCCTTCCAAAATCTAGTACCCCAGGTAGACATAAACAGTATGTAACATTTGGCACAAAATGTGAAACCTATTTTCCCCCAGAAGACTAAAATTATTACTGTTATAGCCTGGAATAAAACATGTTGCCTGTATACAACAACTGTTATTTAACATGGGGTGAATTAACCTATACAAAATAATAAAATATAAAATTCTGGTAATTATTGAGAAAAATGTATCAGTTCAATTTGAATATGAAAAGAGAACACAGGAAGAGATGGGAAAAATAGATAAATTGACATATTTTTGGAAAGAAAAACTCAATACTGAAAAGATTACATATTACATATGATTCAAATTTTCAAAAGGAATGTAGAGAATTGAAGAAGCTTTGATAAAGTAATTCTAATCTCCACCTATAGGACACCAGAACGTATAGCAAAACCACAATGTAAACACCCATAATGAAATGACACATTGATCAAAATTACCTCTGAAAGTAAAATAATTAAGGGAAGCCTGGGTGGCTCAGTGGTTAAGTGTCCAACTTTTGCTCAGGTCATGATCTTGCAGTTTGCGTTTGATCCCCACATCAGGCTCTGTGCTGACAGCTCGGAGTCTGGAGCCTGCTTCAGATTCTGTGTCTCCCTCTCTCTCTGCCCCTCCCCAGCTTGTGTTCTGTCTCTCTCTCACTCTCTCAAAAATAAATAAATAAATAAATAAATAAATAAATAAATAAATAAATAAATAAAATAATTAAAAGAGCATAGTACTCTTCAACAGAGCTTTTGGACACAAAAAATAATAGATGGCTCAGGAATATGAATCCATATTTGAATAAGATAAAACTGGCATTTTAATTCACTGGGAAAACAACACAATTTTAGGTTTTGTGGCCATTAGGTCTGTGTAGAAACCACTCAATTCTGCCATTATAGAGCAAAAGTGGCCAGAGATCATACATCAATAAACGAGTGGGGCAGGGTTTCAATAAAACTTTATTTGCAAAACTAGTCAGTAGGGACCAGGGACAATGAAAATGTCAGAGTAGGAAATTCCAAGGAACCATTACTCCAAAGAAAAAATGAAAAATCTGCCCAAATTGCCAAAATCAACTTTGTTGAAACACTGAAAACTAGTCAAAGGTTTACAGTAACAAACTGAATTCCTGATCAAGAAAACACAACTAAAACACAGGAGAGCTTTATGATGTTTTAACTTGCCTCAGTGCTCTCTCCATATAGTATTAGCTCAAAGAAATAGCTAATGTTTCCAGTGTAAGTTCTTGATTCCAGAGCACAGTATATCTTGTTCTCAAAATTGAGTTTGTTTGGACTTGTTAGGGACTATGTGGTGGGTTACATTAAATATAAAAGAAGACTGTAACGAAGGAATTGAAAAAAATAGGAATAAGAAACACAGGAAAAGACTAGCAAATGGCAGAAACCAGTCCTTTCTTACCAGTAGTTGCAAAATACAATTACACTAATCAAACAGGTAAAAATAAGCAAAATGGATAAAAAAAAACATGATATATTTGTTGTCGCAAATGACAAGATTTCATTCTTGTTAATGGCTGAGTAATACTGAATGGTGTGTATATGTGTGTGTGTGCGTGTAGGTATATCCATTCTTGTTTATCCATTCAGCTATTGATGGATACTTTCGTTGCTTCCGTTATCTTGGCTATTGTAAATAATGCTGTAATAAATATAGGGGTGCATACATCTTGAGTGTTTTCTGGGAGGTAAATAGCAGAATTACTGGATCATATGGCATTACAATTTAAAATTAAAAACATTTTTTAATGTTTATTTATTTTTGAGAGACACAGAGACAGAGCACAAGCAGGGGAGGGGGAGAGAGAGAGAGAGAGAGACAGAGGGAAACACAGAATTTGAAGCAGGTTCCAGGCTCTGAGCTGTCAGCACAGAGCCCGATGAGGGGCTTGAACTCACTAGCGGTGAGATCATGACCTGAGCCCAAGTCAGAAGCTTAACCGACTGAGCCACCCAGGAGCCCTTATAATTTTTAATTTTAAAAGGAATCTCTATACTATTTTCCTGGGTAATTGCACCAATTTACATTCCCACCAACAGTTTCCAGGCTTTTCTTTTCTCCACATCCTTGTCAACACTTGTTATTTCTTGTCTTATTTGACACTAGTCCTTCTGACTGGTGTGAGGTGATATCTCATCGCGACAATGTGGATGGACCTAACGGGTATTATACTAAGTGAAGTTAGAGAGAGATAGTTAGAGAAAGACAAGTACCATATGTTACCATAAGTTAGAGAGAGAAAGACAAGTACTATATTACCTCACTTATATGTGGTATCTAAAAATGAAAAAACAAAAACAGACTCTTAAATAAAGAGAACAAACTTGTGATTGCCAGAGGGGATGTAGATGGGGGACTGGAATAAATAGGTGAAGGGATTAAGAGGTACAAATTTCCAGTTATCAAATAAATAAGTCAGGGAGATGAAAAGTACAGCAGAAGGAATATAGTCAATAATGCAATAACAATGTATGGTGACAGATGGTGACTCCACTTATCGTGATAAGTACTGAATACTGTATAGAATTACTGAATTACTGTGTTGTGTACCAGAGACTAATATAACATTGTATGTAAACTACAATTCAATTTAAATAATTTGGGATAATACAAGTAAAGCACATAGTTGTAGTAGTAAATGTTATTGCTGGTGAAATTATTAATGAAATATGAATTTGAAAAAAGTTATCAATTTGTATGCTGTTTATAAAAAGCTCATGTTAGATCAAAAGAAACAAATAGTATAAAATCAAAAATTTAGACAAAGATATTATTTAAAAATGATAACCAAAAGAGAGCTGGGGTGGCTGTACTAAACTATTACGATAGACAAAGGAGGACATTATTTATTGATAAAAAGGTATCAATATACCTTTATATACCTTGGAATATACCAGTATATTCCAAAATATATAACAATTATAAACTTAACACAACTAACATAGAACTTAAGAATATATGAAGCAGGCATTGTCAGAATTAAGGAAAAAGTTCTACAATAACATGTGGAAACTTAAAGACTTACTGTCAATACTGACCAAAAAGACCAATGAGGAAATAGAAGACTTGACAACATTATAAACCAAGTGGACCTAACAAAAATACACAAAACATTTCACACAAGAGTAGAAGATATATGCTTCCCAAGTGTACATTGAACATTTTTCAGGATAAGAATATGTTAGGCAACAAAACAAGACTCAATATATTTAAGAAGATTAAAATCACACAGGTATGTTTGTGACAACAATAAAATGAAACTAGGAATAAGTAAACAAAGGAAAAGAAGAAATTTCACAAATGTGAGAAAATAAACAGGACACTCAAATAATGAATAGACCAGTGAAGAAATAACACAGGAAATTAGAAAATATATTTTGAGAAATGAAAATGAAAACAGAATATATCAAAACTTATAGGATGCAGCAAATGCATGGCTTAGAGAAATTTATAGCTGCAAATGGCTATATTAAAAAAAAAAACTTGGGGCACCTGGGTGGCTCAGTCGGTTGGGTGTCTGGCTTTGGCTCAGGTCATGATTGGGTTCATGGGTTCATTGGTTCAAGCCCCACGTCTGGGTCTGTGCTGACAGCTCAGAGCCTGCTTCCGATTCTGTTCCTCCCTCTCTCTCTGCCCTTCCCCCACTCACACTCTGTCTCTCTCCCTCTCTCAAAATTAAATAAATATTAAACAAAAAATTTTTTAAAGTTAAAAAACCTCTAATTAGTAACCTAATATTATACTGTAAATATTAGAAAAAGATAAGGAAACAAAAACCAAAGCTATCAGAACAAAGGAAATATTGAACACTAGAGTGGAGATAAACAAAACAGAGAATAGAAAATTAACTGTGAAAAAAAAGTTGGTTCTTTGAGAAGACTAACAAAATTTACATACCTTTAGATAGAATGGCCAAGAAAAAAACTCATTTAAATTATTAAAATGAGCAATGAAAATTTGATCATTGCTACTAAGCTTACAGAAATAAGAATGCTCTTGAGAAAATGTTATGAACAATCACACATTAAAACACCTAAGTTAAAGGAACAAATTGGTAGATACACACAAATCACTAAAACTTACTTAAGAAGAAATTAAAAAAAACCTGAATATACCTATAACAAGTAATGACATTGAACAAATTAGTCTCCAAACAAAGAAAAGGCAGGACCATATGTCCTTTCCAGTGAATTCTACTAAATATTTATGGAAGAAATAAAACCAATCATCCTCAATATTTTCAAAAAATAGAAAAGAATCACTTCCTAAAGCATTCTATGTGAGGCCAGAATTGCACACATACCAGAGCCAATCACAAGAAAAGACTACTACAACCAAAATCCATCATGAATATAATCCAAAAATCCTCAACAAGATACCACCCAATCAAATTCAGAAACATTGTAAAAGGATTATAATGACCAAGTGGGATTTATTTCAGAAATGCAGGGGTCGTTCAATAGATGAAAATCAAATTGTATAAGATACTGTATTAACAGAAAAAAGGGGGGAAATCACATGCCAATTAATGGAAAAATCATTTGTCAAAATTCAACAATCTTTCACGGTGAAAACACTCAAAAAAGTAGGAATATAAGGAAACTTATTCAATATGATAAAGGACATCTATGGAAAACCCACAGTTAACCTAACACTCAAAGATGAAATATTAGAAGCTTTCCTCCTAAAATCAGGAAAAAGACAAGGACGCCCACCTTTGCCATTTCTAGTAAATATTGTACTGGAAGTTCTAGACAGAGAAGAAAAGAAAAGGAAGCAAAGCTCCCCTAACGTGAAATGGAAGAAGCAAGAATATGATTGCAGGCAACCTGATCTTATATATAAAAAAATTCACACACACACACAAGATTACTAGAGTTAATAAATGAATTCAGCCAAGTCTCAGGATATATCAATATACAAAATAAGTCATATTTCTATACACTAGCAAAGAACAATCTGAAAAGGAAAGTCAGAAAAAATAATTTCATGTTCAGAGGCATCAAAAATAATGGATAATAGAGAAGACTGCTTAATATGTGTGAAGTTTCCTTCTGGGGTGATGAAAAATTTCTGGGGCTAGAGAGAGGTGATGGTTACACATCACTATGATGATGCTTAATACCACTGAATTGCATACTTTAAAATGTTTGAAACTGTCCATTTTATATGTGTTTTACCACAATAAAAAGGTGATAGTACATATCATGTCAAGTGTAAATATCAGCTATTACTGTCTTTTACAATAGAAATAAGATGTGAAAAAGGGGGGGAATTTTGAAATTTTGGGTGTCTCCTTTTCATGCATTTTAAGCACGTAAGAGAAGGTATTACTTAGACTTCGACTTTAATAAAATGCTTAGACATTTGTTAATTTTTCAAACAATGGATGCTTTTGCAGATTTAATAAAAAATAATCAGTAGGTGAGATCTAGCTTATGGGTCATACTAAATTGAACCATGATTAACAAAATATAGATATGATCTATCTTAAGAAAACAATAAGGGTGCCTGGCTGGTTCAGTTGGTAGAGCATGTGATTCTTGATCTCGGGGTTGTAAATTTGAGGCCCTTGTTGGGTGCAGAGACTATTTAAAATTCAATTAAAAAAAGAAAACAATAAAACCTTATTTGAAAATATAGAATATTTAGACTGTTAATATATTTAAGTACAGGAAGGTTTATTAAACAATTTCAATTTCCTACCCAAAAGAGACGACTTAGTAAAGGTCACATAGGTAGAAAAATATAGATATGAAATCAAACCACCCCAAATGACAATGCATAAATACAATTCTACTAATCGGGGCGCCTAGGTGGCTCAGTCGGTTGGGCGGCCGACTTCGGCTCAGGTCACGATCTTGCGGTCCATGAGTTCGAGCCCCACATCGGGCTCTGTGCTGACAGCTCAGAGCCTGGAGCCTTTTCAGATTCTGTGTCTCCCTCTCTCTCTGACCCTCCCCCATTCATGCTGTCTCTCCCTGTCTCAAAAATAAATAAATGTTAAAAAAATTTTTTTAAAAATCACAAAAAAAAGGTAATGAATCGATGATATATTACATTTAAAATACGAATATATGATGACAGAAACTATAAAAATTAATACTTAGGAAACTTCACTTTTTAAAACATGGAAAACTAAAAACTCTCCCATTATTTAAAAGAAAGCAAAATGCTAGATAAAATATTGCAAAGATTTTTTTAAGTTTATTTATTTATTTTGTGAGAGACAGAGTGAACAGGGGAGTGGCAGAGAGAGAGGCAAAGAAAATACCAAGCAGGCTCCACACTGTCAGCACAGAGCCCAATGCAGGGCTTGAACTCACGAACTGTGAGATCACGACCTGAGCCAAAGTTGAGCTGAAGTTAAGAGTCAGATGCTCAACCGACTAAGCCACCCAGGCGCCCCAGCAAAGATTTATATTAACATAGTTGAGTTAACAAGGAAGCAAGCATACTTTCAAATGGACAAAAGAAATGAAGAATATTAAAAGTTAATGTAAAATGATCTCCTACATTAAATACAGCAAAAATAATAAAACTGAAAAATCAACATTTAGCAAAAAATGAAATTTGGGCAATAATTATTAATGGGAACTTTACAATGAAAGAATCAGCCTGTCACCTCCTAAACTCATTGGTTAGTACCACTAAAAGTGAGAAATGCAGGTATTATGTGTCTCTTAATATGATACAACATGTAAGATAAAGCATTGAACCAAATATAGAATATGGACTGTAATTGTTCAGGATAATCTGGTTTCATGAACCAATAAAAAGCAAAAATGAGAAAATCTGATTTGGTCCAATTTGAAGGAGACTTAAAAGACATAAGAAAATAAAAATCACCTTCAATGAATACACTTTGCATGGAAACTGATAGAAATAAAACAACTGGAAAGCAACTAAAGTGTAGACAATTAGGGAAAAAATTGCATATGAACATGGACTTAGATACTTAGATAAAGGAACCAGTATTAATTTTCTTGTCATTTTGGCTATGTTAAAGAAAAAAGAAACCCTGACTTTTTTTTGTTTTATTGTTTGGCAATATATACTGAAGTTACTTGCGTGGGGGAATAAACGACATCTGAGATTTGCTTAAACACATACTAGCAAAGAATTACAGAGTGGAGATAGATAAAATAAGTACAGCAAAATGTTCATTGTTTGGGAAGGTGTTTAATGTTACCTTGGAATTTGTCGGACGTTCTGCAGTGTGTAATTGTGAAAAATCTTCTAATAAAGTTATAAAAAATAAATATACAAAAGGAGAAAATGAAAACATAAAAAAAACAACATACTTTATTTTTAAAATAGTAGGCAGGTTTGAAATATAATGTTCCTCGAAAGGAAAAATATAGTCAATAGAGTCAGATATCAAATGATACACAGCTAAAGACAAAAGCCATAAACTAGAAAATAATAAAGGAAATAAACCAAATGCAACACAGAGATAAAAGGGCATAAGAATGTGAGATGGATAGGAGAGATTGATTGAGATGACCCAAAAGCCATTCTGAAACAGCAAAGGAAAATGAGGGAAAGAATAATAAAAGTGATAATGTGTGAAAACTGTTGAAAATTAGAGGTCTCACTCAGATATGCTTGTCAAAATGATCCTAATTAGTATTTCAAAAAAAACCCTAATATATATTAGGAACCCTAATATATAATACATATAAAGAACATATATATATATATATATATATATATATATATATATATACATATAATCAACCTTAAGAACATTATATATATATATATATATATATATATATATATATATATTTAGCAAACAAAAATCAAAGACATATTGCCCACCAGGCTAGAACAATGAAACTGACAGCAGTCTTCACCATGGCAACAATATATCCAGTAGGCAAAGACATGCTACTGTCAACTTGCTAAAAAAAAAATCCCAATTTTGTAACTTGTTAAATTACTGTTGAACAAACACAACATACAGACCTCTTCTAATCAAACAAAAAGTTAAAGGAAAAAAACTGAAATGAGAACATAGGAATGGGAAATAAAACGAAGAAAATAAATTGATAAACATGTGACTAAAAGCTCTGGATAATTGTGAGGGTATATAAATAAAATATAGGGACTTAGGGGGTTCCTGGGTGGCTCAGTCAGTTAAGGGTCTGACTTCAGCTCAGCTCATGATCTTACGGTTCATAAGTTCAAGCCCCACATCAGGCTGTGTACTGACAGCTCAGAGCCTGGAGCCTGCTTCGGATTCTGTGTCTCCCTCTCTCTCTACCCTTCTCCCGCTCACGCTCTGTCTCTCTCTCTCTCTCTCAAAAATAAATAAACATTAAAAATTTTTTTTTAAATATAGGGACTTGGAATGATTGAAGGTAAAAAGATTGAATAAGATAAAATTAGGGTAAGGGGGTGGGGGAGAGGGAAAACAGGTGATGGGCATTGAGGAGGGCACTTGTTGGGATGAGCACTGGGTGTTGTATGTAAGCCAATTTGACAATAAATTATATTAAAATAAATAAATAAATAAATAAATAAATAAATAAATAAAAGCAGGGTAGTACTTATCAAAAGAAAGCACATGTAGTTATGTTTATATTAATAAAATAGGTTTCTGAGAAAAAGGCATTATTAAAGGTAAAGATGATCAATGTCTAATAAAAGAGAAATAATTAACTAGGTGGGTACAAACATTATAAACTTGTATTCATCTAGTAAGAGACTTAAAAGATGAAATGTGAAAATTAAATAAATTTTAGGCAGGAAATGGCAAATATACAATCATTGTGGGAGCTTCTAACACTCCCCTGTCAGGTTTGATAGATGAAAAAATAAAAGAAAGAATAAAATATAAAACCAATATCAACCAATTTTAGTGAGGGCATATTATTCTTAAGCAGATAAGGAAAATTTTTGGAACTGATCACATTCTTCCAAGCTCTGTCCAATAGAACTTGCTGTCATAAAGATAATGTTCTATTCAATTTAGCAGCTACTAATCACATATGGATTTAGAACAGTGACAACATGGCCACTATAACTAATTAACTAATTTTTAAATTGCATTTAATTTTTGGAAACCAATTTGACAATAAATTTCATATATTAAAAAAATAAATTGCATTTAATTTTATTTAATAAAAATTTAAATGCCAGGACTTCACTTTTCATTTAAATTCAATTTTATTTTACTTTATTTTTTTTAATATATGAAATTTATTGTCAAATTGGTTTCCATACAACACCCAGTGCTCATCCCAAAAGGTGCCCTCCTCAATACCCATCACCCACCCTCCCCTCCCTCCCACCCCCCATCAACCCTCAGTTTGTTCTCAGTTTTTAACAGTCTCTTATGCTTTGGCTCTCTCCCACTCTAACCTCTTTTTTTTTTCCTTCCCCTCCCCCACGGGTTTCTGTTAAGTTTCTCAGGATCCACATAAGAGTGAAAAAGACTAAATGTCCATCAACTGATGAATGGATAAAGAAATTGTGGTTTATATACACAATGGAGTACTACATGGCAATAAGAAAGAATGAAATATGGCCCTTTGTAGCAACGTGGATAGAACTGGAGAGTGTAAATTCAATTTTAAATAGCCTCACATGGGATGCATGGCTGGCTCAGTCGGTTGAGCGTTGAACTCTTGATTTTGGCTCAGGTCATGATCCCAGCCAGGGTCATGGAATAGAACCCCATGTCGGACTCTGCACTGAGCATGGAGCCTGTTTAAGATCCCCTCTCTCCCTCACTCTTTCTTCCTCTGCCCCTCTGCCTGCTCACGCTCTGTCTCCTTCCCTAAAATAAAAATAAAAAATAGCCTTATGTGTACAGCATGGATCATCACCACAGTTCAAAATTTCACAAATATCAAAGAATGGGTGTCAAGCAGACAAGGTTTACTTACCAGAATAACACTATGTTAGTAATAAATAACAAAAAGAATTTATAAAACCACTATATTTGAGGTTATAAAATATATATAAATAAAATATGAGTTGAAGGAGGAAGCATAAATGGAATTATAATCCAGTTTGAAAATTAATGGTAAAAATATATCATGTTTTGATTTCTGACTTTTATCAAGACTGGATGAAATTTTAAAAAAAAGGGGGGGATGGCACCTGGGTGGCTCAGTTGGTTCAGCATTCAACTTTGGCTCAGGTCATGATCTCATGGTTTGTGAGTTCAAGCCCCATGTCAGGCTCTGTGGTGACAATTCAGAGCCTGGAGCCTGCTTCAGATTCTGTGTCTCCCTCTCTCTGCCCCTCCCCTGCATACACTTTCTCTCTCTCTCTCTCTCTCTCTCTCTCAGTCTCAAAAATAAATATATATTAAAAAAACTAAAAAAAAAGACTGGATGGAAATTTTATAGATAAAGGAGGATTATATACAAAAATGAGGATTAAATATTCATGAATTAAGCCTGCAAACCAATGATTTAGAAATGAGACAACAGAGCAATGAAAGGAAGTATAAATAAATAGAGGTTATATGAGAAATAAGTAATAAATAAAAAAGACAAAATAGAGACTATGAAAACCAATCTCATTTGGGTGTAAAGAGCAATAGAGAGATAAGACTATGTTAACAATTCTCAACAAAATGTATAATTAAATCACAGTGGAAGGGAAAATGAAACATGTAACCATATAGGTCAGAAAGTTTTTAAAAATTGTAAGGTAATACACTAATCCTTTTCTATTTGAAAACTTTAACAAAACATTTAAAAATTCCTTTAAAAATTGCCATATCAAAATATAATCAAGAAAATACAGAAAATGCAAACTTGATTATGACTATTAAAAATTGGACCCCACTGGTCATTTTGCCTACACACCCAGATAACCTGTTGGCCTGACTGTAAATCTCCTTCAGTGCCTGGGCCACATGGGTCACAGACCCTGACAGCCAGCTCATGTACCCCACCACAAATGATCTTGTATAGAGAAAGAAAATGCTAAAGACTCAACCAACAGTTAGAATTAATCGACAAATTCAGTAAAGCTGTGGGATATAAAGATCAGCATACAGAAATCAGTTATGTTTCTCTACACTGACAATAAAATATCTGAAAAAGAAATAAAGAAAACTACCCAATTTGTAATAAGATGAATTAAAATACTTAGGAATACATTTAAAAAAGGAAGTAAAAGCTCTTGACACTAAAAATCATTTAAGACCTACGAAGAAAATCATGAGGCTATTGACTAAATATCAAACAAATGGAAAGTCATTCTATGTTCATGGACTGAATGAATTAATATAGTTAAAATGTCCATATTACCCCAAGCAGCCTATAAATCCAATAAAATTCCAATGACATTTTTTACAAAATAAAAAAAAGGAAGACTATTTCTGATATCAAAGAAGTTGCTGCCTGTGTTCTCCTCTAGGATTTTGATGGTTTCCTGTCTCACAATTAGGTCTTTCATCCATTTTGAATTTATTTTTGTGTAAGATATAAGAAAGTGGTCCAGTTTCATTCTTTGCATGTTGTTGCCACTTGTTGAAAAGATTGTCTTTTTTCGATTGGATATTCTTTCCTGCTTTGTTGAAGATTAGTTGACCATAGAGTTGTGGGTTAATTTCTGGCTTTTCTATTCTCTTCCATTCATCTATGTGTCTGTTCTTGTGCCAGTACCACACTGTCTTGATCACTACAGCTTGGTAATATAACTTGAAGTCCAGAATTGTGATGTGTCCAGTTTTGCTTTTCTTTTTCAAGATTGCTTCGGCTATTTGGGGTCTTCTGTGGTTCCATACAAATTTTAGGATTGTGTGTTCTAGCTCTGTGAAAAATGCTGGTGGTATTTTGATAGAGATTGCATTAAATGTGTAGATCGCTTTGGGTATTATAAACATTTTAATGATATTTCCTCTACCAATCCATGAGCATGGAATATTTTTCTACTTCTTTGGGTCATCTGCAATTTCTTACATAAGTATTTTATAACTTTCAAAGTACAGATCATTTACCTCTCTGGTTAAGTTTACTCCTAGGAATCTTATGGTTTTTTGGTACAATTGAAATAGGATCGATTCCTTTATTTCTCTTTCTGCTGCTTCATCATTGATGTATAGAAATGTAACAGATTTCTGTATGTTAATTTTCTATCTTGTGGCTTTACCAAATTCCTGTGTCAGTTCTAGAAATTTTTTGTGGATACTAAAAATTTGTATGGAACCATAAAAGACCCTGAATAGCAATCCTAAGAACAAAGCTGTGACCATCACATCTCCTCATTTCAAACTACACTACAAAGCTACAGTAATCAAACAGCATAAAAACTGCCATAAAAACAGACACATAGACCAATGGAACAGATTCAAGAGTCAACCAATAAACCCATGTACATACTCAACTAATATTTGACAAGGGAGCCAAAAATATTCAATGAAGACAAGATAATCTCTTCAATAAATGATGCTAAGAAAACTGGATAACCACATACAGAAAAATAAAATTGGACTTCTATCTTATATCATTAACAAAAATTAACACAGAATGAATATGTAAACATAACACCTGGACTGATAAAACACATAAAAGAATACACATGGATACTTAACATTGCTCTTGGTAATGATTTTTTTTTTTGGATAAGACACCAAAAGCATGAGCAACAAAACCTAAAGCAAGTTTCTTCACAGCAAAGAAAACCATCCACAAAATTAAACAAAATTAAAATGATATATATATACACATGCATACAACAAAATATTATTCAACCATGAGAAAAAGAGAATTCTGCCATGTGCAACAACATGGATGGCCCTTTAGAGTATTATCATAAGTGAGATAAATCAGAAATAGAAAGACAAATATTGTATGATATCATTTATATGTGAAATCTAAATTAGCCAAACCCAAAGACAGGGAACAAAATAGTGCTTACTGAGGACTCTGGGGCAGAGGAATTGGAGAGATGCTTGTCAAAGGGTACAAACTGGCATTCAGAAAGTGAGTAAGTTCTGGGGACCTAATGCACAGTATTTTGATTGCAGTTTGAAACTATATATCATATACTTGAAAGTTGCTGAAAACAGATAGTAACTGTTCTCAAAACAAGAAAACAATGATAATATTTGACATGCTGGAGGTGACAACTAACATTACAGTGATAATCATACAGCAATCTGTAAGTGTATCAAGTCAATATGCTGTACACTGTAAGCCTACATAATGTCATATGTCAATTATATCTCAATCGAAAAGTGGTCCATTAGTGGATGGGTTTCTCAGCAGAAATCTGGTAGGCCAAAAAAGAGTAGGATGACATATTCAAAGTACTGGAAGAAATGAACTGCTAACAATAATGTAATTTGCAAAATTCTCTTTGAAAATGAAGGGAAGACAAAGAATTACTACATCAAAAAAATGAAGGAACTCATCACTACTAGACATAAGTGCTAAAGGGAGTTCTTCAATTTGAAATAAAAGGACCTTAAACCGCAACACGAGAACAAAGGAAATAAATCACACTGGTAAAGGTAAATATACAGGCAGATACAGAATAGTATAATACCATAATGTTGATGCATATATCACTTTCAACCCTGGTATAAAAATTAAAACACGGGGTGCCTAGGCGGCTCAGTTGGTTAAGCCTCTTGATTTCATTCACCTCTTGATTTCAGCTCAGGTCATTAACCCAGGGTCACAGGATCTAACCTTGCTTAGGTTCTGTGCTGACCATGGAGCCTGCTTAAGATTCTGTCTCTCCCTCTGCCCCTCTCCTCCACTTGCACTCTCTCAAAAATAAAAATAAATAAGTTTATTTATTTATACATACATACATATCTAAAAAGAGAAGGAAGAAAAAACTATTGAAGCTGATGGATATGGTTATGACATTGTGGTGATTGTTTTATGGGAGTATACATATCTCCAAACTCACCAAATTATACACATTAAATGAAACATGGAGCTTTAGGGGCACTTGGGTGGCTCAGTCGGTTAAGCACTGATTTCAGCTCAGGTCACGATCTCAAGGTTCAAGAGTTCAAGCCCTGAGTCGGGCTGTGTGCTGACAGCTCAAAGCCAGGAGCCTGCTTTAGATCCTGTGTCTCCCTCTCTCCCTGCCCCTCCCCAACTCAAGCTCTGTCTATCTCAAAAATAAAGTAAATGTTTAAAATGTTAAAAAAAATCGAGCTGTGTATATCAGTCATATCTCAATGGTTTTTAAAGAACTATAAAAATTTGTATCAATAATTTTTATAGATCCCCTAGACCAAAGAAAACCAGATTTGTAGTTTTTACCTGAAAATGTATACCAGTCAATAAAGGACCAGATGACCAAAATCTTTATTTTTTAATGTTAATTTATTTTTTGAGAGAGACAGAAAGAACAATCCAGGGAAGGGCAGAGACAGAAGGAGAGAGAAATCCCAAGCAGGCTCTGTGCTTTCAGTGCACAGCCTGATAAGGGGCTTGAACTCACGAACTGTGAGATCATGACCTGAGCAGAAACCAACTGTCAGACGCTTAACCAACTGAGCCACTCAGGCACCCAGATGACCTAAATCTTGAAGACTTTTAAGGAGAGGAAACACGACTTATGTCATTTTATTATGGTAGTATTATATAATTTAATCTTGTTTTAAAGTTTATTTATTTGGGGGGGGAGGGGTAGAGAGAGAGGGAGGGAGAGAATCCTAAGCAGTCCTCATGCTGCCTGCACAGAGTCTGATGCAGGGCTTGATCTCATGAACCACGAGATCATGACCTTAGCCAAAACCAAGAGTCAGATATTTAACTGACTGAGCCACCCAGGCACCTCTTATATAATTTAATCTTAATATCAAATGAAACCAGCTAATATAAAATAAAAATAATTTATTAGAAAATCTTATTTATGAATATTGTTGAAAAAATTCTAAATAAAATATAAGAAAATATAATTCAACCATATATTAAAAATGATAGTACATTATGTGTAATTGAAGTTTACCTAGAAAATGACAATAATATAGAGTAAATAAAATTATTTAAAGTAATTTACCATAACATAAATTTAAAAACAATAGAACATATCTTCATCTCAGTTGATGGAGGAAGATATTTTAGATAAATTCAACAATCATAATTAAATTCTATAAGAACATATGAATGCAAGAAACATCCCTTATCATCATAAAGGTGTCTACATCAAACTATCAAAATATAATACCATGTTTAACTTATTAACAAAAATAATACAATGCTAAGTTATAAATCTAACAAAATGAGCAAGATGTTTATGGGAAAATGTCTAAAATATTATTGTTTTAAAACACATTTTTAAAAGTAGACATAAACCAAGTTTATGCACAGAATTATTCAATATCATGAAGATGTCTCTTTTTCTAAAATGTATCTAAAACTTCAATGTAGTTTTAAAATAATTTTATTTATTTTTGAGAGTGGGGAGAGGGGCAGAGAGAGAGGAGGACAGAGGATCTGAAGTGGGCTCTGTGCTGACAGCAAAGAGCTAGACGCAGGCCTTGAACTCACAATCCATGAGATTGAGGCGAAGTGAGGCGAAGTCGGGCACTTAACCAACTGTGCCACCCAGGTGCCCCATAAAATACAATGAAGTTTTAATCAAACCTAAATCATTTTTTTCTGAGAACTTAACATCTGGTTCCCAAGCCTGCATAGAAAGGCAAAGGGAAGGCATATAAAACAATTTTTAGAATTACCAAGTGAGGCTACAAGATCTTACTAATAACAGCTAACATTTACTTAACACATCCTATTTGTTTGGCACTGTTCTAAGTACTTTACGTATATTAACTCATTTATTTCTCATACTTATTTTTCAGAAAAAGAATCTGGGATATCTCTGGAGAAGTTACATTATTTTTCCAAGGGCAAGCAACAGGAAGGAGCAGATCTGAACATGGGCAATATGCTTTTTGAGTTTATGTTCTTGATGATTTTTTTTGATACTTCCTTTAATCATGGCTTCCTAGAAAATTTAATAAGGCAGTGTGGTATTTGAGACAATAAATGATACGGAAGAGTTTAAAGACATATATGGAACAAACAATACATGATAGAAGTGACATTAAAAATCAGTGGAATAAGAATGTAAATCTAAATAGATGGCACTGGTAAAATGAGTTATGCATAAGGAAAAAATAGAAATCAACCCCCTGCTCTCATCATATCGTACTAAAAATCAATATCTAGTAAAGTAGAAACATAAATGTAAAAATCAAACTTAAAATATTTACAAGAATAATACCTATTCATGACAAAGACTTTTAGCAAATAAGAAATAGAGAGGAAATTACTTCACTTGACAAAGAACATTTCCAATAAACCTAAAGATAACATTATACTTAATGGCAAGAAACTAGATGCATTACCCCTAAGATCAAGAAAAGAAAAGCATGTTTCTTTTCATCACTCATATTCAACAGCATAGTGCAAGATCTACCTAATGCAATAAGAGAAGGAAATAAAAAGTATTATCAATTGGGAAGGAAGAAAATAAAACTGCCTTTGTTTGCACGTGACATCACTATCTACATAGAAATGCCTCAAGTCAACAAAAAACCTCCTAGAACTAGTAAAAGATAAAATTGTAGGATAAGAGGTCAGTTGCTTTCCTATATAACAGCAATGAACAATTAATTTGAAATTTAAAATACAACAACATCAGGGGCGCCTGGGTGGTTCAGTTGGTTGAGGGTCTGATTCTTGATTTCAGCTCAGGTCATGATCCCAGGATCGTGGGATTGAGCTCCGCATCAGGCTCTGCACTGAGCATGGAGCCTGCTTGGGATTCTCTCTCTCTCTCTCTCTCTCTCTCTCCCTCCCTCTCTGCCCACACCCCGGCACTTTCTCTCTCTCTCTCTCTCAAATAAATAAATGAACAAAAAAATTTTAAATACAACAACATTTACATAAGCATTAAAAAACCCTTAGGTATAAATATAACAAATAAGTATAAAATCTACATGAGGAAAACTTTAAACTCTGATAACAAAAATAAAATAAGATACAAATAAGTGGAAATATGTTCCATGTTCATGTACAAGAAGACTCAATAACATTAAGATATGAGTTCTTCTCAACCTTATCTGTAGATTCAATGTTGTGCCAATCAAAATATCAGCAAGTTAATTTACTGATTTAGATAAACTGACTTAATGTTTACATGGACAGGGAAAGGAGCCATGGTAGCTAAAATGATATTGAAGGAAAAGGAAAAAGTAAGAGGAGTAAAACCATCCAATCTAAAGATATTCTATATAGACACAGTAACCATGTCATTGAATTAGTAAAAGAATACATAAATGTAACCATACAGAAAGTCCAGAAAAATACGCACATAAAATAGCCAATTGATCTACAGGAGGACAAGCAATTCAAAGGAGCAAAAATATTTATTTCAGCAAATTGTGCTGGAACAAGTGGACATTCCCATTCAAAAATAAATAAATATAGGCACAGACCTTAAACTTTTCACAAAAATTAACTCAAAATGGATCATAGATCTAAATGTAAAATACAAAACTGCAAAACTTCTAGAAGATAACGGGAAAATCTAGGTGACATTCAGATGAAAAATGACTTATTTATTTATATTTACTTCCACTGTATTTAGAACTGACAAAATTGAGAAAAAAATCAAGATGTCTTTCAATAGGTTAGTGGATCAACAAACACAGTACATTCATACAGTGGAATATTACTTGGTGATTACAAAATGACCTGACAAACCATGCAAAGATATGTACGACTCTTAAATATGAATGGCAAGTTAAAGAAACCACTCTAAAAAGACCATATACTGTATGATTCCAAATTTATGACATTCTGAAAAAAGAAAAATTATACAGAGAGTAAAAATATCAGTGGTTTCCAGGCTATGGTGGAATAGAAGGAGGGATGAATAAGTGGACCACAGGGTATTTTTAGGTCATAAAACTAGTCTGCATGATATTCTAATGCTGTTTAAATGACAAAATTGCTTTGTCCAAACTCACGGAACTATACAAACACTGGTGAAAGACCTAATGTAAACTATGGAGTTCATTTGATCATAGTTTATCAATACTGATTCATCAATCATAACAAATGTACACAGTAACGCCCAAATGTTTATAATGGAGAAAACTGTGTGGGATGTGGAGGAGAGCTGACATATGGAAACTCTCGTTAGAGAGTGCTTAAAAAATACGCAGAGTTGGAAAATATTTTTTTAATGAAAGTGAGGGAAATACAACCAATTAAAAACACCATGGATACAATTTGTGACCTTAAATTTGAACATTTTTGTATAGCAAAAAAATATCATGCATAAAATACAAATAAAGCACAGCCTGACAGAACATATCAATTTATTCCACACAAATGTTTCCACCAAAGAAAGGAAGAAAGAAAGAAAGAAAGAAAGAAAGAAAGAAAGAAAGAATTTTTTTTAATTACAAAATTATTCTAATATAATGTAAGAGACACCTATTAAAATAGCCGAGAGGGCCAGAGAGGATATAATTCTTGAATGGGAGAAAGTGTCATTTCCCACGGGAAATGGTTTTATTTGAATAGATTCAAGAGAATATACAAGCTGGACCTGGGCAGAGGGCTGCTGCATGAGGAAGTCGGTAAAAAGCTAAGCAAAAAACTCCATAATAAAATATCAGAAAACAGTATGGGAGTTCCATAAAAGGTTAAACAGAACTACTTTTTATGACTGAGCGATTAAATTAATAGTTATATTACAACTACAACCCAATACCCTAAACATGTTTATAAATAAATTGTATACATCCATGTACAAAGGAATATTATTCATAATAGCCAAAATGTAGAAACACTCTGAACTCCCATCAACTAATGAATGGATAAACAAAATGTGGCGTATCCATACAATAGAATATAAAATACTGATGGATGCTACAATATGGATCTTGAAAACATTATCCTACATGGAAGAAGCCAGACCTGAAAGGTCACATATTGCATTATTCCATTTATACAAAATGTCCAAAATAGGCAAATATATGGACTAAAAGTTGAGCAGCAGTTACCACAGGACAGGGGTAGGGGAACTGGAAAGTATCTGATCATGGTTACCAGGGTTATATTGGTAATGTTCTGAAACAAGATGATGGTGATGGTTGCATAACTCTGTGAATATACTAAAAATCATAAAATTGTATGCTATAGAAAAGGTGAAAATTATGAAATTTAAATTACATCTTAATACTTAATTTGTTTCTAGATTTGTTAATTTGTTTCTAGACTTTTATTTTTAATTCACTGAAACTTTTTAAAAAAATTTTTAAGTTCATTTTTTTGTTTTGAGAGAGAGGGAGAGAGAGCACAAAAGCAGGGGGAGGGGCAGAGAGAGAGGGAGAGAGAGAATTCCAAACAGGCTCCGTGCTTTCAGCACAGAGCCCAACAGGGGGCTCCATCCCACGAGCCGTGAGATCATGACCTGAGCCGAGATCAAGAGTTGGATGCTCAACCAACTGAGCCACGCTGGTATCCCAGATTCTGCTGATTTTTTTTTTTAATTTATTTTGGCTTGGGTCATGATCTGGCCATTTGTGAGATCAAGCCATGCATGGAGCTCTGTGCTGACAGCACGGAGGCTGCTTGGGATTCTCTCTCTCCCTCTCTCTCTGCCCTTCCCCTGCTTGTGTACACATGTACTCTCTCTCTCTCTGAAAATAACTAAATATTTAATTTTCTTTTCTTTCAGTACAGTTGACACTCAATGTTACATTAGTAGTTTCAGGTATACAACACAGTGACTCAACACTTTTATGCCCATGACTTATTCGTCGCATAATTCAAAGCCTGTATTTCCCACTCCCATTCACCCATTTTGCCCATACTCCATCCCCTTCTCTCTGGCAACTATCAGTTTATTCTCTGTATTTATAGGTTACATTCTATTTTTTGGTTGCTTAATCATTTTATTTTTTAGATCCACATATGAATGAAATCATACTGTACTAGACTTTCTTATTATGACTTATTTCACTTAGTATAATACCCTTTGGTCGATCTATGTTGTCACAAATGGCAAGATCTCACCCTTTTTTATGGCTGTGAAATATTCCCTTGTATATATGTATCCCACTTCTTCCTTATCTGTGTCTTGCAATGGACACTCTGTGAACATACTAAACTCTGTGAATATACTAAAACCCAATGAACTGAATGATGTAAAAATGGTGAGTTTGTAATGTGTGAATTACATCTTAATATAAAAATTCTAAAATTGAATTTTGTCTTTCTCAAAAAATCTTTTTGTATATGGAAAAAAATATTCAAATATATATATACAAGAATGAGCCTTATGACCTCATTTATTAAAGCTAAATATAAAGAAATAAATGCAAAGATCCAAATGAATAATAAAAAAAATGATACATAGCACAGACACGGTACTGAGAAGATAAAGAATAAAATTTAAGACCTGTCAGAGGGATGGACCCTGGTTAGACATGTAAGATTTTCAGTTGCGATTCTAAGAGGATAGCTCCAAGGGGCACATATGAACCAGAGATACATAGACCATCAGTCAAAACGGCAACCCAGCCTAGACTCAGCAAAGTATCTGAAAGGAATAACTTTATCTACCTGGCAGATAAAAGATCTCTGAAAGAGGGGCACCTGGGTGATTCAGTTGGTTAAGTGTCCAACTTCAGCTCAGGTCATGATCTCATGGTTCATGGGTTCGGGCCCCACTTCGGGGTCTGTACTGACAGTTCAGAGCCTAGAGCCTGCTTCAGATCCTGTGTCTCCCTCTCTCTCGGTCACTCAAGCTCTCTCTCTTTCTCTCTCTCTCTCAAAAACAAATAAACATTTAAAGGAAAAAAAGGTCTCTGAAAGAATAAAACACTGTCTGGAACTACTAAAAATTTTAAACACATGTCCAGCACTTGTTTAAAGTTCCTGAGCATTCTAAGGAAAAGGACCTACTAAAAACTAAATAAATAAAATAATTTAAAAAGAAAAAATAAAAATGAAGAAATACCCATAGGTGATCCAAATATTTGAGCTTCCAGAAAACACTTAACAAAAATAAAACTGATTAATATGATTCATAAAATAAAGGAAGAGATACAAAAGTAGATGCAAATATGGGGAATTTCACTAAAGAATATGAATCTATTAGGGGGGTGCCTGGGTGGCTCAGTCGGTTAAGTGTCTGACTCTGGCTCAGGTCATGATCTCACTGTGAGAGTTCAAGCCCCTCATTGGGCTCTCTGCTGAGAGCTGAGAGCTCAGAGCCTGGAGCCTGCTTCGGATTCTGTGTCTCCCTCTCTCTGCCCCTCCCTCACTCATGCCTCTGTCTCTCTCTTTCTCTCAAAAGTAAATAAACATTAAAAAAATTAGAATATGAATCTATTAGAATGAACCAAGAGGATAATGGTAAAGTTGTGTGTATCAGACTAACTTTCCCACAGATAACACTTTTAAGAATAGACCTAATTTTGTACAAAGGCAAAAAAAAAAAAAAAAAAAAAAGCAAAAACAACAACAAAAAGCAGACAGAATCTAGAGACAATCTGATACTTTAAAGATGGTAACCACTGAATAAAATGAATGTTTACATGGCTTTTCCTGAGGAACATTCCTAAGTAACTTTTGTGTAGCACAGCAAGAATTCAAGCAAAACTCATAGTCTTATAGACCTGAGAGGCAAAGGATACAGTTTAGATTGCCAGAGTGATGGCAAATAGTGAGGGAAATGCTAAAAGAAAAAAGGAAGATACAAAAAGGAAAGCACCAAAATCTGCCTCTGAATTTTGTCAAGTCCTTAGCCTATTTCTAACCGTACATGTGGAGGCTAGATTCCTCACAGCTCAAACGGAAAAAAAGATAAAAACCTGAAAATTCTGAACAAAGAATTCTGCTGCTGCCTTCGCCACAGAGACAGAACTTACAGTTTGAGTCATGACCAGTTAGAATGCAATGATAAACATTATGAATTTTCCACTGAAACCAAAAAGAACATATCTTTGAAATAAGGATTATGACACATGTCTAAGGAGTTAATTCACACAAGTCATAAAATAAAGCTTCATTGGGGCACCTGGGTAGTTCAGTTAGTTAAGCCTCTGACTCTTGATTTCAGCTCAGATCATGATCTCATGGTTCGTGGGTTCGAGCCCCACATTGGGTTCTGGGTTGACAGTGTGGAACCTGCTTGAGATTCTCTCTCTCCCCCTCTCTGCTCCTCCCCCGCCTCTAAATAAACAAATACATACATACATACATACATACATACATACATACATAAGGGGCTCCTGGGTGGCTTGGTTGGTTAAGCGTCTGACTTCAGCTCAGGTCATGATCTCACAGTTTATGAATTCAAGCCCTGCATTTGTTTGGCTCTGTGCTGATAGCTCAGAGACTGGAGCCTGCTTGGGATTCCGTGTCTCACTCTCTCTGTGCCTCCCCTGTTCACTCTTTGTCTCTCTTTCTGTCTCAAAAATAAAAATAAACATTAAAAAAATTTAAAAAGGGGCACCTGGATGGCTCAGTTGGTTGAGCATCCGACTTTGGCTCAAGTCATGATCTCACAGTTCAATGAGTTCGAGCCCCCTGTCAGGCTCTGTGCTGACAGCTCAGAGCCTGGAGCCTGCTTCAGATTCTGTGTCTCCCTCTCTCTCTGCCCCTCCCTCCCTTGTACTCTCTCTCTCTGTGTCTGTCAAAAATAAATAAACATTAAAAAAAAATTTAATTAAAAAAAATTAAAAAGTAAGTACAAAAATAAAACAAAGCCTCCAAAAGTTCATAATATGCCCGAAATTTGATTTTCTGATGACAAAATACTCATAAAAAGAAATTCAAATTCAGGATTTCCTGAATTTACAGTATAATTATATGAAATATACAATATATACAAAATATATAATAAAATTATTAATATGCAAAGAAAGAGAAAATTAGAATTGGACACACAAGAGACAGAATATTAAATTGGTGAAAAAGACTTTTAAAATAAATATAACAAATATGTTAAAAGTTCTGCTACATAATATAATGGGTGAAGGGATAGGGAATATAAAGAGACATATAAAATACGTAAAAAAAAGAACAAAATGGAAATGTTTAAACTGGACCAAAAATGGATGCAATTAATAACTATTTAGACACAAAACAAGAAATGACTAGCGAACTTAAAAGCAGGTTGTAAAAACTATTTGAATTAACTAAAATATATGATTGAAATGAATGAACAAAGACTCAATGACTTCAGGGACAACTATGAAATGATCTAACATACTTGAAACTGGAGACTCAGAATATAGCATATGGGGTATAAAATTTTTTGAAGAAATATTAAATAAAACATTTTCACAGTTAATCAAAAACAAACAACCCATGTATCACACCAAATCCCAAATAGGATAAATACAAAGAAAAATAACATCAAAACACCTCATAATATAATCTTTGGAAACCAAAGATTAAACAAAATTTAAAAAAATTTTTTAATGTTTTTTTAATTTAGTTTTGAGAGAGAGAAAGAGCATGAGCAGGGAAGTGACAGAGAGATTGGGAGACACAGAATGTGAAGCAGGCTCCAGGCTCTGAGCTGTCGGCACACAGCCCAACCTGGGGCTCGAACTCATGAACCACGAGATCATGACCTGAGCCGAAGTTGGCCACTTAACCAACTAAGCCACCTAGGCACCCCTGAAATTTTTTAATATAGAAAAAAAAGATATATGAAGCATAGAGGAACACGAATATCAATCAATGCCCACAGAGTTCTCAACTGAAACTAAGGATGGCTAAAGATTGTGGAATAACTTCCTTAAAAGTACTATAGGTAAAGGGAAAATCAAAAAAACTTCTTCTCTATCCACAGAAAATTTCCTGAAGCTTACACCACAAAAAGCTAGGGGAAAAAGCATAAATCAAATATACAGGAATTAAGAAAGCTTAAATAAATGAAGATATATGCTACATTATAAATTGGAAAGCTCAATATTATAAAGACAACAGTTTTCCTAACTTGATCTATAGATTCCATTTAAGGTCACTAAGAATTCCAGCAGGACTTTTTGTAGAAATTGGCAAGAAGATTTCAAAAACAATTTTGCGAAAATAGAAGAAAGTTTGAGAATTTTCATTACTGCACTTCAAGGTGCAAAGTTCAAGGCAGTGTGGTATAACAGAAAATTAAGCAAAAAGATGAAAAGAACAAAATAGAGTCTGGACACAGGACCATACAAATACAGGAAGATAATTTTCTATAAGGGTGTCAAAGCAATTGAATGACAGAAAACACATTTTTTTCAGCTGAATGTGATGTATTTATTGCAACTGACCATATGTTTGGTTATAAAGCAAATTTTATCTTTCATGTATCTTCCTAATATCTTTATGCTCTTGATTAGATTGTGTTCCCCTGACTGAATTACTTAAATGCATTCTATTTTTCAGCAACATATAAACTCACAAAATATTCCCCAAAATGTCTATCAAATTTAATGCTTCCTGATAACATGAAAAGGTGGCTAATGCATCCACTTCACAAGAAGAGTGTTTATGTGAATGAAACACTGACAGTTACTTTATTATGACCTCTTGATTAATCAAAGTGATTTACTACTACTCCCTGCCTTGGACTGTGGTTTACTGGACACTAAATGTGTCTCTACGACTTCCAGGCTGACCACTCTGCAACCCTTCTATTTCCTAGTGTTACATATTTTCCTGCACTGTATGTTAATATATTCAATCAGATTAAAATAACGTCTTGAAAAACTGAGAGACCTTCTCCTTTCTTAAGATGATTCTCATGTTTCTGCTTTTATTTATTACGTGTAAATGTCATAATGTAACCTTATTTCCAAGTTCTTCCAAGATTCCTCCCTGTAATTCTAAAGTACTGGTAACAAGTAATGGCCTGTTAACACTTCTGTCTCTTTCATTCAAGTAGCTTTCAACTATTCCTAGTTTATTACATTTTAGTGATAGTTCCAAATATAAATTAAGTCCATAGTGTGACCAGGAATATTTTCTTATAACGTACATTTCCCATGTTGCTATATTTTATTTGTATGTTTTTTTCATATTTTGATATTTGCCCAATATTCTATTGAAATGATGTATCATCCATCATTACCTATGTCCATTACAGTTGCTTGGATTATTTTCATTTTTTTTGGTATTATAAACAATAGTTACAACAATAATACATAATATTTACTGATAGCTTTCCTTATGACAGACTCTGTCTTCAATGTTTTATGCATATAATTTAATTCCCATAAAATTGTTTTGGTTAAGGTAATACTAGCTGCTTTAACAAATCCCAATAGTTTAATGGCTCAGTAAAAATATAGTTGTTTTTTTTTTTTAAGTAGGCTCCACGCTCAGCACAGAGCCCAACGTAGGGCTCACAACCCTCACAACCCTGAGTTGAGATCAACAGTGGGACACTTAGCCAACTGAGCAACTCAAGCAACCCTATAGGTTTCTTTCCAAATCACGTCAAGCCCAAATAAATATTCCTGACAATGTTTCAGGTAATGTTTCAGAAACATACCCAGACCATCCCATTAGAGTAGGAAGATCTTAAACAAATTTGTATTCATTTTTATGGTTTTGTAAATTTTTTAATGATTACTTTCGTATATGAATGCCTCAGAAGTGGAGTTATTGGGATAAAAGTTAAGGACATTTTAATGACACTAGGTTTTCAAAATGCTGCCTATTCCAACAACATAATGTCATGCATGACTGCCAGTGACTGATATTTTATATTCTTTTTTTTTTAAGTTTACTTTTGCACTGGCAAGAGAGACAGAGAGAGCAAGCGAGCAGGGGGGTGGGCGGGCAGAGGATCCAAAGCAGCTCTGCGCTGACAGCTCAGAGCAGAATGCAGGGCTCAAACTCACAAACCGCGAGATCATGACCCGAGCTGAAGTTGGTCGCTTAACTGACTGAGCCACCCAGGTGCCCCTGATACTTTATATTCTTAAATATATGCACAAATCTAGTAAATAATATCTATTTTTAAATTGTTAGTTTTAATATTTATGGAGTTGAACAATTTTCATATGTGTGTTAACTATTTCTTTTTTATTAATCTTTCCCCATATAAATATTGAGATTCTATTTTTTTTAAGTTTATTTATTTTGAGAGACGGGGGGGGGGGGTGTAGAGAGAGAATTTCAAGCAGGCTCTGCACGCTGCCGGACGCAGGGCTTGAAGTCACGCAAACCATGAGATCTTGACCTGAGCAAAATCAAGAGTCGGCTATATAACCCACTGTGCCACCAAGGCTCCCCATGGGCCAGAATCTAATCCAAGATACCACAATGCATTCAGTTGTCACATCTCATTAGTCTGCTCTCATCTGGGATACTTTCTTGAATTCTTTCCCTTCTTATAGGATAGTAACAGCTTTAAGAAGCACTTATTCTTTGTTAAATTCTTCTTCTTATATATAAGAAAATATTTTACAGTTGTTAAATGGTTATTTGATTATTACTTTGAGAGATGAATACGTAGGAATTTGTTTTACCAATTTTTCCAAAAAAGTGAATGTATTTCAAACTATTAATCCGATCTATTTTCTCCTTTCTATTTTTAACTGGCATGATAATATATATAAAGTTTACCGGGAACCCTCTTGCACTGTTGGTGGGAATGCAAATTGGTGCAGCCGCTCTGGAAAGCAGTGTGGAGGTTCCTCAGAAAATTAAAAATAGACCTACCCTATGACCCAGCAATAGCACTGCTAGGAATTTATCCAAGGGATACAGGAGTACTGATGCATAGGGGCACTTGTACCCCAATGTTTATAGCAGCACTCTCAACAATAGCCAAATTATGGAAAGAGCCTAAATGTCCATCAACTGATGAATGGATAAAGAAATTGTGGTTTATATACACAATGGAATACTACGTGGCAATGAGAAAAAATGAAATATGGCCTTTTGTAGCAACGTGGATGGAACTGGAGAGTGTGATGCTAAGTGAAATAAGCCATACAGAGAAAGACAGATACCATATGTTTTCACTCTTATGTGGATCCTGAGAAACTTAACAGGAACCCATGGGGGAGGGGAAGGAAAAAAAAAAGAGGTTAGAGTGGGAGAGAGCCAAAACATAAGAGACTGTTAAAAACTGAGAACAAACTGAGGGTTGATGGGGGGTGGGAGGGAGGGGAGGGTGGGTGATGGGTATTGAGGAGGGCACCTTTTGGGATGAGCACTGGGTGTTGTATGGAAACCAATTTGTCAATAAATTTCATATATATAAAAAAAAAATATATATATATATATATATAAAGTTTAATATACGAAAATATTCCCTGTAAACATATTTTAATTAAAATTATCACTCTTTAGGGGTGCCTGGGTGGCTCAGTTGGTTAAGCTTCTGACTTCCGCTCAGGTCACGATCTCACGGTTTGTGGGTTTGAGCCCCATGTCAGGCTCTGTGCTGACAGCTCAGAGCCTGGGGCCTGCTTTGAATCCTGTGTCTCCCTCTGTTTCTGCCCCTCCCCTGTTCACGCTCATTCTCTCTCTGTCTCTCAAAAATAAACATTAAAAAAAATTAAAAAAGTAAAATTATCACTATTTGCTTCATTTCATGATTATTACTGAAAATATATTAGTATAATACACTAGATATGCCTTAAAACAATTTGTCAATAACTCATGCATAGGGGTCAAATAAAACACATAATAAAATTAAAAACTAAAACTTAGAACTGTATAATAATGGCAAAAAGTACCATAACTTTTAAAATAAAATAAACATAATCTTCCATGGGACATTTTATAGCTTTGAATGTTTAAGTTAAAAAAGGGAAACCAGTTGAATATTTATGATCCAATAAAAAAATCTAGAAAAGTAGGAAGATAATACAATTAAATAGAACATCAAGATGTAATACAGAATAAGAAAGCTAAAGCCCGTTTTGTCTTTGAAAAGATTAACAAACTACACAATCATCTTTCCTGATTGAAGGGGAAAAAGGTACAAATAAATATTATGAACAGAACAGGGTGAAATACAGATTAAGCATATATTTAAAATAGTGAGTCTATTATTTAAAATTTATGTCAGTAATTTTAAAACTTTGATTTACCTGATAAATTTTAGGAAAATATAATCCATCAAACTAAATAAAAAAGACATAAAAAGTTAAATGCTTTTTTTGCATAGAAAATACCAAGCTCAGATGGGTTTATGTATGAACTCTACCAAATTATAATTAACAGATTGCTCCAGTCTTATATAAGTTGTTACATAAAATAGAAAATGAGTATCTCTGAGACCATTCTTTGAGGCTATTATAATCTTGATATGAAGCTAGAGAAGAGGCAATATGAGAAAAGAGCAATATAAACCAATTTCACTCATGATTACATTTGTAAAAACTCCAAATGAAATCCAATATTATATAAAAAGGTTGGTTATATCCTCAAGAAAATAAATACAGAAGAAAGCACTTGTAACTAAACATTCATTTATGATAAAAGCTTTTTGTAAACTAGAATGGAAAGAAATTTCCTCTACCTGATGAAATATATCTATAAAAACTGATAAAGAATATCAAGAAACATGATCCTAAGAAAGAAATACTAAAAGTTTTAGCTTTAAAATAAGGAACACGTTAGAGGTTATACTTCAATTCACATTGTATGAGAGGCTCTATTGGCATAATAAGAAAAGTAAACTAAATAAAAAAGAATTGGAAAGGAAGAAATATAGTTTTCACTATATGGAGGTAATATAAATTGTTCCTTAAAAACACTAAACATTTTGCCGGTAATTTATTACAGTAATTGTATAATTTAGGGGCCCTCAGTCAGTTAAGATTCCAAATCTTGATTTCAGCTCAGGTCAAGATCTCACGGTTGGTGAACTGAGCCCCTCATCCAGTTCCACACTGACAGTGAGGAGCCTGCTTGGGACTCTCTCTCTCCCTCTCTCTCTGTCCCTCCCCCATTTGTGCATGCATGCTCTCTCTCTCTCTCTCAAAATACATAAAAATAAAAACATTTTAAAAATAATAATTGTATAACTTAATAAGTGACTGGGTATAACTACACCTATCCAAATCAAATGCTTTTCTATACACTACCACAAATAATTAGCAAAGCTCAGTTTAAGGTAAATGCATATTAATGAAAAACCATGAAGTACCTAAAAGTAAGCCTAACAAAACATATGCAACATCTGTGTGAATAAGAAAGTATAATATTTTGCTGAATGACACTACAGAAGATCCAAATAGGGGCGCCTGGGTTGCTCAGTTGGTTGAGTGTCCTACTTTGGCTCAGGTAAGGAGCCGGCTCAGGTGGGAACTCACAGTTCGTGAGTTCGAGCCCCATTTTGGGCTCGCAGCTGTCAGCACAGAGCCCACTTTGGATCCTCTGTTCCCTTCTCTTTTTTCCCCTCCCCGACTCATGCCATGCTCGCACTCTCTCTCTCTCTCTCAAATAAATAAACATTAAAAAAAGAATTATAAAAAAAGAAGATCCAAATAAAAGAAGACAGGAAATTTATCATAATAAAGATATCGGTTATCCCAAATTAGTTTATATATTTACTCAAATTTCTAATTATAATACCAACTGGGTTGTTTGAAGAGCTTGACAAGATGATTAGAAGAATTTACATAATAAAATCCAAGACTAGTCAACTTCTTCTTTTGAAGACAAAAATTGTAGAGAGACATTTTCTGCTTGATAGCAGGACATATTTTAAAGATATAATAATAAAACAGTGCAGGTCTGTCATAAACAAAGACAAAATTATCAGTAGAATGTAAGAGCAGTATCAGAAACAGACTCATTATAAATATTTTCGTTATATTAAGAAGGAGACATAGATCTGTTAAAACAAAATTGCAATTCGATTAGCGAAGGTGTGAAAAAGTTATCTTTGAACAAGAAATCAATTCCAATTGGATTAAAGACATAAATGTCAGAAGAAAAGCTATGGGAATCTTAATAGAAAATATAGGTGAAAATATTTCTGTACTCAGGGTGCTGAAGGATAGCATACACAAGTTATAAAAAGTGTTAACTCTTGAAGAAACAATTGATGAAATTGATAATATTAAAATTAAGAGTTTCTGGTCAGCAATTTTCCTAAGGAAATAAAAAAGGTGAGCCTGAAACTGGAGAAGATATGTACAACAGATATAGCCAAAAGAAAATTATCATCCAGAAAATATATGATTATTACAAACAATAAACAAAAGACAACAAAAGATTTATTCTTAAAAAGCAAAAGATGTAAACAGGAGTTCCCTTGATGAAATTCATATATCAGTAAATATATGAAGAGATGAATGACCTTAGTAATATTCATGAAAATACAAACCAAAATCACAATAAGAAACAATTTTATATGCATTAAATTTGTAAAAACTAAGCTTTCTTAAAATATCCAGTATAGGAAAAACTGTAGACCAACCAGATCTCTTCTATGTTGCCAGTGGAGACATAAAGCTGTACAATCACTTTAGAATAGAAGTTTGGGGTAAAAAGGCAAGCCCAGGTAGATTATACACAGATTATATACAAAATATATATATACAAAGATATATATATCTTTATTATAACGATCAAAAACTACTACAAGAGAACATTTTCTTTAGGCACAGAACTATAGAAAATCATTTTAACAAATGAGATTAATGAACATCATATTGAAGATAATACTTACTATAAGTATGGTGGCCAAAGGTTAAGAATTGTGGAGGATCCTAAGGACAGATGGAAACCAACTCATTTTCCACTTGGGTGGGTTTATAAGATTTAATTTAATTTTAAATGAATGAATAAATAATTTTAAATGAATGAATAAATAATTGAATGAATAGGAGCATGCATTTACAGTGAAGATGGTGTGTCCTGAGATCTATTTTTAAAATGTGTTACGGGAATTGATAATGCTGAATCACAAAGTGTTTGAGTGTCAAAGCAGATCCACATGAATTATAAATATGCAACACCAAACTTTACTGACAGGCAATGAACACAACAAAGCAAGAACAAATATAGCAATATCTGTCTTTGGAAGGGCTCCATTACATCAAGCATAACTTCCCTGAAAATCCCTTTTTAAACAGTGAGACACATCTTTGTTTCAAGATGACAAATGTGTTTTGAGTATGGTACAAGTTCATTCTTAGCTTTTACACTGCATTTGTTAAACACAGATGGGAAACCTGTGTAACTATCTTCCATTCTTCAGGCAGCAGCATCCCACAAATCTATAAATTTTATTTTTATTTCCAATAAGCAATCTTCAAAGACCAGGTGTGTCCATCTGAGGAGTTCTTAGAGTTTTCTTAGTTACCTTTCTGTTGGCAAATTCCACAACCGTGTTTATAAGTATGTTTAGTGGAGGTCAACATTACCTTCTTGAGAAAGGAGGACAGAGTTACAGACATACTGTTAACTTTTTTCCTTCCTGATAGAAATATATCTGTGAGACAGACTGGGATAATAATTGGGATGGGGATGGGGAGAGGAATCAGAAAGGCTTTATGGAAAAGACGATAAAATGGGGAGAAGGTACGGTTTATGACATGATACAGAAATTATAATTCTTCACGATGCCTTGAGAAAATAATTGAAAGTGAAAGTGAATTAGGTTTGCTATGGTTATGAATGACCTGTAACTCTTGGTGGCTTACATTAGTCATTGTTGAGCAACATCTCCAGTCAGCATAGAAATTTGCCAATCTCATGACAAAAGAAAAAAGCGAGCAAACTGGGGGAAACAAACAAACACGAAATAGGTGATTGAAATTGTTTGAAAGTATTTAGTGTTGTTTCCATCTGTATCTCATTGGCCAAGTAAGTCACATACTCAAACCTCACAATGGGGTATTACGTTCATCTCATAGAGTGCCATTATATCACACAGTAATGCACTGGGATGTATAATCATTTTACACTTAAGATAGGAGCAAATGATAGGAAGCAATCATACAATCTGCCACTGGGGAAAGGCTACAAAGGAAACCTCAACAGAAATACAGCAGTACAGTCTTTAGTGCTATGCCATATAGGTGACATTACAGTGTTTGAATATTAATTATAAGCAGGCAAGTTGAAAGGACTGTATTTGACTTTTAGAAATAACCCTCTTGCAGCTGCATCCAGGATGAACTGAAGGGGAAGCATTCTAAAGAGATATTGGTCAAAAAACTATCGTATTAATCTAGGCTATAGTCATGGAGACTGATGGGTGAGAGCAGATATAAGATATATTAAGAAGGAGTAGCTATAATCTGTGAGACCTAACAATCAATTAGTTTTAGGCAGTGAACAACAGAATAATTTGAAGACAAAAACTACAAGATTTCTGTGGCATATGCCATGTTGGATAGTGAAACCATTTGGCAGGGTAGGAAATAGATTTAGGCGGGAAAATATGACACACGACAGATATGATTCTGACTTTAGGAAAAATGTCTGGATTGTAGATACATGCTTTAGATTTAGGCATAGAGGTAGATATTCAGTTTATGTGATTGAATAAGGCCTCTGCATTTCTTCCCTTATGTATATCACTATACAAAGGAGAGAACATAGAATAACATCCATATCAAGATCATGAAGGAAAGAGAAACTCAGAAAGGCAGCTGAGGAAAAAAAAAAAAACTATTGAAGACTAGATACACTGGGTGTAGTGATATCATGGAAATCAAATGAAAAATTTCAAGGATGCAGTGATAAGTAACATGAAATGCAGGAAAGAGGTTATGCAAGATAATAAAGTATTGTAAGCATCCAGTAGTAAGTGTCCAATAGACTGGTCACCTTTTCCTGTTTCAGTAAAGTGGAAGCACGGAAACCAGGATGTGGTACCTTGAGGAATGTGGGTTGGTGGTAAGGAAGTAAAAGGAGCATCTCAAACAAAGGGCAAGAGTAAAACAAGGCAAAAGCCTATTTTTTAGGGTGTTTTGTTGTTGCTGTTAAGTCAGGGGAGACTGTAGTATATGTTACAGATTTGGGACATTCATTATAGAGGAAAAGGTTGAAAATACAGGAAAGAGAGGATGACGCACTGGACAGAGTCCAAAGAAAGATGGGAAGGAATCTGATAAAGAATCCAGGCGGAAGAATTACCAGCCATTAAAACATGAATTGGCTTGGTTGCTCCATGCTATTTTCCAAGTATATTATACCAGGGGTATTCAAACTTTTTCCAAAGAGTGCCAGATAGTAAATACTTTAGGCTTTGAGGCCACACAGTCTCTGTGGCAACTACTCAGCTCTGCCATTCTACAGCAAAGACAGTCACAGACAATACACAAATGAATGGGTGTGCTATTTTATTTACAGAAACAGATGACTGGCCATAGTTTACTGGTCTCTACAATACACTCCTAAATCTCTGCCAGTTAGACGACAGATGGCTCTGGGGCCAACAGATATATAATACAGTAAATTGAGTCAAGAGGCCCTGATTTCAAAAACAAACCCAAATATACTTTGTATCATAAATTCATGTGTATATTATGCTAAAATAACTGGTTAATTCAGGAAACTTTAATTTTATGAGTTTTTTTAATGGTTTATTAATTTATAGGTTATTTATGGCCTTATTTGTCACAAAGGCAGATTTCTTCCTACCGACAAAGGCTTGTTCGTTTTCTTTAGAATGAGTAATCAAGAAGTTAAAATCCTCCCCAACAATTATGAAGCACTCTATCTTGTCGTAAATAAATAAAAAGGTTTGCTTGGCTATTTTTTTTAAACTTAATGGAAAAAAATCAGAACGCTGGCTGAACAACCCTGACTTCTAATTAAATCAGCATGCTTGCTAATTTCCGAATAGTGCACGAACACTCACTTCAACTACAGAACTTTGGTAATGATCATTTCCCAAAAAGAGCCACAGGAAGTATAAAGGCCATATTAAATATATATGTGCCCACTGTTTACCCCAGTAGGTTCTTCTCCATACATGTTTTTCCTTTGATATGGACCTGTCCCCCAATAGGGTATAAAAGACCAATTTTCTTATCTTTCCACAGTTGGGACAAGGTTAATTTGAATACTGCATATGGACACCATAAAGTCTTCAGCTTTGTTTGTGAGAGCTAGAGGACCTCTCAGGATCAGAGATCACACTTTTATACCTGTTGTTAAAGAATCTAGGGGCGCCTGGGTGGCTCAGTCGGTTGAGCGTCCGACTTCAGCTCAGGTCACGATCTCGCGGTCCGTGAGTTCGAGCCCCGCGTCGGGCTCTGGGCTGATGGCTCAGAGCCTGGAGCCTGCTTCCGATTCTGTGTCTCCCTCTCTCTCTGCCCCTCCCCCGTTCATGCTCTGTCTCTCTCTGTCTCAAAAATAAATAAATGTTAAAAAAAAAAATTAAAAAAAAAAAAAAAGATAATCTATTTTGAACTCAGTACAAAGGAAAAAATAATGTACCAAAGGAAAAGTATTCTCCCAAACATTCAAAAATCCAAAAAGAATTTTACTTCCCAGCTCCTGAATCAACTTGTCAATGACATCATTCAAACTGGGTGTGTATTAAGTGATTAAAAGCAAAGTCTCTCTCGACTTAAGGGAGATTTCTTTCATTTTTATCATTTTTTTAATTTCTTATCTACCTTTATTTTTATTTATATTCAAGTTAGTTAATATACAGTGTAGTCTTGGCTTCAGGAGTAGAACCCAGTGATTCATCTTTTACATATGACACCCAGTGCTCCTCCCAACAAGTGCCCTCTTTAATGCCCTTCATCCATTTACCCCATTACCCCACCCACCTCCCCTCCATCAACCCTCAGTTTTTTCTCTGTATTTAAGAGCCTCTTATGGTTTGCCTTCCTCTCTGTTTTAGATTTCGTAATTCCTCTGCTCTGCTGAATAAATCCATCCCATACTGATGTTTTTGCTTTGCATTTGTCTATCAAGTCTGGACATCCTCTGGACCACACTACTGTGCACTTAGAATTAAATAATCTCCAACTTCTTTCCTACAACTGATATCATAATTATGTGATTCTATCACCATTTTTGTTTGGCCGTTGTACTGATAAGGAAGGTGAGACTCATAGTCAACTAGCGTCACAGACTGAGAACTAAACTCAGGAGCCCTTCCGAGTTGGATTTACGTAGCAGAGTTCTATGAGCTCAGATATCATTATTTGTGCCAGCATATTAGCTCACTGCATTTTCCCAGTCTGTCACATATCTGGCACAGGACGGAGGCACAATATAGGTATAAAATTCACTACTTGTTATAAACAAATGAGAGTCACAAAATCTTACCAATACGTCATGCATATTTTCTCTGATCATCAGAATAGCAATTCTCCAAAAGAAGTGACATAAAGTCACAGATTCTATCTGAAACAGGCCTGAGAAATAATTTATAATTTAGTCTCTTTATAACAGTGGGGGAAATTGAGACCTAGGGAGGGGATGCTACTTGCATCATGGTCTTAAAGCTAAATAGTGTCAAATCGAGGACTGACACTCCCAATCCAGTGTGCTGTTCACATGCTCAGACTCCCTCTTATACATGTAGGAGATACAGGAAACATAGGACATCATCTTCCCCAGCTGTTGGATTTTAAATGGCATCAATGTAGGGTGCAGTTGAGTACAATCTCACAGACATTGAAAATCATTTTTTTTTAATTAAGAAAACAAGCAACTGATAAATACATACAAAGGAAGGAACTTATGAATCAAATCATTGGATTACATCAATGTTCTTGACTTGTTGATGGCAACCCATTGGTAGGTTTCGCAATCAATTGTGTGGGTAACAAGCAGATTTCTAATAGACTAGGAGGGAGGCAAACCATAAGAGACTCTTAACTATAGAGAACAAACTGAGGGTTGCTGGAGGGGAGGTGGGCAGAGGATAGGCGAAATGGGTGACGGGCATTAAGGAGGGCACTTGTGATGAGCATTGAGTGTTATATGTAAGGGATGAATCAACTAACTCTACTCCTGAAACCAATATTACACATATGTTAACTCACTAGAATTTAAATAAAAATTTGAAACATAAAAATAAATAAATAAACTGGCAAAAAAGGGATAGAACAGAAGATGCCAGAAAGACTCACAATTAGTATATTTCCATGAAATTCTTGTTTCAATTACTTATACATTTATATATGTGTATACTGTTGTAATGCAAATTGTATCACTCACTGTGCATCGGGTAAAACCTATTTGAAAATCATTGAACTATATGACATCAAGGGACCCAGGGATTCACCAGTGCTATATAACAAAACAGTAGAAATTACTATAAGAGTCAAAAAAGAAACTTTGATGCTGCAGTTGTCACCCGAATGGAAGGTTTTGATCTAGCCTCTTTAGAGGGAGGGTTCTCTCTGGTCTTGTCCTGGACTTCTTTGGCATAGCTATAAGGATTCAAATAATGTTCAGCCATCCCCCACCTCCTAAACCTAGACTCGGGGTCCTTCCAAGAGCACAGCATGATGTCACCACTGCTCTAATAGGCAGCTCAGCTGCACGTAACAAGTTTCAAGGAAAGAGCTAACAAAAGCAAGATGCCCTCTCTGCTGCTGGGAAGAAGCAGCACCCAAAGAACGTCAGCAGACACTGTGCCGAGCAATGGGGCAGAGCCTTCTGGTGATGGCAAAGAACATTAGAGGCGAGCCATTCAATCAGAGGGGAGTTGACATCCCCTGGAGCACAAAAAGAAAAAAAAAAAAAACAACAAACCCTGGGGGGAAAGGCAGAGATGTCATCCACTTTTTTCAAACCTGCACAGTGATTTATGGAAACATTTTCACTTTTTCCCCACTGAATATATATGCGATTTTCACCCTAGTCCCCCCATGGTAGTGGTATATTTCCCTACACAGGACTAGAGATATGGAGAAAAACAAAAGAAAGTAAGGTACACAGAGTGGGAGGATACTTAAGACTCAGGTGCAGGAGTCCCTCGCAGATTTACAACTGATAAACTCATTTTGAGTAATTTTTGCTGTGGGTGCTCACAAATTCTGCCTCATGCCAAGATTGCTTCTCTGAGAGACACTGAAAAAATTGCAGCTGACACCAGAGATTACTGAACTCAAATTTCCGATCTTAATAGTAAATTTTCTTCTGTAGTTTCTATCATTGATCACTTACAATTCCATGAGAGGGAAAGGGTTGGTATTGTACCCACTAAAATTTTCCCTCCCAACCCCAACATGCAGCAAATGGAAAGGTGATCCCTTTCATGCACAAAAAGCAAGACTCAGTATGAAGGTCAACTGTAATCTCAGAAAGAAGCAAATATAGGAATAAGGGATCCTAATAAGCAAGGCTCTTGGCCAGGACAGGACCCAAGTTCAACTTAGTGAACTCTCACTTGGTACTGTTACACAGGGATAAAGGCAAAAGTTAGAATGAGGGGAAACCCTTGATGGAGCAAACTAACACACTCTCGGTCATTTCTATATGTCAAATGGCCCACCCTCTTCTGTTTCCTACCGGTTTTAGCCAGTCCTTCTGCATCCCTCTCTACTTCATGGGCCTTACTCTGTCAGTTCAGGCTTCATTAATGAGTAACAGGAAACAGACTATTCCACAGTCATGAGATAGCCATCTCCACAAAACAATTTTTGAGTTTTTAGGGAATATTTCTGCTACTGACTTAGGTATCTTCTTACTCACTTTGGAAAATCAGGTTGTCAGAGGCATCAAACGACATTTACAATTTTTCCCAACTCAGATTTACTTATTCTCTATCCTCTTCCTGAAATACTTAGGGGGATATGTGTTAATTTTATGAACTAATTTCAGCTCAGAAAAGAAACCTTAATACTTAAAATGTGCATGCCAAAGATTTCATTTAAAAGTTCTCTATCATGCCATAACAAGTATCTGCACTGCGTTAGCTCAATATTGAATATGTACCACTACACCAACGTAAAAACTGTCACATGTACCTCTCCTACCAAACTCTTAAAATTCATGTTCTCTGGATCCAGTGTTCCCTTACTGTGTTTCTCTCATCATCTCTGGTAGAGATCCTCTCCCTTCCTTCCCAAATCTTTCAAGGTGCCTGGTATTCTGGGCTTCCTGAAATTCAGACTGATAAAGAGCTATTCCAATAGCATAAATAATTTGAACTTGGAGAAATTTGTCTCGATGTTCCAGAGATTTTTATTATTTCTAATAAGGAGTTACATACATAGCTTATGGTAGTTAAACCTGAGATGATTTTTGACAGTGGTAACACCAAATAGTAGTATGAGGTAGCTGGTTAAAGCACACCAAAATCTCAATCAGTGCATCCTCAAGCTATCTCGAATAAGTATACAGACTAAGTAAAATACATGTATGCCCTATGTAATTGCAGTTTTAAGACAAGTACTTTACCTACCTTCCTATCAGATGGCTGAGTCTTAAGCCTCTTCTATATAGTAAGACTGGAACACCCATGTGTGTTGGCAGAAACTTACTAGGTTCTTAATAGTATGAATTCTATGGGGTGGAGGACACAGACCAGATGGGAAGTTGGGAACCTTACTAACGAGGGATGCTCTTATCTGTTTAATCCATGATCCAGTGCTAAAGGACTGATTTAGCAAGAGCATATGTAATTGAGGCAAGTTTTGTAACCAGATCCAATTTGGTAGGCCAGAAAAGAGTGCACAAATATCTGCATATATATTGTAAGCTTCTTTCCCACAAATAATTTTTATTTCCGGAAGGTGTCTATAGGAAAAAGATCTCTGGAAAGAGCAATAATGGAGTCTGACACATAGGTATCCAACTTAATTTTTACCTATTTTTATAAATTCTACTTGTAAGTGAATTTTGTCATTTTAAAGATGCAACTGAAAAAAGTTCTTATATTACACTTTTTCCTAAGGCAGAAACATGTTACATAAGGAGTTTGGGATTATTTAATTAAATGAAAAGGTTTTCATTCCTGAAAAGAAATGTAGGAAATACTTTCTTGAGATATCTCAGTGAAATACAGAATCTGAACACTGAAGGACAGATAGGACTGAAGAGGCTTTTATACTTCCCATATATTTAATGAGTATTTGCAAAGGGTATTCTATAAGCAAAGTATTGTGCTAACGATAACAGAACCTTTTGCTACTAAGTTAAGATTTGGCATTAGCTACAAACGTAACTTCAGATGGAATAAAATTAGGATATGCTGTTATAAGAAATAAGAAATATGACCCCGAGTAAATGATGTATTTTCTCCACATGTATCTATAGAAGTGACATTCACTTGAAACTAGCCATATCATAGGTAATTTACTTATTACAATAGGACAGCCACTACTTAAAAATACATTTCTAAAGCTTTCTTGATACTTTTAGGCATTTTAGTCTCTTTATATACCCTCAACTGTAGCAAATCTTTACTCTTTGAAGATGGATTTCACTGTTGGGAAAAAATACGCAGTCATATATAAACATAATTTGATAATGAAAATGGGTGATCAATCTGAATATCATACTTTGGTCAAAAACATTTCAAGGAAGACATTCTATGTGCCAGAAAATCGTCATGCTGAAGAATCCAATCACAAGACTAAAAATTCTTCCCAAATTCTTATATGAGAAGATTGATAGGATACCTAACCTTATTAAACAGATTTTGATGAATTACCATTGATATCAAACTAAAACAAGTTCATATTAACTTGTAGTTTATATTCATTGGTTCAGCCATAAAAATCTCCTTGAGTAATGTAAGACTTGGCATCATAGACACGGTTGCTTTATTTTTATGCCATTCTGAAAACATGATGCTATGGAAGCTTTTCTCCCAAAATTCATCAATCCTGTCTAACTTCACTTAAAATAAGTAGAATTCATATCAAATGTTGAATAACTGTTGTTTCTATGCATTCTTTTACATATGCCCTTTGCTCCATAGAAATTTTCATAATGGTTCTGGCTTCTTTCATGGTGAGATTCAACTGCTTCTTTATCTGATTGAAACTCCTCAGCTATCTTTTTCACAATTACCTTCAGGAATAGGCTAAAACTTGATGTTTGATTAGGACTGTCTCCTTTGGTAGCTTTAAACTTGGTGACATTAAATCTTCTTAGTCAGAGACCTTAAAATATACAAAACTGTAATCTGGCAATTCTATTTTGATTATATATTCTAAGAAATTCATCTCAAATGCAGATCATTTTCTACCCTCAAAGGTATTCAATACAGTGCTTAAAGTAAGTCTCATTTTGTTGTAAGTTTCAGAAACTCTACTGAAAGTAACTTTAACAATGAGGAGATTATTAGTTCATTAATCCAAAGAAGGATTGAACAACCAAGCTGTGGAAAGGACAGGAGAGCAACTTTCCTCGGGAACAAGTGGACCAAGAATTAAAATGATGTATTTTAGGTCTATTTTTCTCTGAATATATGTTTGATTGTCTTTCTCTACAAATCTGTCCTTATCATATGACACTATTTGCAGCTGCCAACAGCTTCCAAAATGTGTAACTTATACTTTCAGCCATAACAAAACAATGTTCTATTAGTTTAGAAATCCAAAAGGTCTATGTAAGGAAATAATTAGCCAAGTTTGAGGTCAGGTGCTAACGCTTTGACCTTTCAACTATGTCCTAGATGGTAAGGCTATGCAAGAACATAACAGCACCTTTGGTAATGACGTATCTAGAGAATGAGTAGGAGTAAATCCCAGAAAAGGGGGAGGGATATTGGACAGGAAAATAATAGGTAACTAGTAAAAGTATAAACATTACAAACAGCTCTGATGGCCAAAAATCTTAGATGTGTTCAATAAAGTAGGATACATATATTAAATAGAATCTCTAATACCATTAAAAATATTTTTTAAATAATTTTAACAATCTAGATAAATCTATATCTGTAACTTCAAAAACAAGTATTTTTAATGTTTATTTATTTTTGAGAGAGAGAGACAGAGCATGAGCATGGGAGGGGCAGAGAGAGAGAAGACACAGAATCGGAAGCAGGCTCCAGGCTCTGAGCTGTCAGCACAGAGCCCAACGTGGGGCTCGAACTCACAAATCATGAGATCATGACCTGAGCTGAAGTCAGATGTTCAACTGACTGAGCCACCCAGGCACCCACCAAAAAACAAGTATTTTTTTAATGTTTTACTACATAGGATCAAGAAACACATATAGGATAGGATCAAGAAACACATACAGGAAATTATCTTAATTATACAAAATAATTCAAAGGAACAACTGCAAAAGCATGTAAAGTACTAATGGATATTGATTACTGATGGTCTTTTTTTTTTTAATTTTATGCATGTTTCTACTTTCTGATTTTGGAAAACCACCTAAGATTTGTTACTTCTAGAATACAGAACAAAAACATAAAATTCTACTAAATAAACACTCTTACACTTGACATTTTCCATCTTTATAAGCTTCTTTTAAAACAGCAAATTCACACTTTGAGATTTAACTTCACATGCAATTTGATAACGATTGTTACTCAAAATAATGGTCATTCATTTTTTAAACTTGTCATGGAACAATATGCATTTCTGGTTATCAGAACTGACAGCACAGCATAGAGTGAATGACTTAAAACAATGCTGTTGCATGATGGAATCTGTCAAAATAAGTACCCGCAATAAGTAAACACATTCTTCCTTTCTCCACAAGTCTCAAACTAAATTCCATAATAGTGGGATATTCTACCTCGATGTCTTACCATTTACTTTTAAACTTTCTGTAAAGAATGACATGTTCTGATATATATTTCTAAATTACTTATATAAACTTTTTTAATAAAGAGAATTACTTATAATAAAAAGCATAATCATGACATGACAACTACATAATCATGACAGCTACATGTGAGTAGGAGAAAAAGAATAAATGAAGGAGAGAGTGGTTTTTCATTTTACAATATGGTTCATAATAGGATTTCATTAAGTTATAATCTCCAAAACTTTTGAAAATGATGTTATTCAGGAAATATGCACATTATATAAGCACATCAATTTTATAAAATGAGGTCCACCAAGGTATAGTAAGCAAGATATCAAGAATTATAGAGTCATTGCCCTGCAAGTTAGAAGTTACAATATCTGTAGTATGTTATTAGTTAGATCTCATCTATAAAAGCAAGAGGATGAGAGGAGAGAGATTGGAAACTTATGTTCAGTGCCAAAACCGTGCAATGACCAATTTCTCATTTAATCCTCACAAGAGTTATATGAAATATATACTACTGTACTGATTTTAGTGATAAGAAAATAAAAACTCAGTAAAGTTGAGTAATTATCCCAAGTTCAAGAAGCTAAAAAATGGCAGATCTGGGATTCACACTTAGAAACTTCTAAGATTTCCACTCTATCAGTTTTGATATGCAGAAACAAAAAATCAGGTATGAATAAAACAACTTAAAGATTAATAACAGTAATAATACAATACTATGTATATAACATTGATTTTGAGTTCACAAGGGCTTATGAATCTATATCTCACATTTGTTTCATTTGCTCGGGTATGGCATACAACAGAGGCTTATTCCCACCTTAAAACTAAGCCATCCACATGAGACTTTTGACTTTCCTTCTGTTAACTCTGGCTACTCCATACTCAGTAATGGCACCCCCTATTTACCAAGTTGCCCAAGCCAGAAAGCTGTGTGTAATCTTTGATCATCACAATTACTTCATATCAACTTTTGAAAAGTTAATTACCAAAACGTTATACTGCCTCCACCACCAAAATATCTCCTTCGACTGTCCTTCGATTTCCATGTCCACAACCATAACATTAGTGCTAGGCACCAATTATAATCACTTTCCAAGACTATTGCAACAAACTCTTTAGATGTACACTACTTCCACTCTTACTCTTTCAATCTATTCCTGCCATAGAACACAGAGTATCAGTGTGCCATTAGTAATTTTGATATATCTACATTGAGGAAATTCTTGAAAAAAAATGAGAGATTTACCATGGTTGAAAAACTGTGATGACATAGAAATATAAAAATGTTGATTCTCCTCCTATTGATACATAAATAATCCAATTGTACTAAAAGGCTAGAAATATTTTATTAGAAAGCTGACTATAAGGTGTAAAATTTTTATGAAATGAGAAAAGTCTACAAATAATAAAAAAATATTAAAAAACACCGAAAGGTGGGGGGGGGGACTTCTCCCTGATAGATATTAAATTAAAAAGCCAATGTAACAGTATTCACAAACCAATCACCACGATACATCACATTAATAAAAGAAAGGATAAATATTATATGATCCTCTCAACAGATGCAGAAAATGCATTTGAAAAGTACAGCATCCATTCTTGATTAAAACCCTCAACAAAGTAGGAATAGAGAGAACATACCTCAACATCATAAATGCCAAATATGAAAGACCCACAGATAATATCATCCTCAATGGGGAAAAAATGAGAACTTTTCCTCCACAGTCAGGAATAAGACAAGTATGTCCACACTCACTACTGTTATTTAACATAGTACTGGAATTCCTAGCCTCAACAAATAGAAAACAAAAACAAAAGGCATCCAAACTGGCAAGGAAGAAGTAAAAATTCACTATTCACAGATGACAAGATACTCTATGTACAAAACCCAAAAGACTCCACCAAAAATTTGCTAGAACTGATATACAAATTCAGCAAAGTCACAGGATACAAAAATCAATGTACAGAAATCAGTTGCATTTCTGTACACCAATAATGAAGTAGCAGAAAGAGAAATCAAGGAACTGGTCCCATTTACAATTGCACCAAAACTGATAAGATAACTAGGAACAAATCTAACCACAGAGGTAAAAGATCTGTATGCTGAAAATGACAGAACACATATGAAAGAAATTAAAGATGCTACAAGGGAAAAACATTCCATGCTCATGGACGAGAAGAATAGATATTCTTAAAATGTCCATACTAGGGGTGCCTGGGTGGCATAGTCAGTTAAGTGGCCAACTCTTAATTTTGGCTCAGGTAATGATCTCACAGTTCATGGGATTGAGCTCCATGTTGAGCTCTGTGCCAATAGCACGGAGCCTGCTTCGGATTCTCTGTCTCCCTCTCTCTCTGCCCAACTCAGATGTGTGCTTTCTTTCTCTCTCTCTCAAAATAAATGAATAAACTCTAAAAAAAATGTCCATACTACACAAAGCAATGTAGACAGTCAATGCAATCCCTATCAAAATATCACCAGCATTTTTCACAGAGCTAGAACAAACAAACCTAAAATTTGTGCAGAACCACATAGGACCCCAAATAGCCAAAGCAATCCTGAAAAAGAAAAGCAAAGCTGGAGGCATCATGATTCCAGACTTTAAGCTATACTACAAAGCTGTAGTCATCAAGACAGTACAGTACTGACACAAAAACAAACACATAGATCCATGGAACAGGATAGAAAACCCAGAAATGAACCCAAAACTATATGGCCAATTTATCTTCAACAAATCAAGAAAGGATATCCAATGGAAAAAAAAGGTCTCTCCAACAAATGGTATTGGGAAAACTGGACAGCAACATGCTAAAGAATGAAACTGGACCACTTTCTTACACCATACACAAAAATAAATTCAATATGCAGGAAAGACCTAAATGGTAGACAGGAAGCTATCAAAATCCTAGATGAGAACATAGGCAGTAACCTCTTTGACATCAGCCATCGAAACTTCTTTTTTTTTTAATGTTTATTTTTATTTTTGAGAGAGAGACAAAGGGTGAACGGGGGAGGTACAGAAAGAGGGAGACACAGAATCTGAACCGAGCTCCAGGCTCTGAGCTGTCAACACAGAGCCCGACGCGGGGCTCGAACCCACAAACCCTGAGATCATGACCTGAGCTGAAGTCTGGTGCTTAAGTGACTGAGCCACCCAGGTGCCCCAGCCATAGAAACTTCTTACTAGACACATATCCAGAGGCAAGGGAAACAAAAGCAAAAATGAGCTACTGAGAAATCAAGATAAAAAGCTTCTGCACAGTAAAGGAAACAATGAACAAAACTAAAAAGCAACCAATGATATGGCAGAAGGTATTTGCAAATACCATATCTGATAAAGGCTTAGTATTCAAAATCTATAAAGAACGTATCAAAGTCAACATCCAAAAAGCAAATAATTCAGTGAAGTAATGGGTAGAAGACATGAATAGACATATTTCCAAAGAAGACATCCAGACAGTTAACAGACACATGAAAAGATGCTCAACATCACTCATCATCAGGAAAATACAAATCAAAACTATGATGAGATAGCATTTCACACCTGTCAGAATGGCTAAAATTAACAGCTCAGGCAATGACACATTGAGAGGTAACACATAAGAGATAACCCTCTTACACTGTTGGTGGGAATGCAGACTGGTGCAGCCACTCTGAAAAACACCATGGAGGTTCCAAAGAAAGTTAAAAATAGAACTACCCTATGATCCGGCAATTGCACTATTATGTATTTATCCAAAGGATACAAAAATACTAATTTGAAGGGACACATGCACCTGATGTTTATAGCAGCATTATCAACAATAGCCAAATTATGCAAAGAGCCCAAATGTCCATCACTGGATGAATGGATAAAGAATATGTGGGGGCGCCTGGGTGGCGCAGTCGGTTAAGCGTCCGACTTCAGCCAGATCACGATCTCGCGGTCCGTGAGTTCGAGCCCCGCGTCGGGCTCTGGGCTGATGGCTCAGAGCCTGGAGCCTGTTTCCGATTCTGTGTCTCCCTCTCTCTCTGCCCCTCCCCCGTTCATGCTCTGTCTCTTTCTGTCCCAAAAAAATAAATAAACGTTGAAAAAAAAAAAAAAGAATATGTGGAATATATACACAATGGAGTATTACTCGGCAATCAAAAAGAATGAAATCTTGCCATTTGCAACTACGTGGATGGAACTAGAGGGCATTATGCTAAGCGAAATTAGTCAGTCAGAGAAAGACAAATATCATATGACTTCACTCATGTGAGGACTTTAAGACACAGAACAGAGGAACACAGTGGAAGAGAAGCAAAAATAATATAAAAATGGGGGGGGGACAAAACATAAGAGACTCTTAAATATGGAGAACAAACAGAGGGTTGCTGGAGGGGTTGTGGGAAGGGAATGGGCTAAATGGGTAAGGGGCATTAAGGAATCTACTCCTGAAATCATTGTTGCACTATATGCTAACTAACTTAGATATAAATTTTAAATAAATAAATAATTTTTTAAAATTTAAAGCACACATAAACCAATACTGAATAATTTTAAAGATACACATATATATCCCCCAAAATGATATGGAAACTAGGTTAAAAGCACTTAATTTATTTTTTTTAACATTTATTCACTTTTTGAGAGACAGAGACTAAGTATGAGCAGGGCAGAGGCAGAGAGAGAGGGAGACAGAATCTGAAGTAGGCTCCAGGCTCCGAGCTGTCAGCACAGAGCCTGGTGCGAGGCTTGAACTCACAAACTGTGCGATCATGACCTGCACCGAAGGCAGACACTTAACCGACTGAGCCACCCAGGCACCCATAAAAGCACTTAATTTAAATCTACTAGAGTAGAATCAGTGATAGAAGGAGGGGAAGGGGCATTCCTATGTAGGACAAAGGGTAAGTTAAAAAGTGATATACAAGAAAACAGCAGTTGACCACAGATATCAACGCTGACGGTGTCAGGAAGTGAGCAATATTATTGACTGAGTTTTGACTGAATTTTATGTGCCTGAAATCTAAATAAAAAAACATACCATGTTATTAACTTGCATTAAAACACCTCTCTAATGAATGTTTAATAAAAGAATTAAAATGGACAAAATAAACAATAAAATTTTCTGGAAAAATGTAGATCACAATATGTTACCAATTATCTTTGGATGGTAGAAATAAGTGACATTTAGATGTCCTATTAATTTATTCCTTATAGATATTCATGTTGATGTGGTTCCTTGTTTTATTAAAAATGAAGGTATATATTTACAATAAGTGAAAATAAAACTATTTCTGTTTTTGCAAGCAACACACAAAACAATGAAACATACCACACACATGGGATCTATAGCATTGACACAATTTTAAACTAAACCTTAAATTAATTAGATAAGGCCTAAGGAAAATGACAAGAAAGAATATTAAGTTATTTTTAAACACTTAGCACCCTTGCTTTAAGGCTTTATGACAACAACAGAATTAGAAATAAACTTGACTTCTCAATGGCTGTTAACTAAATAAGAATTTACGCTTTTGAAACTGACCTACATCTTACATTTAAGTTAGTTCTGTCTCTGTTCTATTACATTTTTTTTTCAACAAACCATCATTATAATAAACTAATGGATCACAAAGACATTGATCCAATACTTAATTTTATCCTGTGACACTTGCAGTCTTGCGTACAACAAGCAAGGGGCATTATTTGCATAAAAACTTAACAAAAAAAAAGACCTGCTGAGTCATTTAAGACATAGTGTAAATATTTTAAAGGGGAATAAATAACATATGAGATAGCAATAAAAGCCTTGGAGAAATAAGTTAGCTTACAAATATCCAAGACCCAACTTCCCACCCCCCCCTTTTTTTTGCTATGTCAAAAGCTATAATCAATTGGTAAGTAGAAAAATATATTTCATACAGAACTGTCATGGTTCTCTTTACTCACAAGAATTTCTAGTTGAAATATTTTTATTCTATATTATATGTGAGTACATCAAACTAAAAGCTTCTGCACAGCAAAGGAAATTATCAATAAAATGAAAAGGCAACTTACAGAATGGGAGAAAACACTTTCAAATCATATATCTGATCAGGGGTTAATATCCAAAATGTACAAAGAACTCACACAACAACAACAATCCAATTAAAAACTGGGCAGCATGAAAGAATAGACATTTTCTCAAAGACATACAAATGGCACACAGGAGCATGAAAAGGTGTTCAACATTACTAATCATCAGAGAAATCCAAATCAAACCACGATGAGATATCATTTCACACCTGTTAAAACGGCTATCGTCAAAATGAGAAGACATAAAAGGTGTTGGTGAGGATGTGGAGGAAAGGGAACCCTTGGGCACTGCTGGTGAGAATGTAAATTGCTGCATACACAGTAGAAAACAGTATGCAGGTTCCTCAACAAATTAAAACCACCACCGAATGATCAAGACATCTTACTTATGTATATATGTCAAAGGAAAAGTAAATAGGATCTCGAAGAGATACCAGAACTCCCATGTTCACTGAAGCATTATTCACAATAGTCAAGATATAGAAACAAATTAGATGTCGCTCAAAGGATGAACGGATAAAGAAAACATGTTATATGCAGATATAATGTAATATCATTCACCCATTTTTTAAAAAAAGGAAATACTTGGGGCGCCTGGGTGGCTTAGTCGGTTAAGCTTCTGACTCTTGATTTTGGCTCAGGTCATGATCTCACAGTTTGTGAGATGGAGCCCCACATTGGGCTCTGTGCTGACAGTGTGGAGCCTGCTTGGGATTCTCTCTCTCCCTCTCTCTGAACCCCCCCAAAATAAACAAATAAACTTAAAAAAAGAGGATATCCTGCCATTTGCAACAACATTGGATGAATCTGGAGGACATTATGATAAGGGAAATAAGCCAGACAGAGAAAGACAAATACAGCATGGTATCAATTATATATGGAATCTTTAATAAAAGATTCAAATTTACAGACACAGAAAGTGGAAACCATAATAGGGAAACCATAGTCAATAGCGTTGTAGCATGTACTTGAAATTTGCTAAAATAGAATTGAAATGTTATCACCAATAAAAAACAGATAAATATGTGAGATAATAGATATGCTAATTGACTAGATGGAAGGAATCCTTCCACGAGGTATTTGTACATCAAATCATCACAATGTACACTTTAAATATCTTACCATTTTATTTATCAATTATACCACAATAAAGATGAAAAAATATACTATGTGCAAGACAAAGAAACAGTAGGGATTCAAATTTATTCAGCAACACTATTAAGGAATTTCTAAATATGAGGATATGAGTTGATATGCTACTTACTTGTAATAAATATCTATTTAAAAAGAATTATTTGTAGATAAATAGTATACTCAAAATTGTCTGTGGGATTGTATGTTGGTACTGCCACTGTGGAAAATACTATGGAGGTCCCTCAAAAAATGAAAAATGGAAATACCATATGATCCAAAAATTCCACAATTAGGTATCTGCCCAGGGAAAATGAGAACACTAACGCCGAAAGATATATGCACTCCTGTTTATTGCAGCATTATTTACAATACTTAAGACATAAAAGCAAACTAAGTGTCCATCATCAGATGAATGAGTAAGGAAAATATGGTGGATAGATAGATAGAATGGAATGTTATGCAGCCATAAAAAGGATGAGATTGTGCCACGTGAAACAACATGATTGAACCTACAAAGTATTATGCTAACTGAAATAAGTCAGACGGAGAAAGACAAATATGATTCCAATCATAAATGGAATCTTAAAAATGAATAAACAAAAAGATGAATCATAACTATAAATACAGTGAAGAAACTAATAGTTGCCAGAGGAAGGGGGTGAGGGGGTGGGTAATATGGGTGAAGGGAATTAGGAGAAACAGGCTTCCAGTTATGGAATGAATAAGTCACAAGGATAAAAGGCACAGCATAAGGAATACAGTTAATGATATTATAACGATGTAATGGGACAGATGGTAGCCACATTTGTGGTGAATAGAGCAAAGACATAAACTTGTCAAATCACTATGTTGTACACCTGAAACTAAGGTAACACTGTGTGTCAACTATATTCAAATAAAGACCTCAAAAAAAAGAGGAAAAACATTCGTGGAAGGTGAGAAAGGATATTCTTTTAAAAGCCACCGTATCCTATCTTATAAAAGCAAAAATAATATAAGAAGTATTCTACATTTTCACTACTTCAACCAGTTCCAGCAGCTTTTTTCCTCTACCAAATTTTCCTGATTGTTAGTGAAAAAGAAAATTTTATGCTTTTCTATAAACTGATATAAAAAAAAAAAGCAAAAGGAAACCACCCTTGGCAAGATGTGGTATCTTATCATGTCCCATGAGAGGATTGAATGAGGGTTAAATCAAGAGGACACTATTGAATACAGTCACCCACTACCTTTATCCATTGGGTATATATTCCAAGAACCCCAGGATGCCTGAAACTGTGGATAATACCAAAATGTGTACATACTATGGTTTTTTTCGATACATACATATCTATGATAAAGTTTAATTTATAAATTAGGCATGGTAAGTAATTAACAAAACTGATAAAGTAGAACAATTATAATAATAAACTATAATAAAGGTTATGTGAATTTTCTCTCTCTCTCTCTCAACATATCTTATTGTACTGTCAACACCCTTCTTCTCGAGAAGGTGTAAGACGATAAGATGCCCATGAGATGAGATGACCTGAGCTAAAGGACTGTGAGGTAGAGTTAGGTTACCATGGACAGTCTGAAGATTCATCACAAGGAGGATCATCTGCTTCCTGAGCAAGGTGGACCTGGGGCAAGCAAGATGGCAGAAAGAAAACAAAACTGCATATCAGGAGGGACTAATGTAACTCAAATTCTGAATTTCAGTCACGATCAAAGACATGACAAAATTCAAGGTGATAGCACTTTGCTAATTTCCAAAAACAAGTGAAAATGTTCAGCAGCTCCGCATCCTGAAGAGGACGGTGACATTTAGAATTTAGCATTTCTTCAATAAAAACCCTAAAAAAATTCAAATGTTATCTAAAACATTCAGTATGCATAATTTGGCTCTTCCCTTCAAATCATTATTCTACGTTTGCATGCTTTGAAAGGATCAGAAAATCTGGTTCTTTCAGTTAAGAATATAAGAAAATGAGTAAAGATTATGGGATAAAACAAGAAATTGAAAATATTTCACTTAAATGTTTTGGAATGGGACCACAAGGCAAATGAAATAGAAGTAATCAACATACATGGTTCAGTTCATTTGCCAAAAGAGTTAAAACATATCTGTTCAACAACAAAGGAATCATTAAACAATGCCTCCTCTCCTTGCAGGAAACCCCACAACACTGAATACACTTTTTTAAAGCTTAATTTTTAATATGGCCAAATGAGTACATAAATAAAGGTCTTGAACTTTTTTTAAAAATTTTTTTCCCTTATTTATTTTTGACAGACAGAGCGTGAGCAGGGGAGGGGAAGAGAGAGAGGGAGACACAGAATCAGAAGCAGGCTCCAGTCTCTGAGCTGTCAGCACAGAGCCCAAGGCAGGGCTCAAACCCATGAACCTTGAGATCATGACCAGAGCCGAAGTCAGATGCTTAACTGACTGAGCCACCCAGGCGCACCCCAATGCCTTGAACTTTTAAGCCAGTTTATCTATTGGTACAAAAGTAAGTTTTTAATTTTTTTTAATGTTTTTTATTTTTGAGAGAGAGAGACAGACAGACAGAACACAAGCAGGGGAGGGCAGAGACAGAGGGGGAGACACAGAATCTGAAGCAGGCTCCAGGCTCTGAGCTGTCAGCACAGAGCCCGATGTGGGGCTCGAACTCATGAACCGTGAGATCATGACTTGAGCTGAAGTCAGACCAACCAACTGAGCCACCCAGGCATCCCACAAAAGTAAGTTTTGATTTATATGAAACCAAATAACTAATTTGAAAGATTCTTTACCCATCAGCCCAAAGCATATCTTGAACAAATTATTTTTCAATGTTTTGAATAAAATATTCGACTCCTTTGATATTGTTTAGATGCAGTCTTCTAGTAAATCTGTATCACTAAATTAGCAGTCTTCGAACTAAAGGATACATAAGTCTGGTGTTACCCAGATATTTTCCAAGAGACATACAAGAAAGAATTTTTTTAAAAGATTCAATCTCTAGATATTCAATTCCAATATACCCTCTTCCCTAAAACTGAAATAACTGAGAACATGCCTATAGTTATCTTCCATACACATTAGAAAAGCATATTTGTCATTTACCCCATTTGTCATTTTCCTCTAATCTTACTATATTGAGTACATTGTGTAAGATCTCCAAGCTGATAAAGTAAAAATTATAAATATTGCTTGTAAAGCCTCTTTCAAGTAAAGACACTGTAAACACACAATAGATCTTATACACTACTGTTTTAGGAGTAAATGATTGAATAGAAAGGGGATATGCTGACCTGTGTGGGAAAAAAATGAATGTATTAAGGAGGGCAACAGTGGGAATAATGATAACTTCTGCTTAATGACTTTTCCTCTTCAACTCACCAAGAATTTTCAAACAATGTACTGCTTCTAAAATGGAGTCCCAGAAAACCAAAGAAAACAGACAATAAGAAATATTTAAGGCTGCAGCTTCCTTTTATATCCAGGTAATACACATGCAAAGCTGTGTTCACTACTTATTTTATAATTAAAATATTGAAGACTCGTAACAGCATCACAGAAAATACTAATCTGCTATAAAGAATGCTCATCCAGCATTTTCAACATTCTCAGTAGCAAGATAGAGCCCGGTGATTACTCCCATAACTCTGTCTTAAATTATGTCTCACTTGAAAATGTTGCAAGATTTCAGGGAAGAGGGAGAAATTCCACATTTCCTCTTGAGAGAACAATGTTACATCTTTAGCAAAGGACTATATCAGGAAAAATATGTACCATTTTATATTTTAAACACTTATTAAGACTGAGGAGAAATGATCTCAATTTGCTGAAAGATTATTGAATACTGCAAATCTGTATCCTTTTTTTGAACTTGGGAACCTGTCTCCTGCTTACTGCTGTTCCTAAATGAATATTTTGCTTATTTCTTCATTCTTATCACATACCTAATTATATTTAAATTAAGAAAATGTTGTTGTGAATTCTCCATGAATTAAAAATACTGAACAATCAATGATTATAATTTTTGTAAGCTCCACACTTACTGGTGCAAAATATCCCCTTCATATTGCTATAAATTTCTGTTGAATCCTTTCTTTCCATCCAAAAATATTGTAAATCCATAGATATGACAGCTGATTTGAAAGAAAACTCCCTATCATCTCATTAACAGATGCATTTTCAATAAACTTTTACTTTATAATGTGTAATAATTACTAAGTTGTAATACATTTAAGTTGATTGAGAAACAATAAAAATTATAACTGTGATGATGATTCACTCTAAACAATTAAGCACTTAGAAACTAACGTTCATGGGACTTTTAAAAAATACTGTATATATGCTGGTTTTTTGTTGCAGGGAATAATGAGGTGACCAATAAATGATTTTTTTTAAATTTGAAGACTTTATTTTGTTAGAGCAGCTTTAGATTTACAGCAAAAGTGACATAAATGTACAGAAACTTCCCATATACCCAAGCCCTAGCACATAGCCTCTCTGTTATGAACATTCCCCATCACAGAGGTACATTTGCTATAACTGATGAAACTACAATGCCACATCGTAGTTACACAAAGTTCATAGTTTACATTATGGCTCACTCTTGGTGTTGTACATTTACAGGTTTGAACACATACATACGGCTTTTTGTAATTATGGTATCATGTTTTCACTGTCCTAAAAATCCTCTGTGCTCTACATATAGGTCACTCCCTGTCCACTGTGACTTCCAACGCCTGGAAACCATTGATCTTTTTATTTTCTCCATAGTTTTGCCTTTTCAGGGAACTCTCATAATTGGAATCATACAGTATGTAGCTTTCTCAGATTGTGGTTCACTTCATAATACACATATCAGTTTCTTCCATGTCTTTTCATTGATAGTCCACTTTATTCTGTGCTGAATACTATTCCATTGTCTGGATGTACCACTGCTTATTAATCCATTCACCTACTGAAGAACATCTTGGTTTTTAAGTCTTGGCAATTATAAAGTGTAGTATTTTATGTAAACATAAGTTTTCTAATTCATTTGGGTATATAATGAGTGTGAGTGCTGGATCACATGGTAAAAATACCTTGAGTTTTGTAAGAAAATTCTAAGCTTTTTTCCCAAAGAGGCTACATCATTATTTATTCTATCAGTCTATGAGAGTTCCTATTGTTCCACATCCTCATCAGCATTTGGTGTTGTCAGAGTTCTGGATTTTAGCCATTCTAATAGGTGTGTGGTAATATCTTAGTGCTGTCTTCATTTCATTTCCATGATGAAATATGATATGTGGAGAATCTTTCCATATGCTTCTTTTCCCTCTGCATATCTCTTTTGAGGTGGTGTCTTAAAGGTCTTTGGCCTATTTTTTGGGTGCTTGGGTGGCTCAGTCAGTTAAGCATCCTACTTCAGCTCAGGTCATGATCTCACAGCTTGTGAGTTGGACCCCCACACTGGGCTCTGTACTGACAGCTCAGAGCCTGGAGCCCACTTCAGATTCTGTGTCTCCCTCTCTCTCTGCCCCTTCCGTGCTCATGCTCTGTCTCTCTCTCCTTCAAAAATAAATAAACATTATTTTTTTTAAAAAAAAGGTCTTTGGCCCATTTTTAACTGGGATATTTTCTTATTACTAAATTTTAAGAATTATCTATATATTTTAGATATGACTCCTTTATAAGTTGTGTCTCCTACAAATATTTATCAAAGTCTATGGCTTGTCTTCTCATCCTCTTGATATTGTCATTCACAGAGCAGAAGTCTTCAATTTTAATGAAGCCCATCTTATCAATTACTTCTTTCATGGATCATATGTTTGGTGTTGTATCTAAAAAGTCATCACCATCCTCAAGGTCATCTAGCTTTTCTCCAATGCTATCTTCCAGGAGTTTTGTAACTTTTCACTTTCCATTTGTGTCTGTGATCCATTTTGAGTTATTTTTGGTAAAGGTTGTAAGGTCTGTGTCTAGATTCTTCCTTGTTTTTTCTTCATGTAGATGTTCAATTGTTCCAGTGCCATTTGTTGAAAACCAACAAAACAATTTTCATGCAGATATATTAAATTGGGATAAAAATCTTTTGAATAGTTGAATGGAAATGAAGGTACAAGGAGATATCCTACTCATAAAGAAACTCTGAAAGAAAACTTTACTTATGTTTTAAATGGATAAGTAGCAGTTATCCAATTTCTATGGCATTTAGATTTAATACATGTATATAAGAGTGATGTAAAACTTTTACTTTAAAATATCAACAATTCCAATAACTTTTTAAATTGAAATATAGTTGGCACCGAACTAATAAGTCTTGAAATCATGGTCACTGAAAACTGTTTATACTTCATTAATATTTTAGCTCTTGAAAGTATCTTTTCTATGGTATGGTAGTCACCATCCCCTACAGTGTTTTGTTTCATAACATTGGGGAAAAAAGAATTCAAATGTAGTTCTTCATGGTCAGAAACTTGGTGTTCCGGGGCCCCTGGGTGGCTCAGTCAGTTGAATCCGACTCTTGTTCTCTGCTCAGGCCATGTTCTCAGGGTTCATGAGATCGGGCCCTTCACTAGGCTCTGCATTGACAGCATGGAGCCTGCTTGTGACTCTCTCTCTCCCTCTCTCTCTGCACTTCCTTTGCTCGTACTCTCTCTCAAAATAAATAATAATAAATGAACTTAAAAAAAAGAAGTTTGGTGCCATGGTCTAAGAAACATATTGCAAGCATCATGTGGTTAAAGAGGCTTCTCTCACTATCACATTTGTAGTTGAAGAATGAATATCCATTTTCTAAACGATTAGCAAATGAAGTCTATCAAATCTTATTCCATTGCCTCAAAATGACTGATATGTCACAATAAGCAAACTCCAAAAAAATCAGAGACACAGACTTGCTCAACCATAGAAGGCACCAAATTTATCACTTTCCTATTATGTGTCAAGCACTGTCTTACTGCAGTAGGCTAAAACAATCATCTCCACACAAAATATGTTCACTTGCTAACCCCCCAACCTGCAAATATTAATTTATATGCAAAATAGAGAATATTACCTTATATTGCAAAAGATATGATAAAGTAAAGCATCGGGAGAGGAGGGGTTTATTCTGGTTTATCCGCCATGTATGTATGTAATGGAATATATCCTTACAACACAGAGGCAGGAGACGTTTTGAGGGACACACAGGGAAAGGAAACATAAAGAGGGAAGCAGAGATTGGAATTAAGAAACCACAAGCCAAGGAAACCAAGGAATTCTGGGTAGATGCTAGAAATAGAAAGAGGCAAGGAAAACTCCTACCCCAAGAGGTTCCAAAGAGTGTGGTCCTAGACACATCTTGATTTCAGATTTCTGACCTCTAGAACTGTGAAAGAATAAATTTCTGTTATTTTAAGCCACTACATTTATGATGATTTGTTATAATGGCCTCAGGAAACTATACACCTAAGTATGGAAGGATGGACAAGAGTCCTGACCTTGTGAACTTTAGTCTCTGAATAGATCAGGCTCTTGGCACTAAAATAAGTTATGCTAAAGTACCTGCTTATGGCAGGAAAACTTCTCAAAAACAATTGCCGTGGGATATGTTCTTTTGCCACATTTCGTGATTGTATATGTAAACAATTGTTGATTGTACATACCTGGATGTATGGATTGAGAAGGACAGTACATCAGAAATGTTCAACATTGTTACTGCCTGCAGCTTTAATGTTGACTGGACCTACAACACAACTTTCTTGCAGTAGTTAACATAGAATATATGGCCTGCGATTCATTTATATTTCATATGTAATTAGTAACTGGCAAGTAAACAAATTAGGTACTTGATAAACATGCACAATTATATTTTCGAAGCAGTTGTATTTACGTTCCAAAGGAGGGCCAGTTTTATGAATGTGTAATTCAAGGATATAAAATTGGAAGGACAACAGAATTGAGCAGAGTTAATTTGGTGGTGGCAACAAATTCACACATCACGCCATGGCCCCCACCTCCATGTGATGCGTGCACTGCCCTGATAAATGTTCCTCTTGGCAAAGTGTCCTACAAAAATGAGTCTGGAGATCTTTCTTCTCTTGCTGTCATCCGTTATTACTCCTCTGAGGAATTAGTGGCTGTAAAATAAAGATCTGCACCACTACAGATAACAGACTCCCAGTTCCTACCTCAACTATTTTAAAACTTATGTGAGAAGATGTTTCTAAAAACTCGACATTTCCTTTACAAATTGGCACGCAGGCATGGCATATAGTTGTGGTCATGACTGGATTCATGAGCTTTTTCAGAATGGATAGGCAATGTGGTCATAGAAGTTACGCCATTAGGCATGACTCCAAAAGGAACATGGTTTAGCTCCTGGAATGCAATAGGATAAATAACTCTGTGTTTGACAAAATTAGGGAAGCAGGTAAAGCTTGTCTTCATTGTCAATTCATTAAGTACCAACAATGTGGCCAGAACTGTGCTGGGTACTATGGATACAGCAGTAGACATAAAAGATCTTCTTAACTTCACAGAAGCTTATGTTGTGGTGAATTACAAGAGAAAATAATAAAATAGGGAAGAATAATGGGAGTATCACAGGGACAAGTGATTTGCCTTTTTAAATTAAGTGGTTGCATAGGATTCATGGGGAAGGAGACTTTGAGAAATAACTGAAAAAACACCAGCAAGCAAATCCCTTAGATGTTGGCAGACAAAGCGCACCATGCAGTGAGAAAAGAAAGTGCAAAGGTCCTGAGGTAGAAGCATGACTGGTATGTCTGAAGAACAAAAAAACTGGGTGGTGTTGCTGGAGGTAAACAAATAATACGGGAATAGTAGAAGATATGGTTAGAGAAGAAATGGGATCCCTATTTGGATACAGGGTTCAGCACACAGGATAGAGTCTTATAAAGACAACTGAAAGGACACTCTGTATTTTACTCTGAATGAAACGAAAAGTCATTGGAGGAACTGAGCAGAAGAGTGACATGATTTAACATATTTAAAAAAATCATTCTGGCACCTATGACTAGTGAATGAAAACAAGGGCAGAAGAAGGGAGGTCTTTTAGAAAGCTACTGAATTAATCCAAATGGAGAACGACAGTAGCCTAAACCAGGATGCCCTTAGAGACCACTGTGAATCTAAGGTAGATATAGGTGGGCTACAGTGGGTGAGTGCAGGTACATCAGGAAACTCAACTGGGGCTAGCATAACCACATATCCTAGTTATCCAGACAGCCCCTATTAAGATCTTTTTTGGGGGTGTAATTTCCAAGTGACCTGTTTTACTCTCAAACGTGCCTGGGATTAGATGATAAATTATCTGGCCATCCAAGTTATAGCTAAAGAAATGTAGAAATAAAATTGGCTGAAATCTAGGACTTGGCTTTAAATGTGTTTGTATGGTGGGGCGCCTGGGTGGCGCAGTCGGTTAAGCGTCCGACTTCAGCCAGGTCACGATCTCGCGATCCGGGAGTTCGAGCCCCGCGTCGGGCTCTGGGCTGATGGCTCAGAGCCTGGAGCCTGGTTTCCGATTCTGTGTCTCCCTCTCTCTCTGCCCCTCCCCCGTTCATGCTCTGTCTCTCTCTGTCCCAAAAATAAATAAACGCTGAAAAAAAAAATTAAAAAAAAATGTGTTTGTATGGTGATTTATCTTTATTTGCCTCAATATCAAGCATATATTGCTTGTAATAAGTTTTTGGTTTTCATCAGAATGATATGTATTCATTTTTTAAATTACGAAAAATAAATTAAACTGACATTATCCTATTCTCAGGGCAAAGAGCTGATAAATATTATATACATATAAATAGGATTTACCTGCATATATACTTATTTTAAAACATCATGTCTTAGTAAGTGAAATATACACATAAATCTTACCATTCTACAGTAACATCTAACATTTATTTGAATGCTTACTTTGTAAAAGGGAATATTCTGAGCATTAAGCATATATTAATTCATATCATTCTTATAACCACGTTATTCAGCAGGTATTATTACCACCCTGTTTTACTGATGAGGGAACTGAATCACTGAGTAATTTACTAAACTTGCCAGAGATCACACACATTATAAAAAATGGAGCCAGGATTCAAACCCACATAGTTATAATACAGGCCCTGTGTTCTTAACAGCTCTCTTATACTGGCCCGGTAGTGTGCACAACAAGGTACAGGAAGCAATTACCAGCATTCAGTAGTAACCAGTTTCGTGTATATCCTTCCCAGTACCATGCCATGTCTAATGACACAAGAAATTATTTTCAACCTCTTTAAAAGATGTTTTTTTTTTCATTTTAGACAGAATGTGAGCAGGGGAGAGGGGCAGAGGGAGAGAGAGAGAAGAGAGAGAGAGAGAGAGAAAGAGAGAGAATCTTAAGCAGGCTACAGGCTCAGTGTGGAGCACAATGCAGGGCTTGATCCCATGACCCTGCGATTATGACCTGAGTCAAAATCAAGAGTTGGTCGCTCAACCAACTGAGCCACCCAGGCACTCCTGTGCTGATATTTTAGTTGTTTTATTGAAACACGCAAACAATCTTTCCTTGAGTGGTAAACATCCCCATTCTCATGCCTTTCTCTGTAATATTACAAACACACACCATACTCTGGTTTCTCTTCAGATCGTATAAATCTTTCACCTTTTACAAATACACACCAAAAAATACTAACATTTAGGTTCTCTATTCTTTACGTAAACATGTAATCACTTTATATCACTTGTTCTCCAACATTTTTCCAACAGAACGTATATTATAGAGAGCTTTCTCGGCCAAAAGACACAGACGTAAACTTTTATCTTTAACATCTACAACGACTATACCATAATTTAGCCATCCATTCCCTTACAGAAGGGGAACATTTTACAATTACATTGTAATTAAAATAATAGTGCAGTATGCATCGTACATATGTTTTATTTAGATAAGATAGATTTCTAAGAGTGGGAATTCTGGGGACCAAAAATGGCTTATTTTCACATTAATGTGCAAAAACAAATTACGTTACCAAAAGGTTATAGCAATTCACAATCCCAGCAACCTTCATGATAATACCTACTTCTCAAACCTGTTAAAACTAGTTATCAGCCATTTATATTAAATTTTCTCCAATCTCAAGGGTGAGAGAAGGACTGTAATATTTATTTGATTGCAATTATCTGAAGTTCAAGTGTTTGTGGGCTGGCTATAATGTTTCTAATATTTATTGTCTGGATGACTGCCATATCACATTTGCATATACCAGTCTGTAAATCCTGAATTCATATACCTTTACTCATTTGACAATTATTAGTGGATAAGAGGAAGGAGGCTTATGTAGGAGAAAGAGAAACTAGGTAGAAAACTATTTCTGTAATCTAGGACAAAAATGTTGGAGGAAGGGAGTGGGAGGGAAGAAAAGGTAACATATAAAAGAGGAATCCAGGAGGCAGAATGTACAAAAATTATTGAAAAAGTGTTGATCTAGTTATGGGATGTATCATGAAAAATGATGGACACCCAAATGACAGAATTTAGAGTTGTCGAAGGAAACCTGACTACGCTGTCTCTATAACTCACAAGACAGTGTATGTCACTGTTGTATTTGGATGGTGAACATCTCTTTAATTCCTTTTAACGGGAATAATTAAGAAGAAAGAATCTAAGTTACAATTTCATGACAATATTTTAAAATATTATCTTGCTAAAAATTATAAAAAAGAAACACTACAGAAGAATTAGAGTGATGATTCCCGATAAGTATTATTATTTGAATAGCACTTAACTTGTAGTTAACAAGACACAAGAATACCCAGAACATTAACTCCAATTAATGAAACAACCAAATATTCTATCTAGTGCAAGCTGATGCCAAAAATTCGGTAGAGTAATATGAAATGTTCTCAATGATTTCTCATACTTACAGCTGTTATTTCGCTTTATCTCTCCTTAAGACCTTTATATCATTTTAAAGAATATTATTATTTTCTAAGAAGAGTGGCTGGATAAACAAAAAATGTTAAAATTACATGTCACTCATGCACTAAGAAGAAAACTCCCAGTTAGGCTTTTCTCACAGATGTATCTAAGCTTAACTCTGCTCCTTGTAGGTAAACTGCCTGAGGGAGAAGCAAGTGTTAGCTCAAAGGAAGACTCTATTTTGTGATTTTTAAAATTTTTGTATTTACATCCAGTAAAATTCACTATTTACATCCAGTAAAATTCACTTTTTAGCTGTATACTTCTGCAAATGTTAATAATATACATACAGCATGCCAATATCTTCACCACCGGGATACAAAACTTGTCCTTATCTCAAAAGACTACCTTGTGCAAAATGTTTGGGGTAAAAACACACTTACCCCACCTCCTGGCAACAATCTGTTCCTCATCCCTATAATTTTGTTTTCTCCAGAATGACATGTAAATGGAATCACACAATATGTTAACTATTCAATCAGGGTTCTATAGTTTAGCCTAGTATATTTGAGATCCATTTATGTTGTTATGTGTATCAGTGGTTTGATCCTTTTTATTACTGATTGCTGAGTAGTATGCCATTGTATGGTTGTGGCACAGTTGATCCATCTCCACTTGGGGGACATTTGGGTTGTTTCCAGTTTGGACTTACTGTGAATAAAGCTGCAATAGATATTCATGTAAAAGTTTTTGTGTGAACATAAATTTTCATTTCTCTATAAGAAATCTCTAAGTGTCAGATAGATGGTCATACCTTAAGCGCATGTTTAACTCTACAACAAATTGCCAGTGTATTCTCCAGACTGGCTGGCCCACCATTTTGTATTACTAGCACCAATGTAGGAGACTTCAAATAGCACTGGGACCTTGCCCGTGCTTACCATTGTCAATTTGGTTTGTTTGTAATACTTTCACATCTAGCATATAAGGCCTTCAAGTGTCTTATCTCAAATATCCCATCTCTTCCTTTTGACAATATACCTTGGCAGAGTGGAAATATGCACTCAAATCTATGATGCCCGCTAAGAGCAAATCAAAGAATTTGTTTCAGAAAGCCCCTTTCAAGCTAAAACATTTGGAAAGAAAAGCAGAATGAATAGTTGAAAATGGTGGGATCAACGCACTAGTAAGATGGCAGATAAAATACAATTGTCTAATAATCCCTTTACTCACCACCAGTAGCCATTAAAATCAGCACCAAGAGGGGCGCCTGGGTGGCGCAGTCGGTTAAGCGTCCGACTTCAGCCAGGTCACGATCTCGCAGTCCGTGAGTTCGAGCCCCGCGTCGGGCTCTGGGCTGATGATGGCCCAGAGCCTGGAGCCTGCTTCCGATTCTGTGTCTCCCTCTCTCTTTGCCCCTCCCCCGTTCATGCTCTGTCTCTCTCTGTCCCAAAAATAAATAAACGTTGAAAAAAAAATTAAAAAAAAAAAATCAGCACCAAGATAATATCCCCTCTCTAATTATTAGCATTTATATTTCTACTACTTCCACACAAAAAAACATTCAGAAACTAGAAAAATATAGAAGTTATAAATATTATTAAAAAGAACCAGAATTATAATTATTTGTATAAGATATGATTATCTATCTGAAAAACCCAACAGATTCAAATATAAATCTATTAGAGAAAACAGGAGTTCAGTAGGGCAAACTAGAAAAAAAATTTCAAAATTAATATCTTTCCTATATTCTGACAGTAACCAAATGGAAAATACTGTGGAACAAAATAATCCACAGGAGCAGCAAACAGCTAAAAAAACAAAACAAAACAACAAAACAACAAAATAAAATCACATAGAAAATGTGATTTAATATATTATATATAGAAAATGACTTGTCCTGCCATATATTAAAATTTTTTACATACTGACATTACTTTACATACTGACAAAAATTTTTTACAAACAAAATAGTATTGGTAAGAGAACAAATAGACCAATAAGAACAGAATGGGGCATTTAAATAAACCTGAGAATACATGGGACTTTATACATGATAAATGTGCCATTTCAAATCAACAAAGAAAAACTTATTTATTAAGTAAATTGAAATTTATTTAAAATTTATTGAATAAATATGTTATTTAATAAATACTATCACATTACAATAAGCAGTCGTGCACTAACAAAAAAAAAAAACTAAAAAAGCTGATTTTATCAAAACAATCAAAACAACTTATAAGGAGTTCAAAGTTTTAAATACAAATGAAAAAAACACTAGAAAAATTTTAGGTTATCATTTTTATAGATTTGGTTTGAGAAATTCATTTAAAAATATTAAAAATATTAAAGTCAGAAATAAAAGCTGGTAGTTGAACTACCAATTGAACTAAATGGAAATATTAAAATTATAAAATATGTAGGTAAAACAACAACATACACACACACACGCACATAAAATATAGCCAACAAATTAGGAAAACTTGCAATCAGTATGTCAAACAACAAGCTTATTAACCTTTTAGGCACATATAAACATTATTTTATCAAACATGGCAATTTGCAAAAGAAGAAATGTAAGTGGTGAACAAGCACAAAAAAAACTATGTGACATCATTTGTAACCAAAAACAAAAATATTTTTGCAAATCGGAATTAAAGAAATGAAAAAGGATGCCAAAACTACTGTTAGGGAAGGGTGTATCAAAAAGGGAACTCACTGTTTGCAAATTTTAACATCTCTATCAGTTTTGACCAACCTATTTTATTCATAGGGCTTTATCAAAGAGACAGACTAATGTTCCAAGCATTACCCTAGCCATTATTTTTTTCCTAGTAGAACAAAGGGCACATTATGATAACTGTTCATAATAAAGTTGAGCAAAGGTCAGTGTGCCCTGTTCTTGTTAGATTTGCATTTCTGAAGCTAGTGACCAGTAATGAAGGATCAAAGTACACTGGATCAGACTCTTGAAAAATCTTGTCTCTTCTAACCACTTATGTGAAATTCTGTTTTTTGTACTCAAATAAAGCAAGGCAAATTAGCAATGTGTTGCCTCCAGAGGCAAACATTATAACTAAATATCACCATGCGCTCTCAGTCTCTCAACTGGAGAAAGTATATAAACAACCAACTATAGAATAAAGTCCTCCCTTTCTGGGAGGACAATCCATTCAAACTTGCAGAGATTGTTCTAATGAGAATAAAGAAGAGTTAAAACTATTTTGCAATTTCTAGCATTTTGTGATCTAAAATCTTCATTTGTAGCTGGAAGAATTCTGTCCACAAAGCTGGCATCATCTGCTTACCCATCTATTTCCTAGTTCTCTATATTCTAATACACTTTCTGTATGGCTTGGAAAATACCCAGAAATACTTTTTATTTTCTTATAATAAATACCCATAAATAAAAATGGTGATTTAAAAAGGGCAGGGGCGCCTGGCTGGCTCAGTCAGTGGAGCATGCAACTCTTGATCTTGGGGTTTTAAGTACAGCACTATGTTGGCTTTAAGATTACTTAAAAATAAAAATGTTTAAAACAATAAATAGAAAGGGCATTAACTTTTGAACTATACTTATAAAGAAAAACACACTGTCCACTATCCAAGTTGATAGAACATTTTAACTACAAAGGAATAAAAATCATGCTTTCTTCAAATTTTTCTAACAATATCATAATAAAGAATATCAATAGAGCTGTTATTGGAAATATTTTTAATCTCAAAATTTTATACCCAGTTTATTCGTCTTTCATATGTGATGACAAGTGAAAGAAAATCTTATATATGAAGGCACCTGAAAACATACTCTTCATGAATTTTTTAAAAAGAAACATTTGAAAGAACATTGCAACTGACAAAGAGATTAGCAAAATAGAGTCTAAGAGAGTATAGTCAAGATAAAATATGAAAAATGGTGAGTGCTGAAATCACTTAAAATAGATACAACTATAAAAAACTTTATCATATGTAATCATATTAAACGAAAATTTAAAAATACTTTTTAAAATGCAGATATATAACTATATATATGAGTATATGGATATGATAGATGAATGGAATAGCAAATATTTAAATAGAAATACCAATATAGAAACAATTGAGATATTGAAGAAACAGTATAAAAAGTATTCTAAATATTCTATCACAAATATGGAGTATTCACATAACACTATTTTATTTTTGACTCAGTAAGATGAAGAGCTGTAAGTGAAAAAATGTGGGAAGGAGTTAAGATGGCAGAGTAGTAACGGGACCCTGGGCGAGTCTCATCTCTCAAATCAACATCAAACCATTTTGAACACCTAGGAAATTGATTTGAGGATGAACAGAAAAACCTGCATAATTTGAGGGACAGAACACAGGAGAGGTGAACTGGGAGAGAGAAGAGCGGCTGTGCCACAGAGAGGGGGAGCTGTTTTCACATAAGGAGAAAGACAAAGGGGGAGAGAGAGTAGCACATTGAGTTTATTATACAAGAAAGCACTCTCCCTGAAAGCACTTAGAGAGAAAGAGTAAAAACATGCACAGGGGACTGCACAAGAAAACTGTTCCCCAAAACCATTGATGGGGGAAAAAGGAAAGAGTTTCAATACTACCAGTTTTTTATAAATAGCAGAGCGCATGGTCTGATGTTTCAGAGGTGAGCCCCTGGTGGTGCTCCAGCAAGGAAGCAGGGTGGAGCCCCGGAGGAGGGCAGCATGGTCTGAGGATCTCCTGGGTTGCACTGGGAGAAGTGATTCCCATGCTTGGAATGCATTTGGTAGAGTTGATAGGGCCTCTCCTCGGGCAAAAGACCTGGGGGTGTCATTAAGCCATCATGTTCTTGCATAGAGAAACAAAGACACCAGCTGAGGGCAGCAAAACCTGGTGCTGGCTATATGTTGAAATTTCCCATAAACTCGAGCTACTGCCACTATGTGGGGGTGCAACCCTTTCCTGGGCAAGCCAGCCTAGCCACAGCACAGTGAGACCCTCCCCCCAGAGGATCACTGTGGGTCTGAGCCACGGGGGTCTCTGAAGTGTGGGGTTTTGAAACACAGATGCACCTGAGATAAACTCTGAAGTGAGGCACCACCTGGTAGGCGGACAGCTTGGACAAAGACAGGGGGAAGGTGAGGAGCAGATGGAAGTAGGGGACACCGGAGGGGTGATTGATCGCATGTCTGTGAAGGCGTGGACTTACCAGTCTGGAGGCTGTAACAAGTGATGAAGAAGAGCATTATATCATAATTAAGAGGTCTATACATCAAGAAGATCTAACAATTGTAAATATTTATGCCCCCAACTTGACACCCAAACATATAAATCAATTTATGATTGTTTAACACCCCACTTACAGCAAAAGACAGATCATCTCAGCAGAAAATCAACAAGGAAGCAATGGCTTTGAATGACACACTGGACAGGACAGACTTAACAGATATATTCAGAACATTTCATCCTAAAGCAGCAGAATACACATTCTTCTCAGTTGCACATGAAACATTCTCCAGAAGAGATCACATACTGGGTCATAAACCAGCCCTCAACAGGTATGAAAAGACCGAGATCATACCACGCATTTTTTTTTTTTGGGTCACAACACTATGAAACTTGAAGTCAACCACAAGAAAACGTTTGGAAAACACTCAAATACCTTGAGTTTAAAGAACATCCTACTAAAGAATAAAAGGGGTAACCAGAAGAAATTTAAAAATACATGGATGCAAATTAAAATGAAAACATGACAGTCCAAAACCTTTGGCATGCAGCAAATGTAGTCCTAAGAGGGAAGTATATTGCAATTCAAGCCTATCTTAAGAAGCAAGGTCCTAAATACATAACCTAACCTTATACCTAAAGGAGTTAGAAAAGGAACAGCAAATAAAGTCTAAAGCCAGCAGAAGGAGGGAAATAATAAAGATTACAAATGAAGTCTAAAGCCAGAGGAGGGAAATAATTAAGATTAGAGCAGAAATCAATGATATAGAAACAAACAAACAACAACAACAACAACAGCAACAACAAACCAGTTGTTGAACAGATCAACGAAACTAAGAGCTGGTTCTTCGAAAGAATTAACAAAATTGATAGACCCCTAGCCAGATTTAAATAAAGAAAAGAGAAAAGACCCAAATAGATAAAATCACAAATGAAAGAGCAGAGGTCACAACAAACACCACATAAATACAAAAAATTATAAGAGAATATAATGAATAATTATATGCCAAAAAACTGGCAATCTGGAAGAAATGGACAAATTCCTAGAAAATTACAAAGTACCAAAACTTAAACAAGAAGAATTAGAAAATTTGAATAGAGCCATAACCAGCAAAAAATTGAATCAGCAATCAAAAATCTCCCAACAAACAAGAGTACTGGGCAAGATGGCTTCCTAGGGGAATAATTCCAGACAGTTAAAGAATAGTTAATACCTATTCTTCTCAAACTGTTCCAAAAAATGCAAATGGAAGGAAAACTTTGAAACTCACCCTATGAGGCTAACATTACCATGATTCCAAAACCAAAGACCCCACTAAAAAGGAGAATTATAGGCCAACACCCTGATGAACATGGATGCAAAAATTCTCAACAAGATATTAGCAAATCAAATTCAACAGAACATTACAAGAATTATTCATCATGATCAAGTGGGATTTATTCCTGGTCTACAGAACTTGTTTGATATTCACAAGACAACCATTGTGATACGCCACATCAGTAAAAGAAAGGATAAGAACTATATGACCCTGTCAATAGATGCAGAAAAAGCATTTGACAAATTATAGCACCTATTCTTGATAAAAGCCCTCAACAAAGTATAGATAGAAGGAAAATACCTCAACATCATAAAGGCCATATACGAAAGACCATAGCTAATATCATCCTCAATGGGGAAAAACTGAGGGCCTTTCCCCTAAGGTCAGGAACAAGACAAGGATGTCCATTCTCACCACTACTATTTAACATAGTACCAGAAGTCTTAGCTTCAGCAGGCAGACAACCAAAAGAAGCAAAATGTTTCCAAATCAGCAAGGAAGAAGTCAAACTTTCAGTATTTGTAGACAACATGATACTCTATGTAGAAAACCCAGAGACTCCACCAAAAAATTGCTAGAACTAATACATGAATTCAGCAAAGTGGCAGGATATAAAATCAACATGCAGAAATCTGTTGCATTTCTATACACAAATAACGAACCAGCAGAAAAAGAAATGAAGGAATTTATCTCATTTGCAATTGCACCAAAAACAATAAGATACTTAGGAATAAACCTAACTAAAGAGGTAAAAGATCTGTCCTTGGAAAACTATAGAACACTTTATGACAGAAACTGAAGAGGACACAAAGAAATGAAAAAACATTCCATGCTCATGAATTGGAACAACATTGTTAAAATGTTTATACTACCCAAAGCAATATACACATTTCTTTTTACGGTTTATGTAATTGTGAGAGAGAGAGAGAGAGAGAGAGAGAGACAGAGTGCGAGCAGGGGAGGGGCAGAGAGAGAGAGGGAGACACAAAATCCAAAGCAGGATCCAGGCTCTGATTCTGTCAGCACAGAGCCCGATGCAGGGCCCAAACCCACAACTGTGAGATCATGACCTGAGCCGAAGTCAGATGCCCAACGACTGAGCCACCCAGGCACCCCAGCAATATACATATGTAATGCAATCCCTATCAAAACACCACCAGCATTTTTCACAGAGCTAGAACAAACAATCCTAAAATTTGTACAGAACCACAAAAGACCCCGAATAGCCAAAGCAATCCTGAAAATTAAAAACAAAACTGGAGGCATCACGATTCCAGATTTCAAGCTATATTATAAAGCTGTAGTTATCAAGACAGTATGGTATAGGCACAAAAGCAGACACATAGACTGATGGAACAGTGTAGAGAACCCAGAAATAGACCCACAAGTATATGGTCAACTCCTCTTAGATAAAACAGGAAAGAATATCCAATGGAGAAAAGACAATCCCTTCAACAAATGGGGCTGGGCAAACTGGAGAGCAATATGTGGAAGAATGAAACTGGACCACTTTCTTACATCATACATAAAAATAAATTCAAACTAGATGAAAGACCTAAATGTGAAACAGAAAACCATCAAAATCCTAAAGGAGAACACAGGCAGCAACCTCTTTGACCTCTGCCAGAGTAACTTCTTACTAGACATGTTGCTAGAGGCCAAGGAAAAAAAAGTGAACTACAGGGACTTCATCAAGATAAAAAACTTCTGGGGCACCTGGGTGGCTCAGTTGGTTAAACATCTGGCTCTTGGTTTCAACTGAGGTCACAATCTCACAGTTTGTGAGTTCGAGCCCTACATTGGGTTCTGTGCTGTTGGCATACAGCCTGCTTGGGATTCTCTCTCTCCCCCTCTCTCTCTGCCTCTACCATGCTCTCTCTCCGTCTCTCAAAATAAATAAATAAACTTAAGAAAAAAAGAACTTATCAAATTCAACACACAAAAAACAAATTATCCAGGGAAGAAACAGGCAGAAAACATGAATAGACACTTTCCCAAGAAGACATTGAGATGGGTAATAGACAAATGAAAAGATGCCCAACATCACTCATCATAAGGGAAACACAAATCAAAGTCACAATGAGATACCACCTCACACCTACCAAAATGGCTAAAATGAACAACACAAGAAACAGGTGTTGGTGATGATTTGGAGAAAGGGGAACCCTCTTGCACTGTTAGGGGGAATGATAACTGGTGCAGCCACTCTGGAGAACAGTATGGAGGTTCCTCAAGAAAGTAAAAATAGAACTATCCTACAATCCAGCAATTGCACTACTAGGTATTTGTCCAAAGGATACAAAAATGCTGATTCGAAGGGGCATATGCACCCCAGTGTTTATAGCAGGATTATCAACAATAGCCAAACTATGGAAAGAACCAAATGTTCATCGACTGATGGATGGATAAAGAAGATGTGGTACTATATACACAATGGAATATTACTGAGCCACCAAAAAGAATGAAATCTTGCTATTTGCAATGACATGGATGGAGCTTTAGATTAGATAGGTTGGCATATAGATAAATATGTATGTATCTGTTACATTGAGTTGAAAAACAATTTTTCAAAGGAAATCTTTACAAGTAGTAAACAAAAAAAGGCAATGTAAATGCAAACTAAAGGAAGGTGGAGGTTGCAGAATACTAAAAAAAAGTAAAATTCAAGACACAAAGAATTAAATGGGACAAAAAGATTATTTTATACTGACAAAGCATAAGATTCTTTGTGTATTAAATAATGTATTTGATTATTAAATTATTAAATTCAACCATAGTACTAAAATAATTAACAATATAATTAATAATTTAATTATTTATAAAATTAATTTTATGTTCTACAGTGGCTTAGAACTACAAAACATCTTTCTACAAACTACTCTTCATATTATATTTGTACATGTATATTCTGGAAAAGGAAAGCAGAATATAAATATATAAATGTACATTCACCCACTTTGCCCATTAATTAATTATTAAATAATTATCTGACAAAACATAAGTAACTGGTTTCTTGAACCTCTGAACTTTGTGAGGTATGAATGATAAATACTTTTATTATTTTTTTCCAGTCGGTGCTTTCAGTTGTGTCCTGCTGAATCTGTCTTCCAAATCCATTTAATGGTATTTCAGGTAGGTTCCATAGTTGGTCACTTTCAGTGATTACTAAACAGCACATATTACTCAAAGTAAAACCTCTAAACATACTTCACCCCTGGAAAATACCCAGAAATATAGTCTATGTCCTTAGTATAAATTCCCATAAATGAAAATAGTGATTTAAAAGGGACATTAATTGAGACCCCTGGCTGTCTCATTTAGAGTATGTGACTCTTGATCTCAGGGGGTTGTGAGTTCCAGCCCCACATTTGGGCAGAGACCTTGCTTTAAACAAAAGGGACACTAATTTTTGAAGTATACTTATAAAGAAAAACAATATTGTCAGGAGCCTAATTTGATAAAACATTTTAACTCTAAAGAATACAAATGAGTCTGTCCTCACACTTTTCTATCACTTTCGTTATAAAGTGAAGAAGTATAAATAGAGCTGTGATTAGAAAAAAATTTTTTAACTCAAAATTTGATATTCTTAACTCATTTTCTCCCTGATTTCCAGATTTTCCTTGACTTTTAAACAAAGGTAACAGCAGAGAGGAGGAAGTGTGGTCTTATGTTCTTTTACCCCTCCATCCCTCTCTTCTGGTTATAGCTCGTTTGTGATGTAATACCTGAGAAAAGGTAATAGGAAAAATAGTAGGGGTTCTTTTACATAATTCACTACTTTGTTGATAGTTGCTTTTCCTCCAATTCATCACTGATAAACACTGACAACTAATGTCTTCTGTTATGTACTCAAGTGCAGGTTCTCTTGCAGGACACCTTATCAGTTTTTCAGGTTGTTCACAGATGATTCTTCCTAATAATGCAACTTTGTAACAGGTGAAGTTGGCCTCTTCAACTTTCAATCCAAGATCTAAACCTCTAAAATGTATTTCTTAGACTTTGCTGCTGGTGTCATGGTATATGTCATGCATGGTGTCATGGTTACCCTTTTTAATGGAGTACAGAAAGACAGCTCAGGGTCACCTAATTTCTTCAATATCCACTAACTTGACCCATGGAGATGGATCCTTGCCACACCAAACATGGACTTCAAGGTATTCCATTGCTCCCCCACTCATAGCCACCTATTACTTCCCTACTCACTTTTTCTCCATGTGTCTATAAGCACAAAATAACTAGAAAAGCAAGTATCCAACTGTGAATGAGTTACCAATATACTTTGCATGCAGGTACAATGAATCTCCACAAAGAATCCTTGGAAAGCCCCCTTCAGAGGCTTGGAGATGGGAGAAGCATTTCTACCTCTCCCTATGGAAAAAACAGGGAAAAGTCATAGCATACCTCAACAGGCCAACGGCTTAGATTCCAAAAAAAAGCTCTCCCAAACACAAACAACTACTTATGTTATATTTATATATCTACATTCTGGAAAAGGAAAACAGCAGAATCAAGTGGTGATGACTATGGATAGCAAAAGCAGATTGATTGCCTTTTAATAAGTCTTGAAGAGAGTATCTGGCTTTATTTCAGAATGCGGATCACTTGACAAATTTTTGTCCTCAGTTTTGGAATCTAACTCTCCACTTTCAGGAAAATATGAAAACCCATACAATATTCTGTTATACATATAAAGGTGAAAAATAAAGGTATAATGGTTATAAATGGAAGGAAAAATACCTAGAAAAGTAATGATGGTTCTTACAATTTCTCACAACTGAATTGAGAAAAACCAGAATAATAAAGATCTAAATACCACAAGTAAAAATACTGACTTAACAGTAATCTATGGATTATTAAAAGAAATTAAGATTGCACTTTACTTCTGTGCCCATAGATTTTAAATTGATCTTATATGAAGATACAAAGAAGAGCCCAATAAATTAATCCTACAGTTTCCAATAATATCTCCAGTGCAATAAAACTAGAAATAAACAACCAGGGGATAACAACAACAACAAAAACAAAACAACTAAACCCACATGAAAATTGAAAAAAATTACTCTAACGTTTTGGTCATTATAAAAATCAAACCTCTAGTCTCAGAGTAGATAAAAATTGGTGATTCCAGTCTTGGCCCAAAGAATTTATACTTCAATTAAACCTTTGGCCCCTACACTTAAAAATGACAAACTATAAAGAGCAATACTGAACACACAGTGGCCTACAGGCAAAATCTGGCCCACCACACTTTTTAATAAATAAATTTTATTGAAACACAATCAATCCAGTCTTTTTTATAGTTTCCACGGCAACTTTCATGCTAATGGCAATTGAGTAGTTATGACAGAGACCATTTGGCCTGAAAAGCCTAAAATCTTCACTATTTGTCCCTTTTGGAATAAATTTGTGAGCCCAGATAAAGGGAGGGAAACCAAATGGTATAAATTCATGTTCAAAACAAGATAAACATCTTCATGGACCATTAATATAAAAAAGGAGCTTTGTCTTGAAGGTGAAAACATTAAGAATGATGGCAACTTCCTAACAGATACAATAAATGCCTAAACACAATGGAAGAGCAACTTTAAATGCTACGACCAAGAAAAAAAAAATTTTAAACCCTGTCACCTTAGATATATGGATGCTGGAAAAAATATCCATTAAAAATGAAGATGGGGCAGCCACTTTGGAAAACAGTCTGGCAGTTTCTCAAAAAAAGTTAAAGACAGAGAGTTACCAGATGACTCAGTAATTACATTCTTAGGTATGCGCTCCCGAAAATGGAAACATGTATCCACAGAAATTCTAGCAAACCAATTTTCTTAGCAAAATTACACATAAAAACCAAAGGCAGAAACAACCAAATGTCCATTCATTGATAACTAGATAAATGAAACGTAGGATGTCCATGCACTAGAATATTTGACCATAAAAAGGATTAAAGTACTGACACCTGGTACAAAATGGATGAACTTATGGTGAGTGAAAGAAGTCAGACACAAATAGGTCACATATCGTGTGCTTCCACTTATACGAAATGTCTAGAATAGGCAAATTTATAGAGCTAGAAAGTAGATGAGTGGTTGCCAGAGGAATGGGATTAGGGGAAATAAGGAGTGACTACTAAGGACATAGAGTTGCTTTTGGGGGTAAGAGAAATATTCTGGAATGAGATGCTGGTAATGACCGCACATTTTTGAATATGTAAAAAACCACAGAATTCTACATGTGAAAAGAGTAAATTTTAGGTATGTGAATTATATCTAAATAAAGGGGTATGAATTATGTCTAAATAAAGGGATTACCAAAAAATGAAGATGGAGACTTCTGCTTCCACTTGGAGCACAGAAAGCTGTAAAGATCATTGCTTCCACACTAATAATGAAGAAAAGCCAAATAACCTTCAAAATCATAAGTTTTCCTGAGGGCAGAAAGAGACTTGAAATTACAAGGCAACCAAGCATATAAATGAAATTCCAAAGAGTGACAAGCCCCACCAAAGAGAAAGGGGATATATGAACTGTCTCACCTTTGACAGAGCATGGGGAAAAGAAGCAGCCAACACACAGACAGGGAAGAAAAAAAAATCAGTTTTTAAAAGATAATTAAGTATTACATTTCAGAATAGTGGGATTCCTTGAAAACAAAAGTAGATGTGTAGCAGACTTATGTGAATTGTTCATATCCTTTTTACATATTTTTACTTTGTTTGAATTGTTCATAATGAATTTTTTCTTTTGATTATAAAATAAATACAATGACGGTTATTAGTTTGTTGATGGTGGGACTCTGCAAATAATAGGAACAGGAAATTCAAAGAAAAGGAAGCTGAACAGCCTATAAAATATGAATAGCTGATGACTTCATTATTTGTTACGGAAATGTGAAATACAAAAAGAATGAAATACTGTTTCATATCTGTATAGTCACAAAATATTTTTTGTAAACTCCCTGAAATGATTGTTGGTAAGGATGTGAAAAAATAAACAATGGGAATTCTCATATACTTCTGAGAAGGGTAAAAATTGTTATCATGATAATTTGGGAAAATCTTTTGAAGTCGAACATGGCAATAACTTAGGAAGCTTTAATTTCACATCTAAAAGTATACTCTACAGAAATTCTTACCCAAGCACACATGGGGTATAAATAAGAATGCATATTTCAGAAATAAGAACATCAATCAATAACTTGTGGTATGTTATTGAAAATATACTGTATCTCCACTAAAATGAATGAGATTTTCATATATAAACAGCCAACTCTCAAAAACATAAAGTGCAATGGAAACAAAGCCAGTTGCTGAACGATATCTATAAAATGATACAATTTATATAGGTATAAAAACCTATAAGAAGCCTTATATATTGTGCAGGATATTTAAACATATAGTAAATGTATGAAGCTATGCATGTTGAAGATGAACATGAAATTCATACTAAAGGAAGGTATGGAGGGAGATTAAACTTTGAAGGAGGTAAACAGGGGTCTCCAGCTGATCTTTCAAGTGTTACATTTTTATTTTTATTTTTTTAATCTTTTTATTTATTTTTGAGAGAGAGAGAGATACAGAGTGTAAGCAGGGGAGGGGCAGAGAGAGAGGGAGACCCAGAATCCCAAGCGGGCTCTAGGCTCTGAGCTGTCAGCACAGAGCCCAATGTGGGGCTCGAACTGGTGAACCATATCATGACCTGAACCGAAGTCAGAAGCCACCCAGACACCCCTAAAGTGTTACTTTTAAAAAAAAAATCTATTTGGACAAAACATGGGATGATAATATTTTATAAAGTGCTGTTTGTTACTGTATTTTCTCTGAAACTGTCGACATATTTGAAATATTTAATACTAAATTTTAAACAAAAGTTATAACAAAAATTCTAAATTCATGAGATTTGGCACCAAACCGGTTCCAAGTGAAATAATTTATTTTCAATGCCTTTATTATAAAATAACAAAGATGAAAATAAACTATTCAATCAACTTAAGAAATTGCAAAATAATAAAATCGCCCCTTAGGGAACAGGAGAAAAAATTAATGAAATTAATTTGAGAAATACTTAAATCATAAAATAGAAAAAATGACAACATTGATAAATACAAGAGTTTTTTTTCTCTAAAAAGAGGCAGGGGCACCTGGGTGGCTCAGTCGGTTAGGCATCTGACTTCAGCTCAGGTCATGATCTCACAGCTTGTGGGTTGGAGCCCTGTGTCGGGCTCTGTGCTGACAACTTGGAGCTGCTTCAGATTCTGTGTCTTCATCTCTCTCTCTGCCCCTCCCCAGCTTGTGCTGTCTCTCTCTCAAAAATAAGTAAGTAAACATTTAAAAAAAAAAGAGACAAAAAACCTTTAGCAAGTATAATAAAAATAGAGACAAAAAGACCACAGAAAACAACATGAAGAACTAAAGGAGATACAAAATATAGTAAAAGTAAAAAAAAGTAAATTAAAACAAAGCATAATAAAAAGAGGTATGCCTGTATATTCCAGGGAGAGAACACTAGGATACTAATATAAAAGTATGGACAATAATGAGATCCCGAAATAAATCACTGGCAGAGGGATCTGTTTAAAAACACTTTCGATTCAATAGATAAGATGGAAGTAGGGCACCTGGGTGGCTCATCGGGTTAAGCATCTGACTCGTGATTTCAGCTCAGGTCATGATGTCATGGTTCTTCAGATCAAGCTCCACATCAGGCTCCAGGCTCACAGTATGATACCTGCTTGGGATTCTCTCTCTGCCCTGCCCCTGAGCACTCTCTTTCGGTTCTATTATTAGACACTTTCAGTGTTATTTATTAAAAAATAAACATTTTTTAAAATGTTACCAAAAAAGAGAGAGAGAAGATGGAAGTAAAAATGACAGGACCTGACAATGGGTTGGATGTTAAGACTGAATGAAAATGACCACTCTGCACAACTCCCAAGTGTCTTTGCCGGGTGGTTGAGTGGATGTTTGTACTGCTAATTGAGTGAAAGAATCTAAGGAAGACATAGATTTGAGGATAAAGACGACTAAGTAGAGCTGTGATATAATTACTTTCACTTGCCTATGAGACATCTTAGTAATGTCACATCTTTCCTTGAGAGCTCATGCTGTTCTGTTTTTTCCAAGACACATTTCCATTGCTTTGTTTTTCCTTTTAAATAAATCTTAACCAGTGCCTTCAGTTTCCCCCTCCCTGACTTATCCAGTTCAACCTTTCTTCAATTGCAATAATCATAATTTCTTAACGTATCCCAAATGTGGAGGTACCGTGGTTCACTGTAAGTAGAAATAAGGAGTCTGTGTTGTTTTCAATTGTCTCTCAATTACACCAGAATTGCATTAATCTTTCTGGTATATAACACCTAGAAATACAAATGTGTTCTGGGGAAACCTTCAAAAAAAACTTAGTGAATTCAGAGACTGTAGATGTCTACAACACAGAAACATCTTGATCTCTGTATAAAACTGTATTTTTCTAAATTAAGTTATCTACTAGTTAAACTTTACTGAACAGATTAACCCTAGGTTATTGGGATAATGATTCAAACTCACAAGATTAATACAACAAAGACTTAATGAGTCATACCATTGGGTGTAGTTGCTAATCAATCTTTTATCTTTACCTTGCCCTGTTCAAGATAAAATTTAAAATCTAGCCAAACAGGGAGCTTTGAAATAGTGGTGGGAAATGTTTATCCTTTGAGAGGAACTGACATTTAACAAGGCATGTAAGAACACCTCCTGGTGAATTTATCTTGGTGACAAATATATAAAACCAACATACTAAACTTATTTTCAACATAATAATTATGACAATTCCAAATAAGAACATTCAAGGATATCAGTTACTTATGCCTAGGAACTTGCATCATATAATTAATCAGAGCTTACGATACAAAGAATTGGTGTGGCAGTATGGTTTCATCAGTGTAATTGATTAGAACTTTGAGGAGATAAAAATGTGATTGCCCCCTTCTTTTACCACGCACTATCCAGAACACAGATAGACAACCTCTAATACACAGCATCATTTGAAGCCCATTCCACTCGCCTAATGACCAAAGGACTTCTTTTTAACAAAATACTATAACTGGGTTTACCCTTTTAACCATAAACTCTATCACATAAAGTGAATCCTGTAATCTTTACAATCCAGCTAATGATGATAGCCACAATGCCATTTTATAACAATCAATCCTTGTTGAACATTTATATGCCAAGTTCCGTTCTTTGTGCTTACTATTAACTATGTATTGATTCCTTTAATCACAAAGTGATATTGTGACATATTAGTATCATTTTAGAGATTAGTAATTGAGACAGAGACAATGTTGAAAAACTTACCCAAGTTGGTAATTACCAAACCTTGGTTTCAAATCCCAGGCTTATCTGACTCCAAAGACAATAGCATTAACCTCTGCTCTATTCTAGAAAATAGCCAAGGTAGGAATCCATCCCAGCTGTCTTGCTCTAGAACTTTATTTTTATGCCGTACTCTATATTGCCACATCAGTCTGGTATTTTGTCCCTAAAAATGACACTGAACCATATGTTATAAAAACTTAGTAATAACCTCAAAGTTTACCAATCTATTTCAAGTGTCTCAATTTCTCCTAGATAGTGAAACAGGATTTGAATTCTCCCCTCAGATCCTGCTTATGAACTAAAATTAATCAATGAATGAATGAGGCCTCTGTGAATGTCACTAATTAAATCAGTGCTTCCTAAACTTAATTTCACTACGATAAATGTAGATGCTGCTTATAGCCAGAGTGTCACCAGCTCAGGGGCTTTGATTATCCCAAGCCCTACTTCACAATCTAAAGACTTAGGGAATCTATTTCAGGCTCAGGTATAACCCTTTCATAAAACTTTGGCTGCCAAGCCATCCTCTAAAACTTTCTTAAGACTTCTTACATCTTTAGGCTTCACTAACACTTAGGGAATATGCTTTTATATTTTGATGTATACTTAGAATAGTTGCTGAAAAGGGGATGGGAACTATGGTATGGAGGATGGGAAAAAAGAAGGGTGAACAAAGAGCATATCTTCTTTCTGTTTTATTGCACAAAATGCTTTCCTCTGCAGATATATGACAGTTCACTCTCTATCCTGCAGGGTAAGAAATAAGGTTATAAATCTAAAACATTAATGGATTCATACTGTATTTCAAGAAGCACGAAGAGCAAAACTCCTTTCTGGGACTGACTTGGAAAATGACAGAGGATGGCATGAAGGGTCATATCCACTATAGTGGTATTCACATCCCACAAATAAAAATGCATAATGACTTGTCTTTCATGTTTGAAAAATGGTATTATTAACTCACCATTAGGAAGGGCATGTCCTAAAAAGTTTTCTGTGTAGTTAATAAATGGCATCATAATTTAAATATACTAGGGGAAGGGGAACTTATTTGAAGAAACTGTATTTTGAAACCAAGCAAATAAGGGGCGCCTGGGTGGCGCAGTCGGTTAAGCGTCCGACTTCAGCCAGGTCACGATCTCGCGGTCTGTGAGTTCGAGCCCCGCGTCGGGCTCTGGGCTGATGGCTCAGAGCCTGGAGCCTGTTTCCAATTCTGTGTCTCCCTCTCTCTCTGCCCCTCCCCCGTTCATGCTTTGTCTCTCTGTGTCCCAAAAATAAATAAAAATGTTGAAAAAAAAATTTAAAAAAAAAAGAAACCAAGCAAATAAAACATTTCAATGCATAAAAATAATTTACTAAAAAAGTGAAGAAATACAAACTCATTAAAACCCCAGCCCTGAGGTCGACATCTGATTGAACTTCAAAAAGACAAATTAAAATAACTTTCAAAACTTTTAAAACCATACTTCTCTAAATCAGTAATGATCAACAAATGGCTAATTGGGCCTTTTAGAATATGCCATGTGGTTCTAGAAGCAAGTGTAAAGATAAATATTATTTTGTGATTTTTTTATTGATGATAAAATTCAAAGACCTAAAATAAGAGAGAAGACTATCATTAGCATTATAATGTAATTATAACAATGTTACATGATGACAAATTAGGAACAGAGAGGCCTCACAATTCTGTTGACTTAGCTCTGTTAGAGTAATTTATGTATCTCCTTTAAGTATCTATTTCTTCATTTATAAAATGCATAGTAGGGACTTCCACTTCCTAGATAAAATTGTCTATTTCTACTGCTAAATAAAATTTAAAACCCCTTAGACATTATATATAAATGATATAGATAGATAGATACCTATATATATATATATATATATATATATATATAAAGCAAACAAGAAAACTGAAAAGTGGAGAATAGAAGACCAGCTAGAAAACTCAAGACAAAAAGAACAACACAATAGCAAACTCTCTGGGCTTTCTTTTCTTCGTCTATCACACACTTGGAGATGAAGAAGACAGCAATCTGGAAATGCCAAGGAATGCAGACCAAAAAAAAAAAAAAAAAACCAAAAACAAAAACAAAAAAAAAACCCCACAATCTTGTTCTCTAGCCATAGAACCATGAAAGAGGCAGCCTAGCAAGGCAAGAAACATTTAGGAAATAACAGTTCTACTGGAGCCAAACACCATGGAATAAACAGTGACCCAAACACTACCAATATTGGCAAAGATTAGGTCAAGAACCAAGACTACCACCATTGCCAGGGTGCAGTGAAACACCCCAATATTCCCAGCAGATTATGTCAGAAAAGGCTGAGCAACAATCCAGGACTTTCAATGCTACCAGGCAGTAAGAGCACTCCCCTACCACAATGTCACCCTTTATCCATTCCAGTGTTGGAAAGGTGTCAGAGGAAGTCAGCTAAAATAGATTTGAATAATATCTTGAATATCAAAGTATAATACTCAAACTGTCAAGGACTCAATTAAAAATTACTCATCATATGAAGAAGACAGTACAGTTTTAAGAACCTGAGAGATTGCTAAACATGATAAAATCAAAGAAGGTGACATCATAGCACAGCATATTCAGGCTTCCAAAAACTAAAGAAGAAAAAGAGTAAATTTGAAAGCAGCCAGGGGCACCTGGGTGGCTCAGACAGTTAAGCATCTGACTTCAGTTCAGGTCATGATCTTGTGGTTCTTGAGTTCAAGCCCCGCATCAGGTTCTGTGCTGACAGCTCAGAGCCTGGAGCCTGGAGCCTGCTTTGAATTCTGTGTCTCCCTCTCTCTCTGCCCCTCCTCTGCTCACACTCTGTCTCTCTGTGTCTCTCAAAGATAAATACACATTTAAAAACTTAAAAAAATAAAATGAAATAAAATTATACAGTTAGAGTACTACTATAGTTAATTTTATACAATTATGACCTAATACTGCATCTTTATATTTGTTTATATTTCTCTTGACTGGGAATGGTGCCATGTGTGGTGTGTGCATAAATTTTGATAAATTTTAACTTTTTATAACATACTTATGTGTATTTTATGGTAGTAAATGATAAAATAGACCAGTTATCTACAAATATTTTGTGCATTCATGACATGCCTAACTTTTTCTTAATTTTTTCATATTTTTAGGCTATGCAGTTCATCCATGAGATTTCCTCAAATTGTTTCAAATCTCCAAAAATTTTTCCAATAAATTTATTGAAAAAAATCCATATATAAGTGGACCCATGCAGTTCAAACCCGTGTTGTTAAAGGGTCAGCTGTGTATCCATCTTACAGATAAGCTCACACTGGTTAAATAATTTGCCCCACACCACACAGCTGGTAAAAATAGACCAGGACAAATGTAAAATAGTAATGAGCAGAGATATTATAGGATTAAAGTTTAATGAGGGTTGAATGGAGAATTAAATCAACAAGTTGAAAGAACTTACCAGAGAACAGAAAAATGAAGAAAACTGATTAAAATCTAAATTAATCATATTTGAAAGTTTTAAATTTCATAAACAAAGAAAGCATTCTAAAAGGAATGCTTGAGTGGAGTCTGGGTGGTTCAGTCGGTTAAGCGTCCGACTTCCGCTCAGGTCATGATCTCACGGTCCGCGAGTTCGAGCCCCACGTCGGGCTCTATGCTGACAGCTCAGAGCCTGGAGCCTGCTTCAGATTCTGTGTCTCCCTCTCTCTCTGCCCCTCCCCTGCTTGCACTCTGTGTCTCTCTATCTCACAAATAAACATTAAAAATTTTTTTAAAAAAAGAAAGAAAGAAAAGAAAGCAGCCAGAGAGGGGAGCCTGGGTGGCTCAATTGGTTAGGAGTCCCACTTCAGCCCAGGTCATGATCTCAACAGTCCGTGAGTTCGAGCCCCGCGTCAGGTTCTGTGCTGACAGCTCAGAGCCTAGAGCCTGCTTTGGATTATGTCTCCCTCTCTCTCTGCCTCTTCCCCTGCTTGCACTCTGTCACTCACTTTCTAAAATAAATAAACATTTAAAAAAGAAAAGAAAAGAAAGAAAGAAAGCAGCCAGAGATACACAACACATTGCCTATAGGAGAAAGACAAAATGACACTAGATGTGTGTGTGAACAAAAAGATGGAAGCCACAAGGAATTTCCACAATATTTTTCAAGGGCTAAAAATAAAAGAACTATCAATGCAAAATCCTATATCGAGCAAAAATATCTTTCAGGAATGAAAAGAAAATCAAGACACTCTCTGATAAAGGAAAACGAAATTTGTCACCAGCAGATTTACCCTGGAAGGCTAGCTAAAGGAAGTTCACTAACAAAGGGGAAATGATAAAAAAAGTAATCTTAGAACATCAGAAATGAATAATACAGTATGCAAAAAGGTGAGTAATGACAGTAAATTTTTCTTCTGTCGAATTATCTAAATCACATTGGATGATTGAAACAAAAATTATAAGAGTGTATGATGATATGCTAACTAATTTGGATGTAAATTTTAAAAAATTAAAAATAAAATTTAAAAAATTAAAAACAAAATAGTGTATGATGCACTTTTAAAAGTATATACAAGAATTATTTAAGACAAATGAATTTTAAATGGGAAAGAATAAAGGGAGGTAAGCATTCTACACTTCATAACTGGTAATGACATTAATACGTTGTGAGAAGTTACATGTATAGAATGTAAAATCTAGTGCAACCATTTAAAAAGCTACCCAAAGAGGTTTATTTAAAAAAAAAAGACTAGATCAAAATGAAATTCTAAAAGAATGTTGAGTATACATTAATCAAAAGAAAAGAAGGTATGGCTATATTAAGATCATATAAAGTAGATATCAGACAAAAGGAAAGTATGAGAGACAGAAAGAGAGAGAGAAATATTACACAGAAATAAAAGAGTCAATCCACTAAGAAAACTTAGCAACCGTGAAGGTGTATGTACCAAACAAAAATATATGAGATGCAAAAAACGACAGAACTGGAAGAACCAAGAGCAAACCCTCAATTATAATTGGCAACTTCAACCCCCCCACCGCCCCCCCCGCCCCGCCTCAACATTCGACAGAACAACTAGAAATAAAGTAACCAGTGACACAGAATAATAGAACATCATGAACCATAGGATCGAATTTGCATTTATAAAACACTCCACCAAACACCACCACAATGCACATTCTTTTAAATAAAGTACCCAAAAAACAGGGACACCTGGCAGACTCAGTATGTAGAGTGCACAACTCTTGATCTCAGGGATTTAAGTTCAAGCCCCACATTGTGTGTAGAGATTACTATTTAAAAAAGCACCCACAAAACATATGCAAAGGATACACAATTTTCTGGGCCATAAAATAAGTCTCAACACATTTGAAAGAATTGATATCATATATAGTGTGTTCTCTGAACACCATGGGTTTAAACTTGAAAGCAAACTCAGAAAGAAAACAGTAAAATAACCAAATACTTTAAAATGAACCAACACACTTCTGAGTGATTCATAGATTAAAGAGCTATCTAGGGACACCTGGCTGGCTCAGGGTGGCTCAGTCTGCAGAGCTGTGACTTCTGATCTCGTGGTTATGAGTTTGAGTCCCATATTGGGTGTAGAGATTACTTAAAAATAAAATCTTCAAGGGGCACCTGGGTAGCTAAGTCAGTTAAGCATCCAACTCATGGTTTCAGCTCAGGTGAAGATCCCATGTTGGGCTCCTAGCTGACAGAATGAAGCCTGCTTAGGATTCCCTCTCTCCTTCTCTTTCTGCCCCTCCCCAAACCTCTCTCTCTCTCTCTCTCTCTCTCTCTCTCTCTCTCTCTCTCTCTCTCCCAAAAGAAATAAATAGACTTACAATAAAATAAAATAAAATATTCAAAAAAATAATCTCAAGAGGGATAAGAAAACACACTAAACAGAATGAAAGTGAAGTTGATTTATTTATTTTGAGATAGAGAAACAGAGAAAGAAAAAGAGAGTGCAAGTAGAGGAGGGGCAGAGAGAGAGGGAGAGAAAGAAAATCCTGAGCAGGCTCCACATCGCCAGTGCAGAACCTGCTATGGGGCTTGAATCCATGAACCATGAGATCATGACCCGAGCCAAAATCAAGAGTCAGATGCTTAACTGACTGAGCCACCCGAGGAACCCTGAAGCAGAAAAACATTAGATAAAGTCAATGGAACACAGAGTAGGTTCTTTTGAAAGATCATTAAAATTGATAAACCTATACCAAGACTGATAAAGAAAAAAAAATAAGAAAATACCAATCACCACTATCAAGAATGAAACAGGAGTTACCACTACAGAATCTGCAGACATCAAAAATAATAAAGAAAACCTACAGAGGCATCTGGCTGGCTCAGTCGGAAGAGTGTGCAACTCTTGATCTTGGGTTGTGGGTTTGAGCCCCACAGTGGGTGTAGAGATTAGTTAAAAATAAAATATTTTTTAAAAAAGAAAATAAATACTACAAACAAATCTCCACACATAAATTTGGCAATTTGATAAAATAGAGCAATTATTTGAAAAACACAAACTACCACAACTGACCCAATGTGTAAAAAAATTATTTTGATAGCCATATAACTATTAAGTAAATGTAACTTCTAACTATAAAACTCTAAAACAAATATAAAGTCCAAGATGGCCTCAGTATCTTTACCAAGTCTTTAAGAAAGAATTAATACAAATTATACAAAATCTCTTCTAGAAATTCAAAGAGGAAGGTATAATTCACAATTCTTATGATAAAGCCAGTGTTCAACTTTATAAACAAGAGTACAATAAATAAAAGTACAAAAATTTCTAATGAACATAGGCACAAGAATCTGGAACCAAACATCAACAAATAGAATCCAACAATATAGAAAAACCATTATACACATTGATTTGTATTCCAAGGATGCTACATTCTCTTAATATTTAAAAATCAATCAATGTAATTACCATATTAACAGACTAAAGAATGACAGGATCACATTAATTGCCATATACAAAAGCATATGACAAAATTCAACACTGATTCATGATGAAAAAAAAAAACAGTCATAAAAATAACAGTAGAGCAGGGGCACCTGGGTGGCTCGGTCGATTAAGCGCCTGCATCTTAAAATCTGCTCAGGTCATGATCTCATGGTTTATGAGATGGAGCCCTTTGACGGGCTCTGTGCTGACAGTGTGGAGCCTGCTTGGGGTTCTCTCTCTCCCTCTCTCTCTGCCCCACTTCCCCTCAAAAGAAATAAAATAAACTTTAAAAACATTAACAATAGAGTAGAGCTTCCTCAATCTGATAAATAGCATCTACACAAAAATCTTCTAACGTTACACTTGCTGGTTAAAGATACATGTTTCATCACCAGGATTAAAAGCAAGGCAAGGATGTCTACTCTGACTGTTCTTAATCCTTACTGTGCTAGAAGTTCTAGTTTCTAATAGAGCAAGAAAAAATTAAAAGCTATAGAAAAGAGAAAGGAAAAAATAAAACTATCAATATTTGCAGATGATATGATAGGAAATCAAACAAATCTACAAAAAAGCCCTGTTAGAATAAGTCTATTCAGCAAGGACACAGGAAAAAAGACAAATATAAAATATCAAATATATGCCTATATATAATCAATGAATACATGGACACTAATATTAAACTGTAATATGATTACAATTGCTCAAAAAAATACTTAAGTGTAAATCTAACAACATATGTTCATGACTTGTTTGCTGAAAACTATAAAATGCAGGTGAAAGAAATCAAACACCAAAATAAATCAAAAGACACAGTGTTCACAGACTGGAATACTCATGACAGTAAAGATATGGTTTCCCCACAAATTGATCTATAGGTTTGCCACAGTTCCTATCAAAGTACTTGCACAATTTGTGTAGACACAGACAAGCTTACTATAAAATTTAAACACAAATGTTCTAGCCCTCAAATAACTATAACAGTCTTCAAAAAGTAGAATCACATGTGAGGGGCATCACTCTACCTAATAGTAAGGGTTACTACACAGCTATAGAAATCATGGCAGGGGGATATGGGCAGAGGGGTCAGTGAAACAGAATAAAGAACCCACAAATGAACCCACAGGAATATGCTTATGTGATTTTTGGCAAAAGTGCAAAAGCAGTTTAATGGAATTAAGCTGGCCTTTAAACAAATGGTGCTGAAGCATTTGTACACGACTGGAAAACAAATGCACATCAACCTAAACCTTACAACTTAGACCACGATTAACTCTAAACAGATCACGGAATTTAATGTCAAATTTAAAAGCATAAAACTTTTTTTAAAAAATAGAAAAGGTGGGGCGCCTGGGTGGCGCAGTCGGTTAAGCGTCCGACTTCAGCCAGGTCACGATCTCGCGGTCCGTGAGTTCGAGCCCCGCGTCGGGCTCTGGGCTGATGGCCCAGAGCCTGGAGCCTGTTTCCGATTCTGTGTCTCCCTCTCTCTCTGCCCCTCCCCCGTTCATGCTCTGTCTTTCTCTGTCCCAAAAATAAAAATAAACGTTGAAAAAAAAAAATTTTTTAAAAAAATAAAAAAAAAAAAAAAAAAAAAAAAATAGAAAAGGTGAAATCTTTGGGATGTATGGCAAGGCAAACAGTTCTTAGACTTGTCATCGAAAACATAATGAATAAAAGAAAAATTGATAAATGGTACTGCATCAAAATTAAAGTTTGTTGATCTACAAAAGGCCCTCTTAAGAAAAAAAAGGCCATGAAAGAAAAATTTACATAGTGGGAGAAAATATTTATAAAACACACATCTGACAATGAGCTAGTATCTCTCAAATTTCAACAGTAAAAATAATAAATAAATAAGAAAAAGTAAAAAAGAAAATGAAAAAACAAAGCAAATCTAAAAATTAGAAAATGAACGGAAGATATGAAGATATTTCAGCAAAGAGGATATATTCACTTGAAAATTTATTCATATTACTAGCTTTTAGAGTAACGTAAATGAAAGCTGCCTCGCCTATCAAGATCACTAAAATAAATAAAGTGAAAACAGGAAATGTTGGAGAGGAGTGAAGAAACAATCATTTACATGTTACTCCTAAGAATGAAAAATGCTACAGCCACTGTGGACGTAGTTTGTAAGTTTCTTTTAGAAAACTAGACTTTTTCTTTTAAAAAACTTGTAACTGGGGCACCTGGGCCGCGCAGTCCGTTAAGCGTCCGACTTCAGCTCAGGTCACGATCTCGCGGTCCGTGAGTTCGAGCCCCGCGTCAGGCTCTGGGCTGATGGCTCAGAGCCTGGAGCCTGTTTCCGATTCTGTGTCTCCCTCTCTCTGCCCCTCCCCCGTTCATGCTCTGTCTCTCTCTGTCCCAAAAATAAATAAACGTTGAAAAAAAAATTTTTTTTAAAACTTGTAACTAACATGCAACCCAGCAGTTGTGCTCCCAGGTATTATCCCCCAAAATAAAATGTTCATTCTCAGGAAAACTTATACCTCAATTCTTATAACGTGTTATTCACAATAGCCAAATTCTAGAAGCAATTCCAATTTCCCTTTAGCAGGTGAAGGATTAAACAGACTGTGTCACGTGCCAATACTGCATACAACAACTGGGGTGGGGGAGATCCTAAGGAAACACACTGAGTGAAAAAGGCCAATATACATAACATTGCAGAAGTGATAAAATTATATAAATGGAAAACAAATTAGTTGTTGTCATGAATGAAGGTAAGGGTAGGATGGGAAGGAAGTGAAAATGTCTATACCAGGATATGAGGGATTCTTACAGGGATGGAAATATCCTGTGTCATGACCGTATCAATGTCAATGTCCCAGTTGTGACACCATACTCTAATTTTGCAAGATTTTATCCGGGGGAACCTGGTTAAAGGGTACACAGAATTTTTCTCTATTCTTTCTGAAAACTGCATGTGAACCTACAATTTTATTACAATAAAACAGTTTAATATAATGGAGAATTTCTCTATGGCCACACCAAAAGACTCATCATTTAAATTTCTCAAAATAAGTGTGATGGTGAAATGAGAATATCTTAAAGTAAAAGATCCACTTTGGAAATAAAAACTTCTGCTTGGTTTCAGTTTCACAGGCTGCCTATTTCTTATGTGACATTTGCCAAGCCACGTAACATTCCCCACTGATGGCAACATGCTTCCCACAGGTATAGAGAAAGTTGAGAACCAAGAAACTTAGGTTGGGATGTATAGGGAATAACAGATAAGCCAAAGATATACTTAAGACCATTTTTGTTGAAACATGGAAAACAAATCTTTTATGTCATTCGGATCATAAAATTTTAACTTCAAAAAAGTTTAATTTAAAAAGTGGATGATACTATCTATTTTGTGTATGGTACAAGAAATCAAATGGAATAATACTAATTATAATTGCAACAATAACCAACTCACAATTTCAGTCCTGCTTATGATGCTGAAGGAAGAGAACTGTGGATAATAAGAATATGATTGTTCTAGGGGGTAGGTAGTCAGACATAAAAAAAAAAACAGGACAAAATTGTATAATCTGAGGCTGTACTTCTATCTAGAAAACTCTTTAAACTGTCAGTTAAAACATTACACATTATTTCAGGATTGAATTTGAAGGAATTAACTTGCCATATTAATTAACACTATCCAATTTATGAGGCTATTCATTCCCGAATGTATAACACTTAGGAAACTCACACATATTTGTATCCTAAGTTACTTAAAGTATGGTCCATGGACAAGTGGCATTAGCATCTCCTGAGAGCTTATTTTCCATCTAGTGAATTGGAATCTGCATTTTGACAAGATCTTCAAGTGATTCATTTACATATTATAGTTGAAAAGCACCACTCTAGACAATCAGCAATTAGACTGACTACTGTGTGACGACATATTTCAACTTAGAAAATAAAAAATGTAATACTTTCTCGGGGTGCTTGGGCAGCTCAGTTCGTTTAGAGTCCAACTCTTGGTTTCATCTCAGGTCATGATCTCATGGTTTTGTGAGTTCAAGCCCCACATCGGGCTCTGTGCTGGCAGTTTGGAGCCTGTTTGGGATTCTCTCTCACCCTCTCTATCTGCCCCTCCCCAACTCATGCTGTCTCTGTCTCTCTCAAAAATAAATAAACTTGAAAAAATTTTTTAATTAAAAAAAGAAAGAAAAAATGTAATACTTTCTCTATGTAAGCATACCTTGTTTTATTGTGTTTTGTTTTATTGCCCTTTGCCAGTAATGCATTTTTCACGAATTGAAGGTTTTGGCAACCATGCATTCAGCAAGTCTGTAGACACAATTTTCCAATGGCATTTTGTTCCCCTCTTAACTCTATATGACATTTTGGTAATTCTCTCCCAATGTTTCAAACATTTTCATTATTATGCTTCTTATGTTGATCTATGATCAGTAACCTTTGATGGTGTTATTGTTAATTATTTTGGCGTACCACAAACCATACCCATAGAAGATGGCAAACTGAATCGATAAATGACATGAGTATTCTGACTGCTCCACTGACTGGCCTTTCCCTGTTCCTCTCCCACTCCTTGGCCCTCCCTAATCTCTGAGAAACAGTAATATTGAAATTAGGCCAATTAATAACTCTACCATGGCCTTTAAGCATTTAGGCAAAGAGTCACACATATTTCTTGCTTTACATTAAAAGTTTAGCAACACCTGGATGGCTCAGTGGGCTAAGCATCTGACTCTTGATTTCGGCTCAGGTCATGATCTCACAGCTCATGAGTTTGAGCCCCACATCAGGCTCTGCACTGACTGTGCAGAGCCTACTTGGGAATCTCTCCCTCCCTCTCTCACTGCCCCTCCCCCCCCCAAAAAAAATAAACTTTAACAAAAAAAGAGGAATGATTAAACTTAGTGAGGAAGGCATTTCAAAGCTGAGATAGGCTGAAACACTGGCCTTTTGTGCCAAACAGCTAAGTTTTGAATGCAAAGGAAAAGTTCTTGAAGAAAATTAGAAGTGCTATTCCAGTGAACCTACAAATAATAAGAAAGCAAAACAGCCTTATTGCAGACATGGAGAAAATTTTCATGGTCTGGATAGAAGATCAAACCAGCCACAACATTCAAGATTCTACCATTTGCACACATTTCAATTACAATAAGTGACATGGCCTACTTTTGTTAATTCTTTGTAAACTGTGCTATCAAAGCTGTCTTTGATAACCAAATCTCCCTCTGATCCTTTCCTTGGACTTTGTCTAGCAGGAATCCAAAGCATAATTCAAGCACTGCATAATACAAGCTAGCTATTAGTGTACCAACCTCCCAGGAGATGATTTTTGCTACTATATCACAATGTGAAACTGAATGTTTGGAAGATAAGAGGAAGAAACCAACCTGATCAAAGTCATCAAATCCTAATCCATCTGCCCTTAATCACATCCTTCTCTCATCCTCCTGAGAAACTTCTGCTTCCACATGCTCAGTCAGCCACCATTTAGTATAACTTAGTGACCAAAGGAGGATTGTTTCACCGGTAGTAGCACATTGTATCTAGTCAACTTTCTAGAAAACTTGAGGATACTTACAGAAGCTGTTCCAGAACATAAATTGTTTGATTACACATATATACTCTGAAGTCTGAGTGGCATGTGGTATATTTCCACTGTTTATTGAAAATTGCATGTAAATTTGAATCATTGTCTTAGTTTGGAAAGCATTAAATCACCTAAGTCTAGGGGCGCTTGGGTTGCTCAGTCGGTTAAGTGTCCGACTCTCGATTTTGGCTCAGGTCATGATCTCACAGTTTGTGATTTCAAGCCCCACATCTGGCTCTGTGCTGGCAGGGCAGGGTCTGCTTGGGATTCTTTCTCTCTTTCCCTCTCTCTGCCCTTCTCTGCTCGTGTGTGCCCCCTGCCTTCAAAATAAATAAACATCAAATTTTTTTTAAATCACCTAAGTCTATTTGAAATAAGGACCTTTATCCATTTAGTTTTTCACTGAAATATTTATTGATTGATTCCTAGTAGTGTGATTTTTATGTCAATTTAATTAATAATTAACGTAATTAATTCACTGATTTAAGTTGATTAACAGACCGAACTAATCAAATGCTAACTAGATGTTACTATTAATTTATTTTGCAGAAGTAACTAAAGTCCCTAATTAGTTGAATTTAAGGCAGATTATCATGTGCAGATAATTTAGCTGGGTCTATCTAAGTCTTTTGGAAGAACTTAAACGCAGGACTGAAGTTTCATCTGTGGAGAAAAGAACTGCTGAACAACATTTGATTTAGCCCATGCCCAGGTATTCAAACCATCTCATAATCTTCCCTTACTGACTGCCTGTCCTCAGGATTCAGGAATTGCATGACCAGTTTCCACAATATTGTGAGCAGATTCTTTGTAATCTCTCTCTTGCTGTTGCATATTCTCTCCCCCTACACATATATACACACTTTACCCTTGAACAATGCTGGTTTAAAGTGGATGGGTCCACTTATACCAAACTTTTTATAGTATAATACTGGAAATGTATTTGTCCTTTCTTACAATTTTCTTAATAACATTTTCTTTAGTTTGCTACATAAGAATACAGTATATATAATACATACATAAAATACGAGTTAATCCACTATTTATGTTAACAGTAACGCCTCCAGTCAACAGTATGCTATTAGTAGATAATTTGGGGGGTGTCAAAAGCTATACGCAAATTTTAAACTGCATGGGGGTGCTCGGCATTCCTAAACTCTGGGTTTTACAAGGTTCAGTTGAGTATATGTTTGTGTGTGTATGTATTTAAGATTAGTTTTTTAATGTTTATTTATTTTTGAGATAGACAGAGAGAGCGTGAGTGGGAGAGGGAGACATAGAATCCGAAGCAGGCTCCAGGCTCTGAGCTGTCAGCACAGAGCCCAATGCGGGGCTCGAACCCACAAACCATGAGATCATGACCTGAGCCAAAGTCTGACGTTTAACTCACTGAGCAATCCAGGTGCCCCAGTGCGTGTGTGTGTGTGTGTGTGTGTGTGTGTGTGTGTGTTTAATTAATTTTACGTGCCAATGTGGCTAGGCTGTAGTCCCCACTGACCTAAATGTTGCTGTGAAAGTATTTTACAGATGTGGTTAACATTTGGAATCAGTTGAGTGTATGTAAAGGAGATTACCCTCCACGATGTTGGTAATCGTCATCCAATCAGCTGAAGATGTTAGGAATATCCAGTTTCCCATATAAGAAAAGAAGAAGTGTGTCAAAGATATATAGATGTCAAATGTGTTACTTCATTTCTTATTAGTATATATTGATATGTATTACATATAACATATGTCATTTATATAACATATCTCGTATAGATCAGTAACAGATATAAGATATTGTACTGTATTGTCTAGGAGATTCAGAAAGATAAAGGGAGTTACCATTTAGTGGAAAGAATAAGACAAGTAGATATAATAAATATGTAATGCAAAGTGATAATAAAACTATAAAAGAGGTAAGATGATTTGGAAGTTCAAAGGAGGAAGTTACAGATAAACTGGAAAAACTCAAGAGGAGTGAACCTAATGATTTATCAGTTTATATATGATTTTATTTAGAGTATATATAAGACATACAGAAGTTGAAGTTTTGTTCTAGTTCTAAACTTACACAAAGTATACTACTTCCATTGCATATCCTTTTCACTATAAGCTCTGGAAAAACTGGCTGTGCTTTATGTTTAATAGATATGTAAATATACGATACATAAAGATAGAAAACTGATGAAGGATTAATCAAAATTCAGCAAATGAGTGTGATTTTTTATGGTGTTTAATACATGATACAGTTTAATTCAATATTTGGCTTAGAGATCAGTTGTCCTAAGGGCAAAATACACATTCTAATCCTTTGGTATCACATGGAAACAATTTAGAGTAAGAGCATGATTTGATTACAGTGTCCCTGAGGGAAAGAAATGTTTTTTCAATTTCATATTTTACCATGCCACATACAATAGTTTGTGTGCAGAGAGACCCTTAATAAAGACAAATAAAATATGTCTATGGCAACAATTACTCTTCATTTCTGGGACAAATCAAAATTTTGAATTTTGCTCAGACTTAATATTACTAATATGCTCATAGTCTATTTTATTTGGTAGAACAAATCACAGATGTCACAATAATGACATAATAAGTATCCTGCCCACAATTCCTCATTTGTTTTTGCCTCTAGTATGCCCTGTTCCTGCTCTAATAATGTCTCTTGTTTATTTCCTTTCATTTTCACTTTACATCTAGATAGCTGAAAAAACAAGTTATTTTTCATTGATGTACCTAAGAGTACTAAGATACAGTCATCAATGAATCTAACAGTCTTTTTCAAAATGAGAAAAGCATTCAGTTAAATTGAGCAGAGAGCATTTCCCACCTGGTCAAAAATGTAATATCAATCAGCGTCCTAGATAAAGAGCAAAATTAGGGTTTTAGCTAGGAAAGAAAAAGCACTTTCTCCATGCAGGATGAACACAGGGTTAATGCTGGCTGTCATGGTGTGAGAACCCACAAGGTGACAACACGACATATATACATAATAATAAGTTTAGGTTGAGTAAATTGCACCAAATGTCTCCCTGTTTACATTTATGAAGATCCATTTATAAGTGTATTATGTTACCTCCCAGATGAAATAAATAAAAAGCTCCAAGTACAGGGTTATAAGCTCTCTTCTATGCACTGCAAGATTCTCTCAGCAGGAAACACTATTCTTCAGGAGCAGGTACTATGACACATTTTTAATCAGAGTTCTACTAATTAATCCCCCTGGAACTGTGTATCAGAAAGAAGCAAGTGCACTCTTTTATTAAAATACAAGTCCTTTCCCTTACAAAATAGAAATTTTCATTTTCATTTACAAAAAAAAGGTTAGAGTTCACAAAGTTGGTTCCTATATGGTATTCAAGGAAAAAAATATGAGATCAGAAAACAACACAAACCTCAATCAGATGTTGAAGAGCTTGCAATTTACAAGGATAGGAATAGACTTAGTTGTTTCTTTAAAAGTTCTACCTGAATGAAGCCATTTAATTGAAATAAGACAATTCACTGAGTTAATAGCATAAATGCATCAGAATGAAGCTTACTAATATTATTTGCTTTGTCGAAAATAAACAAAGGAAAAAGCATAAAGACCACTTTTCACTACCTTTGGTAACTAACATTACATTGGTATCCCATGGTTGTAATATCCAGGAAATGTGGAATTTAAAGCTCTTGGATTAAGGATATGACTTCAACACAACTCAATTAAGGTGATAAGCGTCTAATTTATGCTACAATAACACGGTTACAAGGAGTGCTATATGATGAAGTATAAAGATACAGTGCCAAGTATCTAAAACAAGGAGAATCATCCTGTAAGAGAATGTAAGAAGGAGTGCCTGGGTGGCTCAGTTGGTTAAGTATCCGACTCTTGATTTCTGCTCAGGTCATGATCTCACAGTCCCTCAGTTTGAACCCCACATCGGGCTCTTCGCCTACAGTGTGGAACTTGCTTAGGATTCTCTGTCTCCCTCTCTCTCTGCCCCTCGCTGACTCATTCTTTCTCTCTCTCTCTCTCTCTCTCCCTATCTCTCTCTCTCCCTCTCAAAATAAATAAACGTTAAAAAAAAAAGTAAGGAAGAGTGCCCCTATGCTAATTACCTCCATTCCCATCTCCATTTTCTCTAAGTGTGACCCTCCAATGTGACTATTTTTTCTCAAGATTATTTTAGGTAGTGAAATAATTTATCTATATAGACTCAGCCTTAAGCTCATCTGAATTCAGTGAAAAGCCTACATTCATAAAGTTGTAGTATACAAACCCAACTAACTCATACCCAAGTAAAATAATTTGTGAAATCTGAAACAAAATCAGTTAACTGGGAAGAAAAATGTTAAACTCATTGCTTGGCCTTTCATACACAAAGCTCCTTCATGAATGTTAGATTGCTATGCAGCTGTTAAAAGTGTTTATTTTATATAAACCGTGGTTAAGAGTTATATCTCTTTAAATGCAAAACAAAAAACATAGAACAATATGTACGACAAATTGCAATTATGTAAAAACATGTGTGTAAGTGGATAAGGATAAGAAAGGAATACACAAGGATGAAAATAACTTCTGTTAGGATAGAATTTTTCTCTTTTATTTATTTGTTAATGTTTATTATTGAGAGAGAGAGAGAAAGCGCAAGCTGAGGAGGGGCAGAGAGAGAGGAAGGGACAGAGGATCTGAAGCGGGCTCTGGCTGACATCAGAGAGCCCAATGTGGGGTCGAACTCATGAATCATGAGATCTTGAGCTGAGCCAAAGTTGGGTTCTTAACTGACTGAGCCACCCAGATGCCCCAAGAATTTTTATCTTTTGAAAACTCCCTTAATACAATTGATCTATCAACTTTCTCACAAAAATAAAATCAACAAAAAATTCAAACAAAAAACCAATCTAGCCAAAAACATTCTAACTCATGGCTTAGTAAAAGATTCATTTCTAGCAATATACTTTAATATCACAAAACTGTATCACAGAATACACAGATAAAATTCAATACTCGTGTTAATAATGGGCCTTACCTTTTCCCATCCAAGAGTTTGCTCAGAGTATTTGAGAAAAGGAAGAACCAGTAGACAGTGCTATCCATTAACAGGATTTCTATAGTAGGAAAGATCTCATTTAAAACATTGAAATTTTGCATTTGAAAATCATACTCAGTGTCTTATCAACCTTTTCTGTTTTTATCTTGGGCTTGGAATATACTAGGTGCTCAATAAAGGCTTCTGAAAAATGAATAAAGGATTATTAATTATATCTGGTCACAAACTTTTCTGCTACAATCTACAGTAGCAACTGTGAATAAGATTTATCTGAGATGCCACGATAATTATATGTTTCAATATTGAAACATAATATTCAGTAATTTTTAAAAAACTAGTCTGCTGGATCAGAATGCCTCCACAATTTATTGTATGAAACTTTCCAAATATGTAGAAAACATGAAAATAAGATTTAAGGGGTGCTGGGTGGCTCAGTCAGTTAAGCAGCTGACTACAGCTCAGGGCATGATGTCACAGTTCGTGAGTTTGAGCCTTGTGTTGGGCTCTGTGCTGACAGCTTGGAGCCTGGAGCCTGCCTTGGATTCTGTGTCTCCTTTTCTCTCTGTCCCTTTCCTGCTTGCGCTCTGCCTTTCTCTCTCAAAAATAAGTAAACATTAAAAAAAATTTTTAAAAGAAAAGATTTTAAAAAATACAATTTTTTAAAAATAAGATTTAAAAATATGTAGGTTAACTGACTTTCAGGAATTTGAAATGAGTGGAAGAGAATAATAATGTATTCCACAAAGAATATATTCCAAAGATATATGGTAATATAAAATGTCATGAAAGCAACATAAGTCCTATTTTTCCTACATTTCATTACTATTCTTACACACACATAGGCAAGGGCACACATGTACAGACACACACACTCATGAGCTACAGTGTAAGCATGCAGTTAATAAAGGCAATGTGTGAGAACAGCCACAGATGACAAGAGACATCACTGGTATGAAATTTTTGTCCATGGTAATTTCCTAGGAAATCAGCCAGTTATCTAACAAATGATGTACATCAACCTGACCATTTTCCAGTGAAGCAACTGAGCTGGTATTGCAGAAATTCTTGAACCTTTAGAAGAGCATTTATTCTTTTTTTTTTTTAGGTTTATGTATTTATTTTGAGAGAGAGAGAGAGCATGAGTAGGGGAGGGGCAGAGAGAGATGGGGAGACACAGAATCCCAAGCAGGATCTGCACTATCAGCGCAGAGCCTGACACGGGGCTCCATCTCATGAACACTGAGATCATGACCCGAGCCAAAGTCAAGAGACGCTTAACCAACTGAGTCACTCAGGCATCCTTAGAAGAGCATTTATTGTAAGTTGCTTCCCTAATGTTTACAGAGAAAAACTTTTCTTACTACCTTGAATCAAATCTGTTGGCTAAAACTATGCATCGTTTTTCTAGGCTAATTTAATATATAATTATAAGATTACAATTTTACAACACTTCCAGAGCATATAAGATTTATTTCATATAACTCTAAGATGAAAGTTTGGGAAATTCCCCACCTGAACTACATTATGTGACACCTTCCATAGATAAAAGTCATTAACAGGCTAGCCCTATTAGACTTTATATATACATAGAGAAACACTGAAGATGAGATAAAGTTGGAGCCATACTGGGGCACCTGGGTGGCTCAGTCAGTTAAGTGTCTGACTCTCAATTTCGGCTCAGGTCGTGATTTCATGGTTGTGAGTTCGAGCCTCGTGTCAGGCTCTGCACTGATGGTATGGAGCTTGAGTGGGATTCTCTCTCTCCCTCTCTCTCTGCCCCTCCCTTGCTCACTCTCTCTGTCTCTCTCTCAAAATAAATAAATAGATAGATAGATAGATGAAATGAAATGAAACAAAATAAAATAAAGCAAATAAAATAAAATATGGAGCCATACTTCACACGCTGGCAATGAGAGCAGAAATACAGCAGCACATTCCTTGTGCCTTGCCTGCTTGACTGCAGCTGAGGCCAGCTGTGCCAGCAAATGAGGCGCCAGCGAGGCTCGCGTTTCCAAGCCCATCACTCACCAAGTCCTCCATCTCGAACACATCCGCACAGCAACAAAAGGCAAACACAGTGTCATGTTTCCCAGCTCTGTACCAAAGAGAGGATGGTCCATACTTGGTGTTTCCTATCTAACCACTCAATAGTAGGAACCCCCCCCCAAAAAAAAACAGGTCTGATTTTTCCTTACCTCTAACCTAGTGCCAGAGGGTGATCCAGAAACTACTATATTTATCGACCACCCTGCCCCATGCAATGACAGAAGTGGCCAGGTAGATATTTTTCTCTTCCTAGCAGAACCGACAGAGTCTGGCCATGAAGCTCACGGGCCTGAAGAGCAACCCAGACAGCAGGCTGGGGGAAAGGCTCTCTGTCCCACAAACTCAGTGTTCCCCATACCCCAGGTGGCACAATGAAGCATAGGGAGTCCCTTCTGCTCCCGTAGGCCTAACCAGCAGGGACTGAGGCATCATAAAAATGCTTTACCTAAAAATTATAAATTATCTTTAAACAAATGAAAAAATATGAAATCTAAGCAAACGTAAATAAGCATGGAAAAAAACCCAAATGGAAACCATACAACTGGAAAATGCAAAAAAAAAAAATGAAATAGAAAATTACTGCATCATCTCAATACAGAACTGAAAGAGGCTGAGAAAAGAATCAGTAAACTTCAGGACAGATCAGTAGAATTCACACAAGTTGAAAAGCAGAGAGCAGAGTAAGAGAAAAAGAACAGGGCCTCAGAAGTCTGTGAAACAAAACAAAAGATCCAACATTTGTATCAAGGGAATCCAAAAAAAAAAAAAAAAAAGAGGAAAAGAGGAATTGAGAAAGCAAGTTAGCATGTCAAAATGGCTACAGAAAGTTCTCTAAAAAGAAATGACATGAAACATTAAGGCTTAGAACTTCAGAAAGGAAAAAGAAAGGAAAGAAACAAAATAAGTGCAAATATAATAAACGATTCTTGTAATCATTTGTTTCTTAAGTCATATTTGATGTGGTACTCAATGTTTTTATGTTTGTATATTTTATTTCACATAGCAACCATGAATAAAACTATACGGAGTGAAGATTTTTGAAAAAGATGAAATTATTAATATGCAAATCATCCACTGAAAGGAGAGAGCAACAAGAAAAAACAAAGGAACAGTAAACAAATACGAAAATGGTAGAGTTATGCACCACATATAATAATTACCACATGTAAATGGTATAAATACACCAAAGAAAAGACAGAGATTAGCAGAATAGATTAAAAAAAAAAAAAAACAGGAGCCAACTATATTCTACATATACAAACAAGGAAATAAGTTGGTTGAGTATAAAAGAATGCAAAATATATTTGTAATTGAATACAAATATATTTATAATACACTAAACTAAAAGTAAGTTGCAGTAGCTCTGTTAATATCAGATCAAGTACACTTCAGAAGAAAAAAAATATGGTTATATATACAGTTAAAGTTAGGAAGTTAGAATATGCTTCATTAAAAACAAACTAGAACTAGTAACATATTTAAAGGTGAAATACTGAATGCTTTCCCCCTTTGATCCAGAACAATCCAAGGACAACTGCTGTCTTTAATCTTATTCATAATAATACTGGAAGTTTGAATCAGCACTATAAAGCAAGGAAAACAAAACACATACATATTTGAAAAAAAGAAGTAAAACTGTCTCTATTCTGCAGATGACTTGATCATCCATGTAAAGAATCTCAACAACTCTATTTTACGAAACAAATAAACAAAAACTTCCCTAGAATCAACAAGAGAGCTCATCTTAGTCATAGCACAAAATATCAGTTATTGCTTTTAGGAAAATAAAATTCTTAGATATAAACTGAGCAAAAGATTATAAGATACATAATTTAAAATATTTAACATACTCAAGGATTGTAAAACTCAAAATAGTAAAGATGCCAATTCTGCCTAAATTGGTATATAAATTTAGCACAATTTCTATCAAACTTCCAGCAAGTACTTTTGGAGACAAAATTATTCAAAACTTTATATGGAAAGGCACAGGACTTATAGAATCCAAAATACCATTTTGTTTTGTTTACTTTAGAGAGAGACTGGGAGCAGAGGACAGGGGCAGAGGGAGAGAGAGAGAGAGAGAGAGAGAGAGAGAGAATCTTAAGCAGACTCTATGCTCAGTGTGGAGCTTGATGTGGGGCTTGATCCCATGACCCCGGAATCATGACCTGAGCTAAAATCAAGAGTCAGACACTCAACTGAATGAGCCCCCCAGGTGCCCCAAATCTAAAATACTTTTGATGAAAAGGAAGTGGAAAGAATCATTTTTCCCAAGGATAAGTATTACACAGCAATAGTAATGAAAGAGTGGTATTGGTGAAGACACGGACATACAGAGAAATGTAACAAAATAGAGAACCCAGAAATACATCTACACAAATATCTTCAACTTACTTTTGACAAAGGTGCAAAAGCAATTCAACAGAGGAAGGAAAGAATTTTAAACAGATGGTGCCAGAGCAAGTGGACATCTATAGCCTAAGGAAATCTACTTTTACCTAAAACCTCACACCTTATACCAAAAAAAAAAAAAAAAAATTCAAAATGGAACAATTAAACCCCAGCACATATGGTCAACTAATACAGGACAAGGGAGTCAAGAATACCCAATGGAGAATGAATAGTCACTTCAACCAACAGTAATGGGAAAACTGGAGAAACACATGCAAAACACTAAGATTGACCCCATCTCAAACCACTGACAAGAATTAACTTCAAATGGAACAGTCTTAAATATAAGACCTGAGGGGCACCTCGGTGGCTCAGTCGGTTAAGCATCTAACTCTTGATTTCAGCTCAGGCCATGATCTCGCAGTTCGTGTTTTCCAGCCCCGCATCAGGCTCTGTGCTGACATTGCGGAGCCTGCTTGGGATTCTGTCTCTCCTTCTCTCTCTGCCCCTCCCTCGCTTGCACACTCATGCTCTCCCTCTCTCTCTCAAAATAAATAAATAAACTTAAAAAGAAATAAGACCTGATACCATAAAATTCCTAGAAAAAAAAAAACATAGGGAAAAACTCAACAATATTGTTCTTGGCAACAATTTTTTTTCATGATGCCAGAAGCACAAGCAACAGAAGCAAAAATCAACAGACATTACATCAAACTCAAAAGTTTCTACACAAAAATGGAAAAAAACAAAATGAAGATACAACCTACAGAATTAGAGAAAACATTTGCAAACCATATATTGGATAAGGGGTTAATATCCAAAATATGTCAAGGACTCAGTCGATTCAATAACAAAACCCCAAAGCATTTAACTAAACAATGGACAGAAGAACTAAAGAGGACATCTTCAAAGAGGACATCAAATTGGACAATAGAAACATGAAAATATACTCAAAATCACTAGTCAGCAGGGTAATGTAAATCAAAACATCCAGTGAAGTATCATTTCACACCTGGCAGAATGACAATCATCAAGAAGACAAGAGAAAACGGGTGCTGGTGAGGATGTGTGAAAAGAAAACATTTATGTATTGTTGGTGGGAATGTAAATTGATCTAACAACTATTGAAAACAATATGGAGATTCCTCAAACAAATTAATAGACCTCCCATAAGATCCAGTGATTGCACTTCTGAACATATACCCAAAGAAAATAAAAACAGGATTTCAATGACCTATCTGCACTCTCATGTTTAATGCAGCATTATTTACAGTAGCCAAGATATGGAAACAAAATGGCCATCGGTGGGCTGATGGATAAAAAAGATGTGCTACATATACGCAATGTAATAGTATTCAACCATGAGAAAGGAAGATATCCTCCCATTTGCCTCAACACAGATGAAACTTGAACACATGAGACTAAGCAAGATAAGTCAGAGAAAAATAAGTAGTGTATGATATCACTTATATGTGGAAACTTTAAAAGTTCAACCTATAAAAAACATATAGTACAATAGCAGTTATCAGGGGATGGGGCAGGAAGAGTGATAGTGCTTAAGGATACAAACTTATCACTAAAACAAGTAATAAGCATGCTATAGTGATCTAACATACAGTATAATGAATATAGACAATAATATTGTACTATAATTATGTAATGTAATAAATGTCATCACATGAGAAATAATATACAGTAGAACCTTGGTTTGCAGTTGAAATTCGTTCCAGAAACATGTGTGTAATCCAAAGCACTTATATATCAAAGAGAATTTCCTCATAAGAAAAAATAGAAACTCTGATGATTCATTCCACAACCCAAAAATATTCATATAAAAATGATTACAATACTGTAATAATGTAAAGACAATACAACTATACAAAAACATAAAGCAAATACAAAATATAAAAAAAAAATAAATTAACCTGTACTTTGAAACCCTTCGTGGCTGGTGTGTGTGAGGGAGACAAGAGAGAGGAGAGTTATTGTGTAGAACGACTTTCACTATCACTAACAGAACCACTGCTATCTATTGGCTCAATGGAATCTTGTTCTTCATGGGGGGCCATTTGTATACACTTGCACAGATGTTGACTATAGTACAGTATTAATAAACTCTTGTCATATACTGTATTTAATGTAACTGGCAATAAGGTCTATACCTGCAGGCAGCCTGACCTAGAATGAAGCAAAGGACTGTCCAGAGGTGCTTTGAAGTGACAAAAAAATACACTAGTGCTGGTTGTGGGCACTTTCCAACGTTCTGAAAAATCACTGATTTCTGCCAAACACAGTGGCCTGAGACTGAGCATCCGAGCATGGGAGATGATCACCCACAATCCGAGAGAGAGAGAGAGAGAGAGAGAGAGAGAGAAGAACCATTGGCTCACTTGTGATCATGTGAGGTTCAGCATCATGTACTACTTGTATTGCAAGACATCGCTCATTTATCAAGTTAAAATTTATTAGAAATGTTTGCTCGTCTTATAGAACATTCACAGAACAAGTTACTCAAAATCCAAGGCTTTACTGTATATATATATACATATACATGTCATCATCAAATACATATAAATGTATCAAAGAAATACATTATACATCTTAATATTCTGCAATGTTACCTGTCAAATGTAAATGTAATGTCAATTAAAATATGCTTATTGGACAATAATCACTTCAAATCTCTTTTTTTCGTTTTGTAGATAAAGAAAAACTTTAAAGATCTCACCTTCGATGACTGACAACTTTAACTACATAGAAATGAAAAGAATGATACTTCAGCTTTATCTTACCAAACCAATTCATTTTTAGTAGTGTTTGGAATATTCTAAATTCCAGAGATAAGATTGCATTTTGATGAACTGCTAGAGTGTCTGCAGCAAGGGAAAGGATAAATGAAACCAACATCAGAGTTCAAAATGCAGTTCTTAACTGCTTTGAAAAGAATTGTAAAGCATTTTAAGTAGCCACAAACAAAAGAAAGAAATATCTTTAAACAGAAGTTTTATTTGGTTATCTAGGAAATACTTCTGTCTCTGGAGGAATACATTTCATTTTCTGTTTAGTTATGTGAATTTCTTCTATGCATATGTATGCTTTTGTTATGCCAAACAGTATGGGGTGTTTTTAGTGCCTATTTCCTTCTCTCTACCTCTCTCTCTTTCAAAGTTAAAATTACAAATCTAGGAAGAGTATATTATTTTGTGGCAAAATATATACCTACAGGCAAAGCAGGAGATAACATTTAAGCATTGTTGCTATGGATAGAAACTTGAGCCCAGCAATATTTTCTAATTAGAAGTTCGCTCTGAGTCATTCTTTTCAAATCCATTAGGCTTTTAAATGCTAAACTGTGATTGGCTTTTCAAATATTGCTTGGATAATGGTTGTTGGAAAAAAGTTTTGAATCTGAAATAGTATATGAAACATGGTAATAGAAAGAAAGAAATGTCTTCTGGGCATCTCTACCTGTATTGTTAACAGGCAATTCTAAACAGTAATATCTTCTGCAGAACTCCATCATTTATACCACCAATTTTCCTGCTGGGTTCCCTATTCTGATAAATTGCCACAAATTTCTTCCAGATCCCAGATCAGACATCTTAGTTCATTAATTCTCCACAATGTCAGCACATTAAAGTAACCTAGATAGTTTGTTTTTAAATAAAAGACTGGTTATCTTAAGAGTATTTTTGATAGGAAAGGAAATTGATAGGAAAGGAAAGAGAGTCTCCACATACTCCCAGTCTCAAGAGAAGTTTCCGTTATTATTTTTACATCTTGTATCAGTGTGGTACAATTGTTAAAGCTGATGAATCAATATTGACACGTTATTATTCACTAAAGCCAGAGTTTACATTACGATTCGCTCTTTGTGTTACACATTCTATGGGTTTTAAAAGATATAGCATGACACATGTCCATCATTACTGTATTATACACAATAGTTGCACTGCCCAAAATATCTGTGCCATACCTATTCACCCCTCCCTCACTTAACCCACTACCTATGGCAACCACTGATCTTTTCAGTGTTTCCATAGTATTATAATAGGGCAAGATAGATTAAAATAGGCAGAGAGGGAAAGGTTAGGACCTGAGGTCCCTGGGTGGGGAAAAACACCTATTTTGGAACAATGCTAGGAGCATTTCACTACAGCAAACCCCTCAGACATAAGGTCCCTCTTAAGAATGTAACAGACACCACATACTCATCCTCAGGTTCCCCTCAGTAATTTCACAATCAAAATACCTAACTAAAAAAAGTAAATCATAAAACTTATGTTATACATGGGACAGTATGACCAGTCTGACTCCTCACACAATGGAGTCAAGCCAATCAGGAATGGACAACCCAGCACCTAGAGTTATCCAGCCAATAAGGGTAGAACCCGAGAAGGAACGAGGGGGAAGGGAAGGGAGGGCTGACCAGAACCTTATAAAGCAAGGACCCTTGCCTATAGTCACGAGTGTTCACTTTCGAGCATCCCCTCTCTGTAAAGACAGCTTTCATATTATTCTTAGTTTCTGATCTTATATCTAATAAACTTTTGCTTGCTGCTCATTTTGTGTCCAACTCTTCATTCTTCGAAGTAGCAAGACAACGAACCCCAGGTATTGAGGTAAAAAATCCTGCAACAGTATTGCCTTCACCACAATGTCATAGAATTGGAATCATTAAATATATAGCTTTTTCCGGACGGCTTCTTTCACTTAGCAATATGTTTTTAGTGTTCCTCCATGTGTTTTCATAGTTTGATAGCTAATTTCTTTTTATCTTGAAATAATATTTCATCACTAGATGTACCATAGTTTGTTTATCCATTCAACTATTGAAGAACATCTTGATTGGTTTTGTGTTGTGGCAATTATAATAAAGATGCTATAAACACTCATGTGCAGGTTTTTGTGTATATACAAGTTTTCAGCTTATTTGGGTATATACCAAAGAGCAAAACTCCTAGATTGAATGATGAGTATGTTGAGTTTTGTAAGAAACCATCAAACTGCCTTCCAATGGGCTATACCATTAAGCATTCCCATCAGGAATGAATGAGAATTCCCGCTGCTTCCCATTCTACTTGCATAGTTTTCAGTCTTTTGAATTTTAGCCATTCAAATAGGTGTGTACTAGTATCTTATTATTGTTTTAATTTGCAATTAACTAACGGTATGTGATGTATGATGAGCATTTTTTCACATGATTCTTTGCCATCTGCATATTTTCTTTGATGATGTGCCTGTTTTTATTGATTTGTTTTCTTATTGTTTAATTTTTAAAGATTCTTTATATATTTTGGATATTGGTACTTTATCATATATGTATTTTGCAAAGATTTTTCTCCTATACCATGGCTTATACTTTAATTATCTTAAGAGGGCCTTTCACAGGGCAGAAGTACTTAATGTTACTGAAGTCCAACTTACAATTTTTTCTTTCATGGATCATGATTTGGTGTTGTATCTAAAAGATCATCCCAAATCCAATGGTGACTCTCAGGTCACTCATGAAAATCAATAGAGGTGGTACCTAGGAAATAATATTTTTAAAGCTAGTAGGGAACAAGGGCACATGTCCCCAGTGATGTGGAAAACAAAGAAGATAAAATATTAAATTTCCTTACAAGAAATCTAAGTTCCTTACAACTTACAGCCCATTGACAAGTCTTTGAGACAGGCAGAGTGACATTCCTCTAGGAACTCAGCTGCCTTGATGATGACACTTTGCTAAGGTCAAAAGGCAATCTTAGCCCAACCTTCCAGGATCCTGTAAGTCTACTTTAACATATAAAACTTCCTTTGGAAACTTCCTTTATCTCTACCCACAACACCTAAGATATAGGTTGGCAATCAGACTTCAAGCTTATGGCTCACTGATACACATGTGAATGGTTTCATGACTGAGGTTTTCCTAGACAGTAGTAAGTGACCTTTTCCTAACAATAGCTAGTCTCCTTAAGGTCCTGGACACCTCGCTTCCAAAATTCCTTAGAGACTTATGCAATTCCCAACCCCCTCCCTCGAGGGGTTATATACTTGAAGGTATATCATCAGTCACCTGTCACAACTCCAGTGCAGCTCTTTCTGCCCACAGGTCCTGTCCCTGTGCTTTGATAAAATCACCTTTTTGCACCAAAGAAAGATGTCTCAAGAATCCTTTCTTGGCCATCTGCTCTGAACTCCAACATTTGTTTTCTTTCTTTTTTTTTTTTTTTAAGTTTATTTATTTATTTATTTTGAGAGAGAGAGAGAGAGAGAGAGAGAGAGAGAGAGACAGCAGGGGAGGGGCAGAAAGAGACGGAGAGAGAGAATCCCAAGCAGGCTCCATGCTCTCAGCTCAGAGCTCAATGGGGTGGGGGTGGGGGGCTTGATCCCATGACCATGAGACCATGACTTCATCACAAATCAAAAGTTGGACACTTAACTGTGTGAGCCACCCAGGTGCCCCAAACCCATTTCCATATCACCTAAGATGGGCCACTTTGGCATACAGATTATTTCAAGTTAAAAGTAATCAAAACCCAGCAGATGCAGGAAAAGCTCTCTGCCTTGCCCTCAACTGCCTAAATTTATATTGGAAAGGAGAACCTGTGCCAGGAAGACAGCTACTGATGAAGACTCCCCTTCACCTAAGAAACTTATGTACATAATAGTGCACCCCTTTTTTTCAAAACATCTCCTCCTTTCACATTCCTGCTAATGAGCCTTCTCCCCTTTGTATTGTTAGACCCTACCCCTCTCCTGAGCTCATATAAGTCCATGTTCCCTCTCGTCTTTGGAAGTTCATGTCTCTGTGGGTTCCCCATACATACACCTATTCAATTTGGTTTTTCCTGTTAATCTGTCTCATACCAATTTGACTCAAAGTCTAGCCAGAAGGACCACAGGGCAGAGGAAGATCTTCCTTCCCAACAAGCTCATCTCTGACCCTGTGATGCTGATGTGCTGGCACAGTGAGAAACTACTACTGTGGCAGCAATTTTGGAGTCATCTTTGGTTCAAACACTTCTCAAAGCCTAAGACCTCCTGCTTATGGAGACCTTGCTCAATCTGTTGATGAAAAATGCCTGTTACTCCTTCATTCTAAAGTATATGTGTGCTTATACATATAACACATATACATATAACATATAAACACATATACATATAAATCCATAGCTCATAAAGCCTTTGATGAGACACCAATGCAAGCCATTTCTTATAATGGAGCAAAACAACATTTCAGTATAAGAATTTTGTTGTCAAATCTTAGTTAGATCTAAAAGATATTACCAAGGGCACTAGGGTGACTCAGTAGGTTAAGCGTCTCACTCTTGGTTTCCTCTCAGGTCATGATTTCACAGTTTTGTGAGTTTGGGCCCCATGTGACTTCTGTGAGTTCAAGCCCCACTGGCAGTATGGAGCTTCCTTGGGTTTCTCTCTCTCTCTCTCCGCCCCTCCCCTACTCATGCTGTCTCTTCCTCTCTCAAAATAAATAAAAGTAAACTTTTAAAAAATTTTAAAAAATAAATATAAATTTTTTCCATACTCATAAGAAGAACCTCAGTATTAAAAATGATCATATGTTGGGGCACATCAGTGGCTCAATTAAGTATCTGCCTTCATCCCAGGTCATGATCCTATGTTTTGTGGGTTCAAACTCCACATCAGGCTCTCTGCTGTTGGCACAGAACTCACTTCAGATCCTCTGTCCCCACCCCCCGCTTGACCCTTCCCTGCTTGCTCATGTTCACTCTGTTTCTCTCAAAAATGAATAAATAAACTTAAAAATATTTTTAAAAATGATTATATGTTGCCATGTTCCACTGACATATTTTGCATCACAAATTGACTAAGAAACATATTTCTTTTGAAAGTAATATATCCCCTTCCCAAAAAAAGAAAGTAATGTATTCACATAGTGTCCTTTTGGATTCATTAAAAAGCACCCTACAACTATATCCTGGTACCACCATGTTCTATTTAGCTTTCCTTTGAATGACTTCCACATTCTCTCTCTCCAATACTTTCACTATCACTGCCATAATTCTGACCCTCATCGTGTTCCACAGATTTATCGTCTCCTTTCATGAAATATTTCCATTGGAGTCTCACTATATATATAAGAATAAAAGGCCAATTTATTTAGCAAGGCACGGAAGACTCCACAATTATGACATATCTACTTTAGCTCAGTATTAAAGCAAATCTGTCTCAAAACACAGTGTTTAGTTCACAGAAGTGATGGGAAGTATGAAAGATAAATTTACCAGATCTGGGTTCATTTTACTATTCATCAGCCTCCCTCCATTATTCCTTCCTAAAACATGACAATCCTCCTTCAACACTCATCCTAGCTCATCCTACAGAATGTTTCAACTTTAGAAGTCTTGCCCTTTCTCTGAAACCTAATTGTACTAAGATCCATTTTACCATATAGTTTATTTATTTGTTTCTAGTATTTAATGAATATCAACTCATCCTTCTGAGCAAAACTGTATGCTTCTTGAGGTCAGGAATCCAGTTTTTATTACTTGGTATCACCAACATCACCTACACCAGTCTCGTTACACAAAAGGTGATCATAAATTTAACTAGTTTGTTTATTATTTAGAAAATTCCAGGACTCTTCAATTACTTTAATATTTATGTATCACTCTACATTGTCCTTGTGCCACGAACTCTGCTAGGTACTAGAACTACAAAGATTAACAAGGTAGGTTCCCTGCCCCTAAAGAACTTACAATCTATTGAGGAAAATATGCTTGTAAATGTATCATATTAGAGGTGATAAGTACCCTCTTAGAGAGAAGCATAGGATTCTATGGCCACAAAGAAGATGACCAACTAACCCAAAGTGGGGTTGGAGAGTGGAGAAGCCTTCCTAAAGGAGATGACACTTAAGTTGGGTTGAGTCATAAGAAAGAATATAATTCATTCTTAGGTACACACCCAATAGAAATGAATGTACATATGTATCAAGAGACATATATGAGGATGATCATAACAGCTTGATTTGTAATAATCCTAAACTGGAAACTACTAAAGTGTCCATAAACAGTATAATGAATTTTAAAATGGTTGCAAATTGATACAATGAAACCCTACATAGCAATGAGAATATGTGAAATATTGCATCAAGCAACAACATGGATAAATCTCACAATGTTGAGCCAAGCAGACATATACAATGTAATACATGTATTTCATTTACATAGTTAGGAAAAGTGGTGAAAATAATCTATGGTGATAGTGGTTATGTTTGGGGAGAATGAAATACTTCGAGGGATTATGAAGAGATTTTATGCAATGTAAAGGGAATCCATGTTCTCGTTTTTCATCTGGGAGATGGTTATATGATGAGAAGCAAAAAACAGTTAAATTTTACTGAAACCCAGTCCTCTTCCACTTTTACAAGAGGTAAATAAAAGTGCAGGGATCATAGAGGGGCTTATAATCATGAAACAGAGATTTAAATTTATCCAACAGACAATTTGGAAGTAATGAACTATTTTAAGCAGAAAAAGGGATATAGTACTTTTTTAAACGATTTCTCCAGATACTTTAGGGAAAATAGTTTGGAGAGGATGAATAATAATGACACCCAAGAGGACAAAAGCGACAGCTATTAAAGTAGTTTAGGTGAGAAATAAAGTCATACAGTTGTAGTAAGGATGGAGAAAAAAAGAAGACATATTCTGGAAGTTTTGAAGGTAGTGCTGAATATAATTTGGGCATTATTTAAATTTAACACCCGAAGATAAGAGAGAAATTAAGAATGATTTGCTGGTTTTTTCATTTATGTGAATTCATTACATACAATAGATGGTGTGTTAGCCATAGGTGTTTGTTTAGATTTTAAGTTTGAACAGTTAGACAACAAGAGCTGCATAAGGCCGGCATCGGTCTACACTGGCCCTATATATTTAGGCTGTCCTAATCACCTTTTGTCCCTACATATATACCATAGGAAGCTATAAACACTTTAGTATTTCACATTTATCCACAATACTCTCTTGCTGTTCCTTAGCCATGGACTTGTTCTTGACTTTGTCCCTCTTTCCAGCCAACCCTGATCTAAATATTTATTGGCTGATCTTGATTCCTTAATTCAACTCTTTGTATTCTTGTGATACAGAATTTCTCCAACTGTAACTTGTAAACAAATAGAAATAGAAGGACAAGAGGAACTTAGCAATAATAAAGATTCTGAGGCCATTTCCATTGGAGATACCTGAAACATAAATACAGGATTCTGCTTATTTTGAAAAGATATAGATGGAATTTTATCTCCCATATATTCATAATTCGAAGCCCGAACCCACAATGTGATGGTATTTAGAAATGAGGCCATGGGGAGATAATTAGGTTTAGATGAGGTGATGGGAGGGGGCTGTCATGATGGAGCTAGTACCCTTCTAAGAAGAAGAAAAGACACCAGAGACCTCTCACTTGGCCACGAGATAACACAGTCGTAAGTACATGGCTGTCTGCAGCCAGGAAGAGAGCTCTCAGCAGAACAAGACCATGCTGGCACCCTAATTTAGGAATTCTAGCTTGCATAACATTGAAAAACGAATCTCTTGTTATTTAAGCCACTCACTCTATTGCATTCTGTTACTGCAACCAAAGCTAATAAAGGTATAGAAACCAAAGGCAAGAAACATAGCTGGCCTACATGATGGGACAAAACCAGGAATGAGAAGACTAACAGGAGCTCTAATTATTCTTTTCCTATGTCTGTAGTTACATGAGCTCTTGTCTCTATTCCTCTCTGGAATACTGCTTCAGTATTATCTCTTTCTCTGAAGATTGATTTTCTTAACTTTTCCATAAACATGATATAAACACACCATTGCCAGAATGGTAATCTCGGTTCCTGAGTCTGTATCTTCTCAGTTCAAGGGACCAAGAGAGACTCACTAGAATGTTGTGTCCCAATTCCAAATTCCTAGCAGAGAGAATATGAATTGTTCTCCTTGGATCAGCTGTCTATCCCTGGTTCAGTGACCTGTGGCCAGACCTTTAAGTCATATAACCCTTTACTCAACCAGTAGGCTGTACGAGAAGGCTAAGACATAGCTCCTGGACAATCTGTCACAGAACCTGCAAGAGATGTGAGTCCTCTGAGGTACTACGAACTCACTATTCCAGGCAGTGATCTGTACCTTTACAGATTTGACTGTTTTTATTAGCACATGTCTATGTGTTTGTTTCTTTCATTCCTCTTTTACAATGTTTGCCTTTTATAGTTCTATCTCCCCTCCACCTTCTCTTCTTTTTCTCTCTCTCTCCCTTCCTCTTCCCCGACTCTATCCCCCTTGCCCAGCCCTACCTTCCTCATATTGGTTTTAGAAGCCAGCAGTGCATTGATCCTTGTAAAATATACCTCTAACTATTATTAGGAACAGTAATTTAATGGAATATGATACTAAGAACAGATTGACATTGCCAAGGTTAATGGCCAAGTCATCTGTAACAAGATGTATTTAAAGTCAAATGGACTGTGTTATTCATGCCATTTGAAAATTTGAATAACATTAAGTTCATTTTTCTAAAATGTTCCACTGTTTCATCTTGGATAGATAACTGCCATAGTACCAACTTCAAACTATGGCTTCTTGGAGACCTCAGTCTTTAGATTCATTCCAGATGCCTTTCCCTATGAAAAAAAGAAAATGCCAGGGGAAATTGTAACATACAAGAAGAAAGGGAATGAACAACTATAGCATATAAATAACAAGTCCCCTGGGATTTTCAGGGGCAAGGTTCCACAAAGCGAAATGTATTGGCAGTCCAGTCACATATTACTCTACTCATTGGGAATGCACTCAAAGGCCAGTAGATTACTTTTGTACCAGGACCCACACTGATGTCCTTTGACAAAAGAATTTTACAAAAGGCTGCACTTTGGAAATTTCAGAACAAAGTCTTAACTCTAGAACCTCAGTACCTTGGTGAGACTTCAGTTACTTCATGGTTGCCAACTAGGTAGGCATTTGGTTACTTATGGTAATACTCCCCTGTAAAGAGCTACTGCTTTCTCTTTGATATAAGCTCATTCAAATATAAATAAAACAAAATAAAAAGGTAAATTAAAAAAATATATAAAACTACATTTTATCATATATATATATATATATATTCCCCAAATATATATTTGCCAACCAAACAATTCCTGATATATTTTCCTCCATAGAAAACAAAGGCCAATATGACCAACACAATGATCAACTCTTTATTATTAAAATTTTCTGCGTTGTTTACTTAAACAAATATTTACAGAGTACCTATTCCATATAAACACTGAATTATACTCAAAGGGGTACAAAAATATATATATGGCCTCTACATCTTAGAACTTAAAATCTAACAGGAAAAGGCAGACATATAGATGAGCTTATATTAGAGAAACTTAGATGTAGTATCATGTGCACAATGATGTAAAAGAGGAACACAGAGAAAACAGTCTTATACCAGTAGATGAGTTTGAGTCGGTCCCTGAGAAAAGTTTTAAGACATTAAAAAAAAAAATCCAGGCATAGGTAGGAAATGAATAGATGAGAAAAAATAAGAACCAGAATTGGAATGATACAAAAAAAGGAGATGGATGAAATATTGCAAAGAAAAATAGGTTAGACTTTGCGAACGATTGAGATATTTGTGGAAGGGAAAAAAGAGGAGAAAATGAAATTAAGGATAGCTACATTTTTAACATGTGGCGACTGGACAGATGGTGAAGTCCTAACAGAAACAACATATGAGATTGAGAACACGGGTTAAGAGAAGTAATGATGTAATTGATTTTATACATATTGAGTTTGAATTCCACAAATTTATCCATAAAAGTTATATAAGCAGAAAGCAGAGTGAAATGCATGTCCAAAATTAAATATAAGGGTGATAGTTAGACATAGGGATCATTAAATAAGAAGAGTCGAATTCACTAAAATTAAACCATGAAGGTAGAAAGGATAGAGTACATGAGAGTTATGCAAAGAGGTCTGGGGAACAAAAACCTCATGAAATCTATAAACAGAGAGTTGCCTATGAAGAACATTAACAGAGAGTTAAAAGAAGAATCTACAGAGAACTATGCCAAACCAAAATAGATGAGTTCTTAAAAGTAGGTAGTTAACAATGTCACATAGCGTTCTCATAGCGATTCGTGGGAAGTTTGTTATCTAGCAGAGGAAGTATAAATTAATCAAACTGTGAATTTTTTATCAAGTAAACAAAATAATCAATTTACTTTTTCAAGTGATTGTTACAATCTCATAATGTTACTGTATCAAAAAATCTATACAGTCCTTTCAAAGGAGGTTAAACACACACACACACACACACACAAGATTAGGTAACAAATGAATTGAGACAAAAAATTATACATAAAAGCACTTATACATATATGTGTATATTTTAAATGCCATAAAGCCTTGGTTTGTGAGCATAATTTGTTCCGGAAACATGCTTGTAATCCAAAGCACTTGTGTATCAAAGCAAATTTCAAGAACCATTGGCTCGGGGCGCCTGGGTGGCACAGTCGGTTAAGCGTCCGACTTCAGCCAGGTCACGATCTCGCGGTCCGTGAGTTCGAGCCCCGCGTCGGGCTCTGGGCTGATGATGGCCCAGAGCCTGGAGCCTGCTTCCGATTCTGTGTCTCCCTCTCTCTTTGCCCCTCCCCCGTTCATGCTCTGTCTCTCTCTGTCCCAAAAATAAATAAACGTTGAAAAAAAAAAATTTAAAAAAAAAAAAAAGAACCATTGGCTCAGTTGTGATCATGTGACATACCACATCACGTACTACTCGTATTGCAAGACATCGCTTGTTTATTAAGTTAAAATTTATTAGAAATGTTTTCTCATCTTGCAGAACACTCACAGAATAAGTTACTTGCAATCTAAGGTTTTATTGTAGTTATACAGATCCCGAGTTCTGTGTACATCAATCTAAGAATGAGGATATGGTAAGTATGTACATAACTCAACCTCATTAGAAAGTTCTTCCCTCTCTGGGTTAAAATGGACTATATTTAATACCTGGGTATAAACTATCATCTGACTGAGGCCAAATCTTTCTTCTCTGACTCTCCATAAAATCCAGTGGGTAACTATTTTGCCAGAAACCAAACACCAACCTCCATATAGTATTTTTGCATCCCAGATTCTGTTATACTGCCTATTGTAGCTTGAAAGGACAGATATGCTATTGCCACTTTTAAGCCTTCATATTGGACAATCCTTGCACACTCATTTAAATCATTCTAAATGATTCATTGTGGAAGGATAATTTGGGAATGGATTATTAATGGAAGCACCTTGCCAGCAACTTCATAGTAGATCCTGGAGGAGCTCGTTGCTTAAAAGGGTTTCTGTTCAAAGAATGTTTTGAAAAGAAAATCCCAACCTAGATATACTCCAGACTACTACCATGGTTTAAAGTATTACTAAAAATTGGAGAGTTCCATACTGGAACTCATTGAAAGATATGATAAATGGATTATTATTCCTAACACAGACTCTGCACGGCATTGGGATCGCAGCAGGGAAGAACAATTACAAGATATGGTAAGTACCTGCCCTTTACCCCTCAAAACATATTTATTATCTACTCAGCTTGTAGGTTATGCTTTGTTTATAAGATGTCAAGGGCTTTAAATATTAAAAATATATTTAGGGGCGCCTGGGTGGCTCAGTCGGTTAAGCGGCCGACTTCGGCTCAGGTCACGATCTCACGGTCCGTGAGTTCGAGCCCCGCGTCGGGCTCTGTGCTGACAGCTCGGAGCCCGGAGCCTGTTTCAGATTCTGTGTCTCCCTCTCTCTGACCCTCCCCCATTCATGCTCTGTCTCTCTCTGTCTCCAAAATAAATAAACATTTAAAAAATATATATATATATTTAAAACACATAAGTTGGTTTAAGTTAACACCTTCAGAATTAGCCCCAGGGAGCCAAGCTAAGTGAACTGCTTTCACACAAAAAGTCTTCTGATTAGGCTCAAAGTGTGATATAAGTTAAAATTGATTGCATTTGAAATTTATCTGTAAACTGAGAAATAATTTTTGGGCTTGCTACATGTTATCCCTTATTTTGAAAATGATATCACACTCACCTTTAGCTAATCAGAAAAATGTATCCGGTGAAAAATCAGAAAAATGTATCAGATACACATAGCATATTTCACAGCAAAGTTGACACAAAAACAAGATCTATCTAAATCCACATTTGGAACAGATAGGTAACTGGTTAGAGGGGCTTCTGCTGCCAAAGACATTTGAGAAGGTTATACTATACCTTCCCCAATATCACAAAGTAGAGATTCTCTCCACCATATTCTAACATAGTATTTCTATGGCTCCGGTCCCAAAGCAACATAAATTTTAGCCAAGATTTTAAAATATCCAAAGACCATTATCTGCAAGAAGGCTAGGAGATATGGGTGGGAAGAACTGTTGATAATATAACTCCATGATGTGGTTCTCAATATTCACAGTGCAACAACCATTGTTCCAGTCCCTTGGCTGGGAGTAAGAAGTTAAATGACACCAATCTATTTTAGACTTCTATCTTCCCTTGAGATCATCACTAGTAGTCCACCTCAAGTCCAAAATTTGAAGAATACATAAAAATATTGTGAGAAAGTATGATGAAAATTCATTCATGGGCCTAAAGGATATTTCTACTTCCAGTAGGGAAAAACAAGTTGATTGCCTTGTTGAACAAAATGAGTGTTCTGGTCCTGCTTCAAAACAGTCCTATTTATGGAACATACCTATTAACACCATAATAATTTACCCTATATGCAAACCCAGTTGGAATTTTCTCTAGTTACATTTACCCTACTCAGATCACCCCTTTGCTTTGTGTGGATGCACATCTAATTTTTATACTACATGCATTTATACTCACTTATTAACTAAGGACTATGCCTTCTGTTTATTCACAGACAACCCACGTATTCCGTAATGCCTAGTTAAGGGTTCTATGTAACTTTCAGTGTGATCTGCACAGAGCAGACATTCAATAAATGTTTATGCTTAATAACAAAATTAACATAAATAAAGTGAGCAGTCAATAAATAATTGCTGATTGACTAGAGTTGTTATTCTGAACATTTTTCTAAAAATCACTCAGGAGAATTAGTTTTCAAATCAAAGTCATTCATTTGGTACCATTCATCATGTTTATGTAATGGAACACAAAATGGCATAATAATTTATTTTGAAATAAGCCTCCCAGCTTATCACATTCAAGAATCTCTCCCCAGTGACTACTGCTGACCCCAGTATCAGGAGCTTCATTTTAAGAGTGAATTGTCCAAATTCACTGAATACTCTCCTTTGAAACCTCATCATGTTCTAAATTTTGCCATGAGCTGAAATCATTTCACTTCACCTGTGCATGAACAGTAGATAAATAGGTACTGTGCACAAAAGTACGTCATGTCCTGCATGACAGGAGTCTAATACGATAAATGAGTTTTTGTGGAAAAGAAAAACTTTCCAGGTAATGAAGGCCAATATTAAGTTAGAAGGAATAGAGCCTTAAATTATTTAAATCAAGGGGATGTTCCCTGAGATAAATAATTTGGTACTGTTGCATATAACTCTCAGTACTTTGGTGTAATATTCTGAATGTATAACTTAATAGAAAGTATGCCCGAAGTGAGTTAAGTCATGACTAATAGAACAAATTTTACAAAATTGTAGTAAAATGCCAACTGTTTACTTTGCAAGTAGTCTCCCCTTAGAAATTGGTATAATCAATCTCTGACACCAATCCTAGTCAGCATATGGAATAGCTTAAGTATCTGTTGTATACACACACACACAAAACTGGTTCTCAGAGGAAATGTCCCCATTGATTGATTTTAAGGTATAGTCTCTCTAAATTAAGATTGCCCTATTTTACCCAGGAATATTCTTTTCTTCACAGAAAATGTCATTTCTTTCACAAAGCTATTGTCAGTCTTCTAATTCTTTCCACAGCCCCCTTCAGACGGCCTCCTGCAGGTCACAGAGTGAATAAGCATTCTAAAATGGTAAGATCATCCTGTGACTTCACTCATGTTTTTCTTTTTTTAATATTTATTTATTTTTGAGAGAGAGAGACAGAGAGAGAGACAGACAGAGAGCACGAGCAGGGGAGGGGCAGCGAGAGAGGGAGACACAGAATCTGAAGCAGGCTCCAGGCTCTGAGCTGTCAGCACAGAGCCCGATGGGGGCTCGAACTCACGAGCTGTGAGATCATGCCCTGAGCCAAAGCCGGACGCTCAACCGACTGAGCCACCCAGGTGCCCCTTAACTCATATTTTTCTTATCTTCATTTAAACATGGCACAAAATAGTGTATTCCCACCACACACACACACACACACGCTACAAGTTTACAAGATATGGAACTTAAAAGTATCCTTTACTACCAAGACATTTACAGAATATAAGTGCCCAGATCCCCCAAATCTTTCTTTAAAATAAGAACTATCTTTCAAGACCTGTTTCCAGTGGTCCTATGTCCCAGAAAAAACTCAGATGGCATGTCATCTATCAATCGTCTACACACTAAAAAGCACCTGGTAATCAGTCTATTCCAGGATAAGGTGAAGCAAACATATGAGAATTTCTCCTTATGCATTTAAATTGCCGTTCTAAAAGGCTTCTCCTTTTGTGACTCCACATTTTCCTAATTATTTTAATTGCCTGAGCAATTATCATTTGTCAGCTCAGAAATTAAAGGGAAACAATGATAAATACCAGACTTTGGGTATTTATTCTTAGCACTAATAACTTTTTGCTTATTACCTCAATTTAAACAGCAATATTTTACTTTGAGTGAGAGTTATTTTTAATTCAACAAGTAGCTAAAACCTTTTATGCTTTCCCTAAAGTGATGCCTCACAGATGAGGTGAGCTACAAGTAAAAAAGCACACTGAAAATTTTCTTTTCATATAAAAGCATACGGTCATAGCTGCACATCTCTTTTCAGAGTTCACATGGGATGAAGGTGGTGTGGAGGAAAAATATGTCAATAAAAAACCCACAAATGCTCCATGGGAGAATTCCACATTTGTTTATGATTAGAAAGTCACAAGAGAATATCTTTCCCACTCTAAAAAGGAGAACAAGTTGTAAAAGCCACAATGATCATATTTTTAACACATTAAGGTGGCTGAGGAGGCAAGGTATACCAAATAATCTAAATTACATAAAGTCATGAACCCTTTATAGGAGACAAGAGACACATAACTTATTTTCCAAGCAAAGCAAGAGGAGCAGCAAACTTGTCACAGACTGAAGAAAAAACAAAAAGCCAATATATTTACTAACTTTTGGCCACCGCGTGTGGGCTGGAATGTTGGAGTAGAACCCTGCAAAGCCCTAGTCACTTGGCAATCTGCATCAACTGCCAATCTTTTCTTATGGACATTTCACAAAGGGCACTGCAGCAGCATACCAAAGGCTGCTGACAGGATAGGAGAGAGAGAAAAACTTCAAAGGTGAATAGGACCATCACTGAATTAATGGCATGGACACATCAATGGTTGGGACATTAAACCACTATAGGATGTTGAGATACACGAGGCTTCACCAAGTGTAAGAAATGGCCCACCAAAGAATAAGGGCACATTAGCAGGATGAAGATACATAAACCTAGGCTTGCTGAAGTAGAGCTACATACAGAGCAGAGAAAATTATCCTAAGATTTAAAATGCTGGTGTTTGAGCTACAGAGCAAAAGAAAAAAAGCCTGTGTGGTTTGGAATTTGACAGCTGGATATGAGGAGGATGAAATCAGAATTCAGGGAGGATGAGACATCCAAAAATGAATACACAGAAAGTAAAACCCAAGAAAAGAGCACAAGGTTCCCTTGCATGTTTCAATAAATACTAAGCTGAATGAACGTAGATTGAAATTTCACAAGGTCAGGCGAGGAACAAGTATCAGGTAAGGGACAACTGCTAGAGGACAGCAGCAAGCAGAACAACTATCACCGTTCCTAAGACTGAGAGCTCTTTGATTGTCCAGCAATCAGAGGACAGGGACATCACTGAATTAACAAAGCATTCAGTATGGACACCAGGAAGGTCATAACATAGGGACAGAACTAAATTGGAACTAGCAAATACAATTCTAGAGCCACCCCTAAGAATGTTTTAAAAAAATACTCAAAAGGATATAACCAATTCACAAATATCTTCACAGCCTGTCAGAATAAAATTCATTGTTTTTAAATAGAGAGACAAGAATAAACAGACACACAACAAAATAGTATTCACAACATCCAGGACACAATAAAACTTAACGGACAATTGAAAAAGCAGGAAATTGGTACCAGGAATTAGAGGGAGAGGGAAACAGGTACTTGTTGTTCAACACGTAAATATTCAGCTATACAACATAAATAAGTTCCAGAGATATGCTGAATAACTTAGTACTTATAGATAAAATTATAGTATTGTGCATTTAAAATGTTAAAGAATAGGGGTGCCTATCTGGCTTAGTCAGAAGAGCATGTGACCCTTGACCTCAGTGTCATTTTTTAATCCCGACATTTTTTTACGGTTTATTTATTTATTTTGAGAGAGAGAGAGAGAGAGAGACTGTGTGTGTGTGTGTGTGTGTGTGTGTGTGTGTATGTGTGTGTGCATGTGAGTGGGGAAAGGGCAGAGAGAGAGAGAAAGAGAGAGAGAGAGAGAGAGAGAGAGAGAGAGAGAGAGAGAGAGAGAGAGAATCCCAAGCAGGCTACACACTGCCGGCACACAGCCCCACTCAGAGCTCGATCTCACCAACTGCGAGATCATGACCTGAGCTGAAATCAAGAGTCAGATACCCAATTAACTGAGCCACCCAGGCACCTCTCAGTTGTGAGTTTGAGCCCCACAATGGGTGTAGAGATTACTTAAATAAAAAATTTTTAAAAATAAAAATTAAATAAAATGTTAAAGAATAAATCTCAGGTCCAGTATTTGACAAAATCCTATATATTTTCATGAAAAAAAAAAGATATATAAGGAAATTTCCTTAATCTCATATAAGACATCTATGGACAACCACAGGTAACATCATATTAAATTATGAAGACTGTGTGCTTTCCTACTAAGACTGGAAAGAAGACAGAGATGTTTCTCTTGCCACTTACATTCAACATTATACTGGAGGTTTTTACCAGGTCACTTTAAGCAAAATAATAAAATAAAATAAAAGGAAACCATATTGGAAAGGAAGACTGTCTAATCATAAATGACATGATATAGGGGCACCTGGGTGGCTCAGTCAGTTACGCGTCCAACTTCGGCTTAGGCCATGATCTCACGGTCCATGAGTTCGAGCCCCATATCAGGCTCTGTGCTGTCAGTTCAGAGCCTGGAGCTTGCTTTGGATTCTGCGTCTCCCTCTCTCTCTGTCCCTCCCCCACTCACACACACACTCTCTCTGTCTCCCAAAAAATGAATAAACATTAAAAAAAATTTTAAATAAATGACATGATATTGTATTAGGAAAATCCTAACAAATTCACTAAAAGACTATTAAAACTCATTAAAATTTCATCCAAGTAACAGGATATGAGATCAATACACAAAAATCAATTGTACCTATACATTAGCTATGAAAACTCTAGAAATGGAATTAAGAAAATGACTCCATTACCATGACATGAAGAAGCATAAAATACGTAGAAAAAAACTTAACAAAAAAATTTGCAAACGTACCCTTTGAAAACTACAAAACATTGCTAAAAAGTAAATACTGAGAACAAACTGAGGGTTGATGGGGGGTGGGGGGAAGGGGAAAGTGGGTGATGGGCATTGAGGAGGGTACCTGTTGGGATGAACACTGGGTGGTGTATGGAAACCAATTTGACAATAAATTTAATGAAAGAAAGAAAGAAAGAAAGAAAGAAAGAAAGAAAGAAAGAAAGAAAGAAAGAATAAATGGGAAAAAAGTAAATATAGAAGATCTAAATAAATGGAAAGACAAACCATGTTCATGGGTCAGAAATTTAATATTGACAAAAATCCCTAAAAATTCTACATATCCAATTAATCATCTAAAAATCCCAGCTGACTTTCATGCAGAAATGTACAAAATTATCATAATATTTGTACAGAAATGTAAAAACAAAACAAAACAGAAAAGACAAAATGATACTTAAAATGAAGAACAAGTTGGAGGACTCACATATCCCAATTTTAACACTTATTACAAAGCTATAGTGTGTGTGACATTGTGACATCTTTTTCAAGTGAAACTGGGACAAGAATAGATATATGGACCAAAGGAATGGAATTGAGCACATAAAAATAAATTGATAAATCTACGGTCATTTTATTTAAACAAGGGTGCCATGCCAATTCAACAGAGAAAAATAGTCTCTATTAACAAATGTTGCTGTGATAAGTGAGTATTGTTATGCAAAGAATGAAGTTGGACCTCCATCTTACACTATATGCAAAAATTAACTGAAATATATACCTATATTTAAGAGCTAAAGTGGTAAACCTCTCAGGAGAAAATACAAGAGAAAAAGTTCAGGATCTTACATAAGGCAATACTTTGTTAAGATATGACACAAAATGCACAAGTGATAAAAGAATAGATGAATTACACTAAAGAAAATTTAAAACTTTTCTGCTTTTTGGTCTTCATTAAGAAACTAAAAAGATGGGGCGCCTGGGTGGCGCAGTCGGTTGGGCGTCCGACTTCAGCCAGGTCACGATCTCGCGGTCCGTGAGTTCGAGCCCCACGTCAGGCTCTGGGCTGATGGCTCGGAGCCTGGAGCCTGTTTCCGATTCTGTGTCTCCCTCTCTCTCTGCCCCTCCCCCGTTCATGCTCTGTCTCTCTCTGTCCCAAAAATAAATGAAAAAACGTTGAAAAAAATATTTAAAAAATAAAAAAAAAAAAGAAAAGAAAGAAACTAAAAAGATAACTCAAAGAATGAGTATAAGTTTTTTCAAATCATGTCTCATAAGAAATTTGTATGTAGAAAAAAATATAAATAATAATCTTCAACTCAACAATAAAAACACAATCAATTTAAAAATGGGCAAAGGACTTGAATTGACCTTACTCCAAAGATATTCCAGAATGGCCAGTATGCATAAGAAAATAATGTCAACAACATTAGTCATTAGGAAAATTCAAATGAAAACCACAATGAGATATTACTTCATCCTTACTGGAAAAGCTATAATAATAATAATAATAATAATAATAAGGAAGAGGAGGTAGAGAAGGAAGAAGAAAGGAAGGAAGAAAGGAAGGAAGGAAAAGGAGGGAGGAAGGGAGGGAAGAAAAACAAGGACTGTAGGGGTTGTTGAAAAATTGAAAACCTAATACACCACTAGTTGAAATATCAAATGCTTTGGTATCTGAGAAAAACAATTGGGGTTTCAATACTGGTTTCAAAATATTGTACAATAAGATTATTTTTAATTACTTCAAGAAATAAGGTTAAAAATAACATAAGTTAAACAGTAGGACAAAGCCATTCTTAAGTTTAATATACAGATGCATGCATGAAGTCGTTCATGTTTACAAGAATTCAACCATTCAAGTGAGCTTTAACTCTTTTTTTTCCAACAGCAAATGCAAAAAGCAAAATATGATCTATTACTTAATTATAAGATAAAACTTTAAGTGAATAATCTCTTTTATGTGTCCTCATAATGGTGACATTACAGTTTGCCCAACATCCTTAAGTTGATTTTAAAAATTACTTTCATAGAGCTATTTCTTTTTTTATTTTTTTTTAAAATTTTTTTTTTCAAAGTTTATTTATTTTTGGGACAGAGAGAGACAGAGCATGAACGGGGGAGGGGCAGAGAGAGAGGGAGACACAGAATCGGAAACAGGCTCCAGGCTCTGAGCCATCAGCCCAGAGCCCGACGCGGGGCTCGAACTCACGGACCGCGAGATCGTGACCTGGCTGAAGTCGGACGCTTAACCGACTGCGCCACCCAGGCGCCCCAATCATAGAGCTATTTCTTATGGTGTATGTGTTTAACATCATGGTAACGTTTAATACCATAAAACTACATGCATCTGCAACCTACACAACGAGGCTTGAGTGTACAGCTTTCTGATGGCCTGGGTTTGACTTTGAGCCAAATTTTAGTATTTACAGAATGAAAGAATTATATCCTTCATATATTCAGCAATCCTTCATCAAAATTCTTTTTTTTTTTTCCAAACAAGTTTTAGATGAGTTAGAAGTATAGCAAATCTCAACAGGGACCAGGAGAGTAAAATAAATGAAAGAAATGGGATATTTTAAATTAAAAAAAACTACAAATACAATGAAAAATGATATTTAACATATGGCTACCTCCATTTGAGAGGTTGGGTGTACGGTAGAGTCTATAACTATCAACCAGTTGATTTTTACTATAACCAAAATATGTGACATATGTTGCCAGATCTCTTACTTTTCTTTGCATATCACTCAGAGATCAGATAAAAGAAACCATAAACCACTAAGACTCTTTTAAGAATGAAAAATAAAGGGCTTCAACACAAAGAAACCAAACGATGGCAATTTGTTGAGGCTGGGTGTCGAAGAATGAATGGCAGGAGAACAATGAAGAATCTGACCTCAAGTAAAATGCCAACACAACTTCAATCTGGAAAGTGAGAAATCCTGAATTTTTCCCTTGAACTGTTGACTCTATGAAAGATTCTAAAATCCAGGGGGTGCCTGGGTGGCTCAGTCAGTTAAGCATCCCAGTCTTGGTTTTGGCTCAGGTCATGATCTCGTGGCTTCATGGGTTTGAGCCTTGCATCGGGCTTTGTGCTGGAAGCCTGCTTGGGATTCTCTCTCTCTCTCCATTTCTCTCTGCCCCTCCCCGACTTGTGCTATCTCTGTCTCTCTCAAAATAAATAAACTTAAAAAAAATATTCCAAAATGGAATAAGTATTGGTAAAAGAGTCACTCAAAATAGAGTCAGAAGTATATTGAGGGAGTAGTGCCTATGTACATCTCCTGTTTAAATTCTCTAGATGACATGAAAATTGACTTTCTATTAGTTGCAAATTCAACCACCTCCCAGAAAATATGCTTTACATTGGAGTGAAATAAATATAATGTAACACCTTAGTCAAATATCAATCATGTATTAGACAGTCAATTTAAATCTTACCACCAGCAATCATAATTCTTTCAAAACAACTGATGTAACTTTGTTAGTTTTTACCTTCAAAGCCTGAACTTCCTACTTTCAATTCAGAGCACATTTTTGATTTTGGAACACTCTGTGTCTCCTGGATTGCAATCTCTAAGACACCAAATAAACCATTTTGATTGTTTTACAGGCTAGTCTTCTTGATTGACAAAACCAAGAGCAATAAAGTAAGGAAGTTAATAGTTATTTCCAGACATATGTCATTAATATTAGGTCCACACTGGCAACAGAAATAATAACAACAACTAAAGGATTTGTCTTCTGCCCCGAGTTCTTGATTCCCTCAAAGCTGGTGACAGAGACTGAGCCAAATAAAAAAAAAAAAAAAGCTGGTAACAGAAATACCACTAGAGATAAACCAAAAACCTCTGTGATCATGTTTGCCAACAGAAGCTGCTAGAATATCTGCTTTTTAAATCTAATTTAAGTATATCTGATCGGTGAAAGCTAAAGCTAAATACCTAAAAGTACCACTTCGAAATGTAATATAAAAATTTTCAGCAAAAAATGTGTGTGTGAGAAATGCATGCAGAGTAACAATCCACATTATTCACATTTTGTTTTCATGCAAAAATCAAGAGTTTTAAAGGGCTGCAATTAATTCAGTTAAAAAAAAAAAAAAACAAATGGCCAGAACAACAGTGTCTACATCTTTGAGCCCATCCAGCTTTAAGAGAAAAAAATGGATTGTATTTTACGGCCCATATCAGTATGGAGGAAAAGAAGACCAAGCCCTCCCCTCTATTCCATAAAGGAATACCAATTTGTATACAGTTCTTTACTTTACTGAAAGTAGTTAAAATTGTATTTATCTTACAAAAGTAGAAGTGCTTGATAAAATAGCTCAACAATATGCAAATCAATAGAGTAAAAATGAAAATTCTCCCCTCTCACCTACTGCTGCCACTCCCGCTTTGTGACACTGTGAAATAAATTATATGTCACTTAAAAGAGAGAAATAAAAAGGCAGGAAAATGCCACCAATAGTCAAGAGAAAGCAATTTTAAATAGAAGCTAACCATTAGCCCAAATGTCAGATACAGCTTACAAAGACTTAGCACTTTAAAACACCAAAAAAGAAAGTATTTCTTACAATTCTGTGGGTTGACTGGGTAGTTCTTCTACTGCAATGCAGTGCCCAGGCCTTGGTTCTCCTCACTGTGGAATCTCTTTTCACATTATGTCTTTTCCTCCAGGACCTTCCATATCTGCACTTTGATTTGATTTTGATTCTCGGAAGTGCTCGGGATTTAACAAATTGCATGAGGCCATTCTTGACCTTGAGAACAATTTGTTAGCTGGAAAAGTGGTAAGTGAGAAAAAAGATTTATCAATTCTAAACCAGTAAGTCATATACTGGTACTATTTACTTCACATTATTTCTTAACACTGAACACTCTCTTCTTTAACTCTTCTCCCACTTCCCATACTTTATTATACACAGACAGCTACAAGAAACCAACTCATACCTTTGAATCTTTGACAATCACCTTATCCAGATCTAAAAGTTTGTTAGGTACTTTTTCTACCTTCAAAGTTATAAAAGGTAACAATATTATCAATGTTGTACCAATACGTTACACAAAACGCCCCAACAGCAGTTTCCTCACTGCTCTATCAGCCTTCAACAACAACTTCCTCTCTACTCCTCCTGTCCTCCAGTGTCAAAGACAATAGTATATATTTTGTGTTTTTGTTAAAGTAACACTCCACTTCTTTGTGATAATTCTATTCAGTTATCTATTATGGTTTAACAAGCACCATAAACACAGTAACACAAAAATGATTTCTTATTTCTTGCAAGTCTTTAGGCTGACTCAGTATTAATTCTCAACGACATAGTATCAACTGGGGTCACTCATATGACTGCATTCACCTTGGAGGTTAGCTGGGCAACTAAGATTCCTGCAGGGCACTTATATACCACAGACTGTCTCATCTTCCAGTTCTTCTTTCCATGGCCTCCACAGCAGAGGGATAGCATGGACTACCTTATAAAATTGCAGGTGGTCTCCAAGGGAGCAGAAAAAGTAAGTTCACAGGCCCAGAATGGTGGTTCCCAAAAGTAACAAGGCATCACTTCCATGGCAATCTATTAGTCAAAAACTTACAAAGACAACCCATTTTCAAAAAGAGTGAAATTGGCCTCTTTACTATTTATAGGAAGAATACCAGACCAAACTGGGAGGGAAAGAAATTGTTGACAACCAATCTGTCAAACTCAGCAACATACAGAATGGAAAAACTCAACCCTCAAGTTGGACACAAACAAAGAAAACTGGATCAACCTAGGCCTATAGAGTAAAATTGCTGCAAACCAATGAAAAAGATAATCTTAAAATCTGCCAGAGAAAAACTAAATTCTACATAGATATGAACAATAACAGCTGACTTCTTTAAAAAATTAAACAGATACTAGAAGACCATAAAATTTTATATTTCAAGTGTTGAAAAAAACTGTCAAGTTAGAATTTTATGCACTGCAAAATTACATTTCTTTAAAAAAAGATTTTATTTTTAAGTAATCTTAACACCCAACATGGGGCTCAAACTCACAATCCCAAGATCAAGAGTCACACACTCTACCAAATGAGTAAGCCAGGTGTCCCCCAAAATTATATTTCAAAAATATATTACATGAATGCATTTGCAGACATGCAAAAGCCAAAGAATTTGTCTCCAATGGTCTTATACCACAAGAAATAATTTTAAAAAGTAGTTGTTCAGGCAAAAGGGTATATAATACCAGATGAAATCCCAGATTGTCAAGGAAAAAATGAAGAGCACCAGAAAAGTTAAGTATGTGGGTAACTATAAAAACATATATTCAGGGGCGCCTGGGTGGCGCAGTCGGTTAAGCGTCCGACTTCAGCCAGGTCACAATCTCCCGGTCCGGGAGTTCAAGCCCCGCGTCGGGCTCTGGGCTGATGGCTCAGAGCCTGGAGCCTGTTTCCGATTCTGTGTCTCCCTCTCTCTCTGCCCCTCCCCCGTTCATGCTGTGTCTCTCTCTGTCCCAAAAATAAATAAACGTTGAAAAAAAAAAATTTAAAAACATATATTCAACAAAAATAAAACATTCTATATATGTGTACAACAACTTATTATGAGGTTTATAATGTAAGTAAAAATATCACAAGTATATATAACAGAGGCCAATATGGAATTATACTAATCTAAGATTCTTACACTGTATGGAAGCTAGTTGATATTATATGAAATTAAACACAACAAATAGAAAAACCCTAAAATCAATGAAATAGAAAGTGGGTAAATTATACAAAAACTCAATACAACCAGTTTTCTTTTAAAAATTAATATGATTGGTAAATCATTAATTGGATGAATAAAGAAAAGAAGAAATATGACAATAATTACCTATAATGGGAATGAATAGGGGCATCACTACAGTTCCTACAGACATTAAAAGTATAAAAAGGAAAAGTTATGAAGAGCTTTATGCTAATAAATATGAAAACTGAGAGGAAATGATCAAAGTCCTTGGAAGATACAATCTACCAAAACTCAAAATAGAAAATGTGAATCAGCCTCTTTGTTAAAAAAAAAAAAAAAGAATAGAAAATCAAAAGTGTTCCCACAAAGAAATCTTTAGGCCCAGGTGATTTCTCTGGTGACTTCTATCAAACATTTCAAGAAAAATAACACCAAAAATACACAAATTCCTTTAAACCTTATAGTAGAAGAGAACATTTCCCACCTCATTTTATGAGACCAGCATACTTCCACTAACAAAACTTGACAAAGAATGACAAAAGAAAATTAGATATGGATATTACTCATGAATATAGAAAGAAAATTCCTCTATAAAATAGCAACAAATAAGTATTAGCATATCAGCCATATATGAAAAAGATAATACAATCATGACTAAGTAGGATTTATCCTAGTGATACAAAGTTGATTTATCATTTTAAAAGCAATTAATGAAATTCACAAGTAGACAAAAATTAAAGTCATATTATCTAGTTAATAGATGCAGAAAAAGCATTGCACATACCTTAATACCAATTAAGGGTTAAAATAAAAACTTTCAGCACACTAGTAGCAGAAGGAAATTTCATAAACCTAATAAAGGGAATCCATAAAAAAATATATATAATCTCAGTTAGCCCAGATTATTCAGTTAGAAATATCTGGGAATCCCTCACTGGAATTGAAAGTAAAGACACAAATAGAAAATCAATTAACCAGCACAAACTAAAAAAATTTCCAAATTGGATTTAAGCTAAAATCAGAACAAAGTGCAAGCATGCACACATACACAAACACACAAGTACACATATGTTCACAGATTTTTTAAAACACATGTTATTGGTAATTTTTAATTATTCTTTTGAAAATATCATAACGCTAATGGAGAAAGATGAAAGGCTGCCATGTAAAACTAAGCAAAGTGTACATTGCACAACCAAGAGTGCAACATTCACACAGATAACTATGTAAAATTTAAAATGTAGTGGTCCTTTATGTGGAACTTGCCTCTGGCAAACTTATTCAAGAAGTATGAATGACCTCTACAAAATTGATTCCTATAAAACTCATACTACAATACTACATTAAGAAACCAGGTTAATACTTACCATAAAGTATATTTGCATATCTGCTTCCTAATTTGTTTTCAGTGTTTTGCAAAACTAGTTTTCAATACTCATCCAATCCACCAAAAGAAGCACCAGCCTTGCCCTTCCTGAGAAGTTTTCTGATGCAATATACTTCTCGATCACATTTTCCTTCCTCAAAATAAAGCTGTGCTGAATGAAATGTTCTTAGAAGACAATCTGCAGAATTATCATTGAGAGGCTAATAGTTGATAATTTATATTATTATCTAATATTTATATTGATTAATATAGATAGCAATATCTTGCAGACTGTTTTTTCCCAGAAAATACAAGAGGTTATTAAAATAGTTCTTTCTTATTAGACTACACGTAAAAGCCACAATTGATCCATTAAGTAATAACTCAAGTGAAGTATTTCCACCAGGAAATCAGCTAATAGAGTCCAGGTCTATTGCATTCTATGGTTCAAACTTGGTATGAGACTAGAATCCAGAAGAATTGATAGTTAATGCAGTGCAGTAATTCCCTCTCATATATCAGCTATCTCAACTGCATTTTTGTCAGGAGCTCGATAGCAGTCACTTCAAAACTGAACTCTCAGAAGTCTGCCTAGTATTCTGACGTGCCAAGCTACCGATTAAAGAAAAACTTTAGATATCTGATAAGCTAAAGACTATGCTGACATTCTGCTGTATGATAATTCAGAGACCTAACTTGTATTCTTGCTGACATGCAGCTAGCCCACCTATACATAGAACTCCCTGCAGGATTGCCTTTAGGCATGGCCAAATGTTTTCTTAAAATTTTTTTTTTAATCTATTCTAGTACTTAAACAGGAATCCTCTTGCATTCTCAGAGTTCAAAATCAAAAGACATAGAAGAGGTCATCTTGACCTAGAAAAAGTTAAGCAAAAATCTTACCATGAATTTAAATCATCCTAGCTTATCACTTTGTTGTAGGCCATCTGATTTGAAGCAGCACTTCATTCAAATACGACTACTAGATTGGGAATCTCAAATAGTTGAACAAATTAACTAGCTAGGTGGAATTACTGGTATTCACTTGAATAATTGAACATATACCAACATAAATTCCCTTTTTCTATGCCAGACTACATTTGATGTTTTGATCACAATGAGGTAGAAATATCGAGACAATACAATACAGATACTTGTCAAAAGGCCTAAAGCTTCATTACCCAGTGAAATACTCACACAAAATCCAGGTAACCACTGTACAAATACTCAGTGGTAACATACTCATAAGTCCAGCATTGACACTAATCCATTAGTGATTGTGATGTAGACAAAAATGATTTTACTTACAGCCAATGGGAGTGCCACTGCAGAGACTACAGAGTAGATATTCCAGAAAAAGCACTGCAAGCTCTAATACATTTCTTCATTTCCATGGGTAGATACTGTCAACCAAAGTGAAATCAAATTACAACCCATGTCTTACCCAGGACTCAAAGGGAAATTGTAACTACTTAAATACTTATAGGAAAAAAAAACCACAAAACACAACTTATGCCAAATTCAAAAGCTATTATTTTCTCTCATTGCATATCTCTGAATTCTAATTACTTTGGCATATCTTGATTAGGGCCAATGGTCACAAACTACTAGTCTCATTTGTTTCCAAGATAAAGGGAAAAAAACTCATCAAAGTGTGGCATTATAACATCAGAAAATCAATTAATGTAATATACCATATCATGAAAATAAAAGACAAAACCCACATGATTTTATCAACAAATAGAAAAACAATTTGGCAAAACACAATATCCCTTCATAATAAAACCAATAAACCAAACTAAAGGAAAGTTACAGGAGCTTACAAAGGGCATCTGTGAAAACCACACAGTTAACATCATACTTGATGATGAAAGACTGAGTGATTTACTCAAGAATAACAAAAATGTCTACTCTCATTAGTCCTATTCAACACTGTACTGGAGTTTCCAGCCAGAGTGATTGTGCAAGAAAACTATATACAAGCTTCTATATTGGAAATAAATATCATGACCTCTATTTGCAGATGGCAAGATTTTGTATGTACTAAATCCTACAGAATTCACACAGAAAGCTAAGAGAATAAATGAGTTCAGCCAGTTCGCAGGATACAAAATCAATATAAGCAGGGGGGCCTGGGTGGCTCAGTCGGTTGAGCGTCTGACTTCGGCTCAGGTCATGATCTTACCGTACACTGTACATGAGTTCAACCCTGCATCGGGCTCTGTGCTGACAGCTCAGAGCCTGGAGCCTACTTCGGATTCTGTGTCTCCCTCTCTCTCTGCCCCTCCCCCACTCATGCTCTGTCTGTCTATCAAAAATAAACATTTAAAAAAATCAATATAAGCAAATCAACTTACTTTCCATGCAATAGCAATGAATAATCCAAAAATTTAAATTAAGAAAATAATTCAGGGTGCCTGAGTGGCTCAGTCAGTCAAGTGTCTGACTCTTGATTTCGACTCAGGGCATAATCTCACAGTTCATGGATTTGAGCCCCACATTAAGCTCTGTGCTGACAGAGTGTGGAGCCTGTTTGGGATTCTCTCTCTTCCTCTCTCTGCCCCAGCTGCCCCCCTCAAAAATAAATGAATAAACTTCAAAAAAGAAAATAATTCAACTTATAATAGCATCAATAAAAATAAAATGCCTAGGAATAAACTCTGAAAACTATAAAAGTTGCTGAAAGAAATAAAAGAGGATCAAAATACACGGAAAGTAATCCCATGTTCATAGAACAGAAGAGTTAAAATTGCTAAGATGACAAAACTCATCAAATTGACCTACAGATCCAATACAATCTATAAAAATGCAAACTGTCTCTTAGGAAACTGAGAAACTAATCCTAAAATTTATATGGAAATTCAAAGGAACCCAAATAGCAAAAACAATCTTAAAAAAGAATAAAGTTGGAGGACTCATGCTACAGATTTCAAAACTTGAAACACAGCTATAATAATCAAGAAAGAGAAATAATGGCAAACAGATAATCACACAGATCAATGGAATGGAAGATGGGAGTCCAGAAGTAACACCCCTTTGTTTATGGCCAACTAATTTTTGACAAGAGTGTCAAGATGATTCAATGTGGAAAGAATAGCTTTTAACAAATGATTCTGGTACAACTTGATATTCACATGCAAAAGAAGGGAATTAAATGACTTCCTCACATCATAAAAAGCTAAACTGAAAACAGTCTGCATACCTAAATGTAAGAGCCCTAAGAAATCTCCTTAAGAATATGACTCTAGGGGTACCTGGGTGGTTTAGTCAGTTTAGCATCTGACTTTGGGTCAGGCAAGCCCCACTTCAGTCTCTGCACTGACAGTGCCAAGCCTGCTTGGGATTTTCTCTCTCCCTCTCTCCTTGCCCCTTCTCCATTTGTGCTCTCTCCTCCCTCTCTCTCTCTCAAAATAAATAAGTAAACCTAAAAAAAAAAGAATATGAGACTCTAAGAAGAAAATATAGGAATGAACCTCAGATATGACATCAAAAGGACAAGATAAAAAATCAATTGATAAATTGGGATTAAATTAAATTTTTTGTGATCTCAGTGGACATCAAAAGGTTTAGAAGGCACCATAGTTGAACAGAATAGAAACCTGAGAAATAACCCCACAATTATACGGTCAATTAATTTTTGACAAAAGAGGAAAGAATATACAATGGGAAAAAGACATTCCTTTCAAAAAATGGTGCTGGGAAAATTGGACAGCAACATGCAAAAGAATAAAACCAGACCACTTTCTTTCACCATGCACAAAAATAAACTCAAAATGGATTTAAGACCTAAATGTGAGACCTGAAAATATAAAAATCCTAGAAGAGAACACAGGCAGTAATTTCTTTGACATCAGCCATAGCAACATTTTTCTAGATACGTCTCCTGAGGCAAGGGAAATAAAAGCAAAAATGAATTATTGGAACTACATCAAAACCAAAGCTTCTGCACAGCAAAGAAAACAATCAACAAAACTAAACAGCAACATATGGAATGGGAGAAGATATTTGCAAATGACATATCATGTGAAGGGTTAGTACCCAAAATATATGAAGAATTTATTCAACACAACACCCAAAAAAGAAATAAAACAGATTTCCCTCCCCAAAATGAGTAGGCACAATTCCAGGCACTGAGGACCTGAATAGCACAAAAAGGTAGAAGAAGGGAGAATTTCATCTTTCTAACTAATATATGAGTTGAGTCCTTGGTCTTTTGACTTTAGACTGGGACATGCACTATTGGTTTTTGTTATCTTCAGGCCTTCAGACTCATATTAGAAGTACAGCACTAGCTTTTCTGGGTCTTCAGGAATACAAAGTAGATATAAATATGTAAATCTAAAAATGTATAAAACTACATGAAAATAGCATGTATAAATATATAGATATCTCCTAATGATTGGTTCTATTTATCTAGAAAACTCTCAATATTACAGATTTTGATACAAGGAGTGGTTCTAGAGGAATAGAACTTTAAGGATTTGTTTTCTGAAGACTAAATTGATTTAGGGTTTATAGAAATTGCTGTTTTTAGATTAGATTTAAAAACTCTAAGGACTGTATTTCCAGTAGTAAACACTGATATTCCATAGCATGATCTGGCAATACGTATATGCAAATTAGCTCCATTGGATATTCCTAATCAACTACTTCATAAAAAAAGAACTGGGTGCCTGTGTATACAATAGTTTCAAACATTTTTGGAAAATGAACAAATATAATGAGGCTGGTTCATTGGTTACTCCCAAGATCACTGGACAAAGTGGTGAAAGAAAAGGATGAGCTCAGGGATTTCAATTTCCAGCTCAAGTGCCACATAAATGACCAAAAAGCTTCTATGTGTGCCATGAAGGACACGTTTATTTTGTATAGCCACAGCACTGAGAACATGAAAAATCAAACACAGAATCGCATCCTGACTGGATGAATTACAACACAATTTGTACTCCCAGCCTCACAGGCTATCTATTGTGAAAGTGAGAACATTGATTTGGAAAGAATGGGATCCTATAAAATGAGATGGGAAAATGTAGAATGCACTACAAAGCTGGGGTCAATAGCACCCTAAATTCTCCTGAGCCATTTTTACCAATGGAAGATGCCTCCTTCTCTCTTCCCATAGGAAGCAGGGTTTAACCCTTCATTATGTGAGGAAACAATACTGGCCAGCCTTTAGGCAGGTGAGTTGCAAGATAATACTGATTTTCTGCAGGACTCAACCACACCACCTCTCTTTGCCTTTAGTCTAATAACTAAACACATGCCCCAGAAGGCCCCTAAAGGTGAGGTTCAAAGCGTGACCTGTAATGAGATATGCTACACTCTAAAATAACAGCCTCAGGTTTCAAACTTATACAGACAACAATATCGGAAATATGAATAAGAATGTATACAAAGGATGTGGGATAATATTGGAAGGAACACAAATTTGGATCAGGAGGGATTTATTGATATGGGCTAACTAAGCAGACTCTTCATTTGATATTGTAGCTCAGGCATTATAAAGGGCTCTCACAGTTTCTGTGATTGGCTAGCTGGAAATATCAGTAAAAACATGGCCCAGAGTGAATGAAGTGGAAATTCTAGAAATTCCTTGTTTTCACGTAGAGAAAATGAATCAAAGGCTTAGGGAGACTGGAATGCTAGATTGCATTTTTTAAGATTTATAAATCCACACTAGGAAAATCCAGAAGACATGCCTTTCACTGATACTGTAAGAAATACGTTTGTGATGGTGGTCCAGAATAAATATGCATTAATAATAATAATAACAACAACAACAACAACAAATAGGGACACCTGGCTGGCTCAGTTGGTAGAGCATGTGACTCTTGCTCTTGGGGTTGTGAGTTCAAGCCCCACACTGGGTGAAGAGATTACTTAAAAAATAAAATCTTAAAAAAATGATAAACAAATAGAGCAATGAAACTAAAAGAAAGCCCAGAAGTAAAACCACATAAATAATAGTCAACTGATCTTTGACAAAAGAGCAAAGGTAACACAAAGGAGCAAAGATTGTCTTTTCAACAAATGATGCAGGGAAAACTGTACATCCACATGCAAAACAAAACAAAACAAAAAACTATTAAAACCTTAATCCCTTTACAAAAATCAAATCAAAATGTATCACAGAATAAATGTAAAATACAAAAGTATAAAAGTAGGATAAAACATAGCAGAAAACCCAGATGACTTTGGGTATGGTGATGACTTTTTAGATACAATAGTAAAGGGACAATCCATGAAAGAAATAATTGATAATCTACCCCTCTTCAAACTAAAAAAAAAAAACTTCTGCTCTATAAAAGACAATGCCAAGAGAGTGAGAAAATAAGCCACAGACATGGATATGGATTTTCAAAAGTCACATGTGAAAGGGATTGTTATTCAAAATGCACAAGGAACTCTGAAAATGCAACAAGAAAAAAGGGCCGAAGACCTTAACAGACATCTCACTAAAGAAGATATACAGATGGCAAAATAAATAAACTATGAAAAGATGTGCCACATCATATGCCATCAGAAAGATGCAAATTAAAACAATAATGAGAAACTGCTACAAACTTCTTAGAATCCCCAAATTCCAGAACGCTAACAATACCAAATGCTGATGAGTATGCGCAGTTTCAGGAACTCATTCACTGCTGGTCAGAATGCAGAATGGTACAACCAATTTGGAAGACAGCTTGGTAGTTTATATATATATATTATATTTTATATATATATATAATATTATTTATATTGTGTAATATATAGTATATATATTACACAATTTTATATATATATAATATACATATATTGTATATATAAATTCAATATACTTTTACTATGTGATACAGCAATCACATTCCTTGCTATATACCCAAGTGAACTGGAAAACTTATATCCACATAAAATTCTATACTATTATACTTAGGGCATCTTGCATCATAACTGCCCAAACATAAAAGCAAGCAAGATGTCCTTGACTAGATGAATGGAAAATCTGTAGTACATCCAGACAATGTAATATTATTTTGCACTAAAAACAAATAAATATTAAGCCAAGAAAAGGAATGGAGAAACACTAAATGCATTATTGCTAAGTGAAGTAAGCTAATTTGAAAAGGCTATATATACTCTATGGTTCCAACTATATGACATTCTGGAAAAGGCAAAAGTATGGAATCAGTGGAAAGATCAACTGGTGCCTGGGTTTGGGGGAATGGTACCAAGAAATGAATAGGCAGAGCATAGAGTATTGGGGCAATGAAAATACACTGTATGTTACTATAATGATGGAAACATGCCATTATACATTTGTCGAAACCCAATGAATGCACAACACTGAGAGCGAACTGTATTGTAAACTGTGGACTTTGGGTGATTATGATATGTTAATGAAGGTTAATCAATTATAACACATACACCAGTCTGGTGGAAAAAGTTGTTAACAGGGGATGCTATATAAATATGGGGACAGCGGTTATATTAAACATCTGTGTACCTTTGCTCACTTCTGCTGTGAATTGGGAAGAGCACTGGGTGTTGTATGGAAACCAATTTGACAATAAGTTATATTAAAAAAAAAAAAAAAACCAAAGCAATATATTGGAGGTTTACAAAATCAAGAAGTAACATTAACAACTTACTTTCACTGTCCTTGACAGAGAACTCCTAAACTAATCAGAGTAATTTGCACATTTTTATATTATCTATAATTTAAAGTGTATTGATTTATAGCTAAATGCCAATTAAACAAAATCAACCAGAAAAAAATAAACTTCTCTGAAAAAAAAATGAAGTCAATTTTATTAAAGAAAAAAACAGGCTGAAGAACAAAGAGAAAATCTGAATTCGAATGAACTTATAACAAGTAATGAGATTCAATCAGTAATCAAATATTTCCCAACAATAAAATATCCCAGAACAAGATAGCTTCATCAGTGAATTCTACCAAATATGTAAAGAAGAAATAATCTAATCTTTCAAAATCCCTGCCAAAAAAACAGAAGCTAATACTTCCTAATGCATAAGGCCAGAATTACCCTAATATTAATTAAAGCATCATTGAAAAACTATAGAGCAATGTTCCTTATGAATATAGACATAAAAATCTTCAACAAAATATTAAATAACAAATGAAGCAGATTGTTACACATATTGACAAAGTGAGATTTATCCCTGGAATGCACGGATAAGTCATCAAATGAAAATCAATCAATGTAATACATCATGTTAACAGAATAAAGAAAAAAATCGATGATCATTTTCATTGATCCATAAAGCACATTTGCCAAAATGCAACACAATTTCATGAAAAAAAAAAACTTTCCACAGAGTAAGAATACAAGGAAGCACCTTCAAAATTATATGTCATTTATGAAAAATCATGCCTACTATCATTCTCAATGGTGAAGGACTGAAAGCTCTTCCTATTATCAGAAAGAAGAGAGTATCTTCTCTCAACACTCCTATTTAATATTTTACAAGCAGTTTTGGAGAGAGGAATTATGCAAGGAACAAAATTAATAAAAGGCATCAAACTAGAAAGGAAGAAGAGAATTCACACCAAGAGTGATCTATAATACAAATTGTGGACTCTGAATAATTATTATAATAGGTACTTAAAGATGATGTATGTATATATTCTTTATGTTTCCATGCCAGAAAAAAAAATTTTAGATTAAAGTCAGGATTTGGCAGAGATACTTGCATTCTCATGTTCATTACAACATTATTCATTGTAGTCAAGAGGTAAAACAACCTAAACATCCATCAATGAATAAATGGATAAAGAAAATATGGTATATACATACAACGGGATAGTATTTGGCTATAAAAAGGAAGAAATCCTGTGTCGTAAGCCACACACAGATGAACCTTGAAGATATACTAACTGAAATAAGATAGTCATAAAAGTATAAATACTGCATGGTACCACTTATATAAGGTATCTAAAGAAGTCAAATTCGGGGTGCCTGGGTGGCACAGTTGGTCTGCTCAGGTCATGATCTCCCAATTCGTGAGTTTGTGCCCCCGATCCGGCTCTGCGCTGACAGCTCAGAGCCTGGAGCCTGCTTCAGATTCTGTGTCTCCCTTTCTCTCTGCCCCTCCCATGTTCATGCTCTGTCACTCTCTCTCAAAAATAAGTAAACATTAAAAAAAATATTTTTAAAAAAGAGGTCAAATTCATTAAAGAAGAAAGTAGAATGGTGGCTGCCAAGGGCTGAGGGGAGAAACGGAATTGCTGTTGAATAAGTATAAGGTTTCAGTCATTCAAGATGAAAATTTTCTAGATATCTGCCATATAACATTGTGCTTACAGTTAACAAGACTGAATTTAAGACTGTAGAACTCATATTATGTGCTTTTAACATCACACACACAAAAAATTTAGAGCTAATAAGCAAATTCAGATGGCTAAAATAATTATTTAAAAACCAAAAATCAGAAGTTTTTTAAGGATATAGAGAAATTAAAATGCTCATATATTCCTGATGTGACAATAAAATGATGCAATTGCTGAGGAAACCTGTTTGGAGGTTCTTCAATAAGTTAAACATAGAATTACATATGAGCTATCAATTCTAATCATCAGTAAATAGACAAATAACCCCACAGGTTTTCAAATGGGTTTCAACATTCCTAGTAACTTAACATAACACACATTTGTTATTTCACCATGTTTTGGGGTCAGAATATGGCTTAGCTGGGTCTTCAGGTTTCCAGAGTCTTCAGGAGGCTGCAATCAAGGTGTTATGCATATTTGGGGTGTCACTAAAAAGCTTGAGAGAGAAGGATACACTCCCAACGGCATGTGTTTGTTTGCAGGATTCAGATACTTGTTGACTATCCATCCGAAGCCATCCTTAGTTCTTTGCTACCTGGACGTCTCTAAGATATCTGATTGTTTCATAAAGCCAGCAGGTGAGTCTGCTAGTAGTATGGAAGTGACTATCTTCAATAATGTAATCATGAAAGTGACTTCCCATCATTTTTGACATATTCTCTTGGTTAGAAGCAAGTTATTGGTCACTCACACACTCAAGGAGAGGTGATCACACAAAGGAGTAAACATGAGTAGGCCCGAAACCACATGTAGTTCTCTCAGAATCTATTTACCACAGTCAGTTTGTGGCAACTCCACTCAAGCCAAAAACCTTAGTGTTATTCCTGGTTCCTCTTTCTTTCATACCCCACCATCCAATCAGTCTGCAAATCCTGCCAAACCTATCTCAAACTACAAAGAATCTTACCAGATCTCACCATTTCCACTTGTATCACTCTTGTACAGGCAACCACAATTTCTCTTAGATTACTTCCTAGTTCCCTAACTGACTGCCTTACTTTCATCTTTATCACCCCCTCGTATGGTCTATTCTAAATACAGCAGCCATTGTGATCCATTTAAATGCTAAGTCAGCTCACATCACTTCTTTGCTCAAATACTTTCCATGGCTTCTGATCTCGCTGACGCAAATCCAAATTTCATACAGTGATGTACAAGGTCCTGTGTGATCTGGGTTCCTGAATGGCTCTGGTATCATCTCCTACATCACTATTCCTTGTTGACTCCACTTCAGGCACACTGAAAATTTTACTATTTGGTTTTTTTTTTATTTTTTTTTCAACGTTTTTATTTATTTTTGGGACAGAGAGAGACAGAGCATGAACGGGGGAGGGGCAGAGAGAGAGGGAGACACAGAATCAGAAACAGGCTCCAGGCTCTGAGCCATCAGCCCAGAGCCTGACGCGGGCCTCGAACTCACGGACCGCGAGATCGTGACCTGGCTGAAGTCGGATGCTTAACCGACTGCGCCACCCAGGCGCCCCTACTATTTGTTTAATAAACCAGGTACACTGTTGGCTCAGAGTTTTCCTGGATGTTTCCTCTGTCAGGAACATACTTTCTTTAGAGAGCCAGATGGATCCCTTCCTCATCTCTTCTACAGTTTTGCTCAAATGACACCTTTTCAAATAGGCCTATTCTGATTTATTCATTAATAGTATCTCTATCCCTCACCATTCAAACACGACTGATACCTTTCCCTACTCATTTTTTTCCCATAGGACTTATCACCTTCTAACATATAATAAGGTATTTATTAAGTGTGCTTACAAGTCTCCCAAGGAAAATAAACACAAAAAAGTTAGTGATATTCTTCTGCCTTTTTTGTTGATGCATCTCTACCCCTAAGAACAGTGTCTGTCACCTAGTATATATTTAATAAATGCCTGAGAATGGAATAAATGAACCCTCTACCTTGAAATCACAAGCTATTGATTTCTGGGGTCAGTTGAGCAATAAATGGCCACTAACATTTACACAGCGTTCACTATGGCACCAGACACATACCTAAGATTTAAGTAAATTAGTTCATTTAAACATTAAAAATTGATATGGCAAGTCCCATCTTTATGCCCATTTGATACTTGAGGAAACTTAGATGCAGAGATTTTCACTAATTTGCCCAAGATTGGCTAAATATGTGAGTGATGGGACAACTTGTACCTACTTCTTACGTGAGGAAAAACATATGTTAATTCTTTGTGTTTAGCCTGCTTCTAATGATAGTAATAATAAGAGCCATCTTTTGATAATACTCAATATATGCCAGGAAACCACCAAACACTTACATGCATTATTAAGTTTACCTCTTACAATAGCCATGTGGAATAATAGTACAATTATTAATATGTCTTATTTCACAAAGTGCACACATATACCAAAGTCACTTTGTAATATGGCAGAGCAAGGTCTCAAATTTAAGTCTGCCTTCTTTCAAAACCTAAAGCCTAACCTTAATTATTAGGTTCAAATGTCTTAGCACTATTTCTGATAGGTGAAACTGTAGTAAAAGTAAAGTGTCTGGCACTGTCTGGAATTTTTTCTCTTATAACTGCTTCTCTTCTCTTCTTATACCTATTGTTCTCAATGTCCATTTGAGTTACTATTTTCTTGTGCTTAAGTCATGGCTGTACTGGATGAATGCATTGATTCTGCAAAGCTTACCCTTCTTTATATATTATAATCCATACAGACACATAACAAATCTTTTTCCCCAACTGTTGTCCCTTCCCCTATTCTTTCAAATAACTCAGAAACAGCATAATACAATAAGCAGAAGTAGACAGAAATAAGATAATCCTTCCTATCAATTATACCAGATAACCACAGAACACATAATTAGAAAAGCATCTGAAACTGATTCCCCTAGTGAACTACTCTCATTTCAAGGTGAGACTAGCAGTTTCAGGGAAAATGAATACTTTAGCCAACATTCTCTACCTTTATGATCTTCACAAAAATCAAAAGAAAGAAACAACTCAAATCCCTCATTTGCCATTGACAGAATTTGTATAAGAGACCTCTGGGGGCTCTAGAGAAGCTGCTTAAGCAAGAACTAGCTGGGGCAATATATTACACAGGAATCATGGAGGAACCTATTAGCTAAAAGATGGATCTGCAGCAAATTGGGCCTGTTTAATTTATGAAGGCTGCAAACTCCCGGAGGAAGAATAGTTTTGCTTTAATGACTGAACTCCTGGAGATATAGTATGGGGCATCTGGATACCCACAGACACCAACAGCTAGAATAGCAGCAGCAGAAGCAAAAGCATCGAGATAGTTGAATAGGACCATTTGGCCACTAGCAAGGCCTAGTGATGGGATTGGAAGGTTGAGATATGCTACAGTGTGTGTATGTGTGTGTCGGGGGTGGGGGTGCTGAGTCACTGGGACAAAGTTGAGCTTCATGATTGTAAATCAGTATATATCCCTACTTTCTATATAATTTCCACAAAGATAAGTGATATCTCCCACTGTTCCTGAGTTTTAACAAAAAAGATACATCTGAAAGAGATGAGGAAATTTCTTCTGAATCAAGTCATACGTTTAAAGAAATCAAATGGAAGACATCCTAGCAGACATCTTTTAGGAATTTGATAGAGCAGTGAGGGGGTGAGCACGTGGAATCCATCAATTCATAAACCTAAGGCACAAAAAGTCTCAAGACAAATAATTTTCAGTTGCTTCCTCAAAGGATTTATATTCACTATGTTCCTACTCTGAACAAATGCTCATTTACACTGTAAATGCTTTGTCTGCAGAGTCCTACAGATCCTATTAAACAACATGACAAAAGATGCACTGCTTAATTTCCCTATTCAGCTACAATAACTAGTCATAACACTTGCATTATTTCGATAGAATTAGAAGCCAGAAGGAAGGATGACCCATGCTCCAGTACTCACATCACACCCAGAAGTGGTAAAGTAGATAGAAACATCAAAATGATGTCATCCAACTTCCTACACTCAAAACCATTATCTTATTCTTTCCCTTACAAGTGACACTTTTGAATCTGAAGAGAATCTGAGACTTGCAGAAGACAGGATTTTCAAAAGAGAGAGTAGAAGAGAAGGGATAATGGGCACACTAGTGTCGTCTGCAGCCACACTAGGGGAGTGGGGAATAGAAAGTTAAATCTCATTTTCCCCTACCCCGCAGAAGTCCATCAAAAGCTACCACATATCTACTGCATAATGGTCAGAGAGGACAAAGCATCATGCTACCTGATACAGATATTAAATGGGCAAATAAATAAGTGAAAATGATTATAGATTATGATAAGCAATATAAAACCAATAAGCAGGACAATACCATAAAGGATGATGAAAGTGGGCTACTTTATATACAGTGCTCAGAGAAATACTTTCGGGGAAAATGACATGAAATACTTTCTGGGAAAATGACATGAAGGAAGAAAAAGTACCATCTATGACAGTGGTTAGGGTATTTGTGTAGTACATGTGTAATGTGGATAAAATTAATGATGGACTAAAGTCATCTTTTCCTGTAATATTTATTGTTTTCTACAAACTTACTGCATGTTTAAGTAGATCCTACTAGTAGTTAGGGATGGTTTCATGCTACTTTATCAATGAGGTGACGGAGGGGTGCCTGGGTGGCTCAGTGGGTTAAACATCCAACTCAATTTCTGCTCAGGTCGTGATCTCACGGTTGTGAGATCAAGCCTCATATCAGGCTCTGCGCTGGGCATAGAGCCTACTTAAGATTCTCTCTCTCTCCCTTTCCATCTGTCCCTCCCCCATTCACTCACTCTCTCAAAAAAGAAAAGGAAAGGAAAGGAAAGGAAAGGAAAGGAAAGGAAAGGAAAGGAAAGGAAAGAAAAGAAAAGAAAAGAAAAGAAACATTATCAATGAGGTGACTGAGACTCAGAGAGGTTACTTACTCAGAGTGACATACTTAGTAAAGGAAGGAGATAGCCCGTTAGTCCAGGATTATTACTGTACACTATTCTATATCAATAAAATGGAAAATTATATAAAAGAAAGTAGCATCATTTCACCGTGGGTCAAATGATTCCTTATCACTTATCAAGCTCATACCAGAAGTTTTGTGCTTTCAGCATGAATTGGGAGGTAATGTAGCTGGAAACTGAAATTAGGTTGTTAGCTTTTATCAACCCAATAATAGAAGACATCCTTAAGTCAGAAATACCAGAGGAAGAACAGGTGACCCCAGGATTTCAGGATGGAAGTGTTTAAGTATCCTTCCTTTGAAAAAGACCACTGTTGGTCATAGGAAAGGCATACCTATGATATGCCAGACAATTTTAAGTGCTTTACATGTTAGTAACTCATTTAATTCTTATAACAACCATATGAGGTAGTATTAAGCCTGTTTCATAGATAGAACAGAAAAGTTATGTGACTTCCATTAAGTCAAAAAGCCAGTACACAGAAGAGTATAGATTTGAACCCAAGTGGATTGGCTCTTGTATTTTTACCATTAACAAAGGATACTTTTATTCCTTTTATTACTAAATTGAGGACTGGCTCAAATACTTAATGTGAGGGTGAAAATACAATTAGTGCTGATATTTGGTGATATTCCATTGAGCAATACAAAAGTAATCCTTCTACCACTGCTGCCATTAGCTGTAAGAATAGCTTTTTACCCTGTCGCCCCAGAGGAAAAATTACAATGGCTCTCACATATTGGATATTCTCTAGCAAACTGTACCAAAGGCTGGCTTAGTATCCAGTTGGAACGAAGATTCAGAGAGTGGAATCAAATCCTGGGGGGAAATGGGCTGTATGAATTCCTCTTATTTATTAATAACCTGAATCTCATGAGTGAAAAAGCCTTCTTCAGAAATGCTGCTGATTATTAATATAATCTGACATGTTTTTCTTAAGTGCCAAACCATTCTATTTACACATAAGAATAAGCTTGGAGAAATAATTATCTGGCACAACTGTTGGGAGAGTTAATTCTTATTAGGCCAGACATGTATTAGCTTAACCCTACCCCCAGAACTCATAGTTAACAGGTAACAATTTTAGCTTCTCTGTCCCTCTTTTTCAATCTGGAGCTGGTTTCAACTGTAGTCTATGATCACCTTATGAATACAAACAATATTAGTGGTATTCAGAACAATTCAGAATACTCAAGCAGAGTTAGGTCAGCAAGATGGCGGAGTAGGGAGCTACTGACCCTTTTACTCAAAGAGACACCAAGTCAACAACATAGTATAGATTAGAATAACTCTGTGAGAACACTAGAGACCGAGAAGATACAGCACCCAGAGCATTGTAAAACCAAGAAGGAATTGCAGCAAAAGAGGCAGCAAAATGCATGGTGTTCATCACAACCATTCCTGTCCCACCCCCTGCATGGCATAGTGCAAAGCAACCAGGAAGAAATGACCCATTCTGGAGCACCTACGTTGGGATGGACACAAAAGAGAAGACAGTGTAATTAACATTCTGGTTTCTCTAAGGGATGGTACAAGGGTTCATTTAAGTCTCACCTGGCTTGGAATACTAATGGGACTGGAGGCAAATATAGAAACTGCTAAAAACAGAGGTGAGTGTCACATTAGAGCTGAAGATCTGCAGTCAGATACCAGGTAGAGCAACAGATCAGAAAAGTATTGAGACAAACTGGAGCCACCAGGCAGGATGATTTGTGAAGGTATTCTCTTACACAAAGCCAGTACACAAAAACTGGGAGAGATGGTTGTTTCTTCAAAAGATCAAATCATAGAAAATTGTAAAAGCATGTAAAGAAACAGGCAAATGTGGCCCCCAAAAATGAAAAAAAATAAAATGCCAGAAACCAACCCTAAAGAAACATAAATCTATAAGCTACCTGACAAAAAATTTAAAGTGACGATCATGATGATGCTCAATAAACTAAAAAAGAATACAGATATACAACTCTTGAAATCAGGAATAACATACATGAACAAAATGAGAATATCAACAAAGAGAAAAGATAAAAATGAAAAAAAAAACAGAAATTATGAAGTTGAAAATATAATAAATTAAAAATTCATTATATTGATTCAACATGAAGACTTGATCAAGCAAAAAAACCAAATAAAAATAAATATACAGTAGATTTGAGGATAGATGAAATGATTGAGTAACAGGACAAAACAACAAAAAAATAACTACGAAAAGTGAAGAGACTAAAAGGACTTACAGAACACTTTTCCAAAGAAGACATCCAGATGGCTAACAGACACATGAAAAGATGCTCAACATTGCTCATCATCAGGGAAATACAAATCAAAACCACAGTGAGATACCACCTCATACCTGTCAAAATGGCTATAATTAACAACTCAGGAAACAACAGATGTTGGTGAGGATGTGGAGAAAAGGGAACCCTCTTGATCTGTTGACAGAAATGCAAATGGGTGCAGCCACTCTGGAAAACAGTGTGAAGGTTCCTCAAAAAATTAAAAGTAGAATTACCCTAAGACCCAGCAAATGCACTACTAGGAATTTATCCAAAGGATACAGGAGTGATGATTCAAAGGGGCACATGCAGCCCAAAGTGTATAGCAATGCTATCAACAATAGCCAAAGTATGGATTAAGAAGATGTGATATACATACATATACATAACATATGTATATATAATATATGTATATATGTGTGTATACATATACATATTGTATATATATGTATATATGTATGTATGCATGCATATATATATGTGTGCATACATATATATAATACACACACACAATGGAATACTACTTGGTGAACAAAAAAAAAAATGAAATCTTACCATTTGCAACAACATGGATGGAACTAGAGGGTATGATGCTAATTGTAATAAATCAGTCAGAGATAGATATCATGATTTTATTCATATGTGGAATTTGAGAAACTTAACAGATGAACATAGAGAAAGGGAAGGAAAAATGATAAAAACAGAGAGGGAGGCAAACCCTAAGGGACTCTTAAAGACAGAGAACAAACTGAGGGTTGCTGGAGGAGATGTGAGTGAGGGAATGAGCTAAATGGGTGATGAGCATTAAGAAGGGCACTTATTGGGATGAGCACTGGGTATTAATTTTTTTTTAATGTTTATTTATTTTTGAGACAGAGAGACAGAGCATGAACGGGGGAGGGTCAGAGAGAGAGGGAGACACAGAATCCGAAACAGGCTCCAGGCTCTGAGCAGTTAGCACAGAGCCCGACGCGGGGCTCGAACTCACGCACAGTGAGATCCTGACCGGAGCCGAAGTCGGATGCTTAACCGACTGAGCCACCCAGGTGCCCCGAGCACTGGGTATTATATGTAAGTGATAAATCACTGGATTCTACTTCTGTAGCCAAGACTACACTGTATGTTAACTAACTTGAGAATAAATTTTTTTTTAAAAATCACAGTCCTTAGATGATACTAAAAATATATAATTAACCCCAAACCTGTAATACTAGACAAACCTACAAATAACAACAATTCCACAATTATTATAGTTTAAGGAAAAAGTTGTATGTGTACTTGGATTTGTTTTCTTTTTGCATTAATTTGCCTAAGAGGATCTACTAGGGAAAAGCTTAGCTGTTTGTCTTTGAGTTCTCTTTTCTTTTTTGATTTATACCATTATTGTCTTGTTTCGTGAAATTGATGCCTACATTGCTTTTCTACCATGGAATACTTTTTTTTGGCACTAAAAATAGGCCTGAAGTAGATATTTATATTTGACAAAACATTTCTCCAAAGTTCATGAAAATCAGGAAAATGTCATGTAAATTCAGCACTTCACATATTTTTATTCTTATGATTTTTTGGCACTGCTATGGGAGAGTGAAAGCCCCACCAAAGATAATAAATTTTCTTATCCACTTGATAATGAACTAAGTTGATATTCAGTCATTTTACTTTACTGTGTAAGGCCCTCACATGATATGGGACATTTATAACACCCTCTCATTGTTAGCCTGACATGTGAAAATGTTTTTTCAAGTTTTATTCAATTGGCAAATTCATTCTCTAAGAAATATATCATTAGATTGATGTCAGATGGCATGATATTAATGTTCAGCTATTTTGACATGTCACTCTCCTAGCAATATATTTTTTTAAAGCTTCCATAAGTCAAATAACTTTAACTCCAACTCCGTTTCTTTGGGGAAAGTACCAAGTTACAAGAACAATTATTCAAAGATAAAACCCCTCTGCTATCAACCCCTACAAATACAGTATATTTCTCACAAGTTAGTTTAATAAAGGTATATGCATAGCTCACATATCTCTAGCATTAAGAAAAAAACACTGGTTGCCACTTTCTAGTTATTCTAGAACTAAAACTATTCATTATTATCAAGAGACAAAGAAAATAAAACCAAAATCTTTTGGAACAGACCTCAGGTTAGCTTCTCTGAAACAAGAAGCTATGGACAAAATGAACCAAATCCAAAGGGTTAACCAGCCTTGTACCCATGCTGATTTGGCTTACTGACCTGGCAGAGGGTAAATGGCAGGAATGCTTGCTCCTTTGAAATGAAGAGGAAGCCTTTACAACTAGACGGAGAACAAATGCAGTTATCAACAAAGCAAAGGTCTTAGCTTCACTTTTTTTGGCCTCCATCCCAAATCTTAAGTTATATTTTGTGAATATTTAATCAAAAAAGAAAAAAAATTGATCTCATAACATTCTAAACTGGCAGAAGGGAGGAGAGTGGAGTGATGGAATTATGAAGTATTTTTCTAGCCTTCCTTATCATCTAACCACCACGTTATAGCTAGAATAGAGGAAAAAACAAGTGTTTTATTTCTTTTCCTCTCTAAAACTAAATTCCCAGTTGAATGCTCTTTCTCCCATCTGACCCCCAACAGCTTCTTTTCAGAGCAAACTGCTGGTATACTTGCAGATCATAAATTATTGATTAAATTTTAAATTCAAGGTTCCCATTCTTCATTGATGCTGTCAATGTCTTAACTGAATCTTGTTTCCTTAGCAACACTTAAAGGATAAAGCTGCTCATTAATTTTCTCAGAACTACCCTGTACGATCAGAATTTGGAATTAAAATGATACATATCTCAATTTCCAATGTAATTTCAAACAATTACTCCTGTACCTTTGTGTAAAAACACTGGTTTTTTCAAGACAAAAGGCATCTGGATGAACCATTTTTCCTTTCATTCTTAAAAGATTTTGGCATCTGGATAATAATCTCTCCTTTTAGTACTGCAGTCCCCTGGAGTCCTTCCATCATTTTGGGTCACTCCAATAATTCTATGGATGACCAAGCCAAATCTTTGCACCCTTGAACTCTTCAACTGCAGAATCTAAAATTCACATAGCCTACCTTCAGAGCATCATATCCAGACACTTGTTTTTTCTTCATTCTTGATGAGGAGGCAATATAACATCATAGTTACTGATTCAGATTCATTAATACCTATAGGACTATTAAAACTGTCTACTTCTTCTTAAATCAGTTTGGGTGATTTATCTTTTCCTGGGAATTTGTCCATTTGGCCTTTGTCTTTCAATAAATAAGGTATGTTACTGATCATAATGTTCTCACAATTTTTATATTCCTTCCTACATTTGTATTTATAAGTTAGCCATTACTTATAATAATGAGTGTCTTCTCTGTTTTTTTTTAATTAATCTTGACAAACATATGTCCATGTTTTGATAATTTCTATTGGGATTTTTTCATCTTCTCTATTGTATTTTTGTCTTTTTATTTTTTTACTTTCCACTCTTCAATTATGTTTTTTACATTGCTTTTTTAAAATTCTTGTTTTATATGCTTGACTCACTAGTTTGCAGCTTTTATTATTTAATAAAATAAACATTTAATACTATAACTGCTCCACTAAATACCACTTTAGCTGCTTTACACAAGTTTGATATATAGCATTTCACGATCTTCAGTTAAAATAATTTTAAATTCCATTATACTTTCTTTGTTGACCATGAGTTACTTACATGTGTGCCTGTCAGTTTCTAGGTATATATTTTTACATGCTATCTATTGGTTACTGGCTTCTAATTCAATTGTGTTTTGGTGAAAAATGTGGTCTTTTTAAAAATTTTTAAGTTTATTTATTTATTTTGAGAGAGAAAGAGCAAGCAAGGGAAAGGCAGAGAGATAGGGAGAGAGACAGAATCCCAGGCAGGCTCCACGGAGCCCCACAAGGGTCTCAAACCCACAAACCATGAGATCATGACCTGAGCCAAAATCAAGAGTCAGACACCTAACCAAATGAACCACCAGGAGCCCCCAAAATGTGGTCTTTATACTACTTTGAAATTTGAACTAATTTGCTTTATGACAAAAACATGGTAAATTCTCAAATATGTTCCATGTAGCCTTAAAAATAATGAACAGTCTGTAGTTAATATATGTAGTCCTTTTAACAACTGCACACATGAAAACAGGTCAATTAGATTAAGTTTGTTTATTTTATATAAAATAAATATTGGAATATAGAAAAACTGTAATTTTACTATTTTTAAAATCTCTTAAATATGAAACACTGAGAGAATTATGTTAAAATCACCCTATACTTTGGTTAATTCTTCCATTTCTTTCCATTTAAAAAAATTATATCAAAATTATGCAATTAGATGAAATCAAGTTTAGAAGGGCTCACAAAGGAAATAATCAACAAAACTAAAAGGCAACCTATGGAATGGGAGAAGATATTTCCAAATGACATACTGCATAAAGGGCTAGTATCCAAAATTGATAAAGAACTTATCAAATTCAACACCCCCAAAATAAACAATATAGTTAAGAAATGGGCAGGGGGTGCCTGGGTGGCTCAGTCATTTAAGCGTATGACTCTTGGTTTCAGCTCAAGTCATGATCCCACAGTTCATGAGTTTGAGTCCTGCATTGGGCTCTGTGCTAACAGTGTGGAGCCTGTTTGGGATTCTCTTTCTCCTTCTCTCTCTGCCCCTCCCCTGCACCCTCCCTCCCCCTCAAAATAAATACGTAAAGTTTTAAAAAATTAAAAAAAAAAGAAATGGGCAGAAGATATAAACAGACACTTCTCTAGAGAAGACATACAAATGGCTAACAGACACATGAAAAACAGCTCAACATCACTCATTCATCATCAGGGAAATACAAATCAAAACCACAATGAAATACCACTTCACACCTGACAGAATGGCTAAACCGAACAACTCAGGAACAACAGATATTGTTGAGAATGCAGAGAAAGGGGAACCCTCTCACACTGTTGGTGGGAATGCAAGCTGGTACAGCCATTCTGGAAAACAGTGTAGAGGTTCCTCAGAAAGTTAAGGATAGAACTATCCTACAACCCAGCAATTGCTCTACTAGGTATTTACCCAAAGGATACAAAACTACGGATTTGAAGGGGCACATGCACCTCAATGTTAATAGCAGCACTATCAACAGTGGCCAAATTATGGAAAGAGTCCAATGTCCATAGACTGGTGAATGGATACAGATGTGGCATATGGGGTGCCTGCATGGCTCAGTCGATTAAGCATCTGACTTCGGCTCAGGTCATGATCTCAGGGGCCGTGGGTTTGAGCCACACGTCAGGCTCTATGCTGACAGCTTGGAGCCTGGAGCCTGCTTCAGATTCTGTGTCTCCCTCTCTCTCTGCCCCTCTTCTGCTTGCACGCTATCTCTCTCTCTCTCTCTCTCTCTCTCTCAAAAATAAACATTAAAAAAAAAAAGAAGATGTGACGTATATATACATACATACATACAATGGAATACTACTCGGTGATGAAAAAGAATAAAATCTTGCCATTTGCAACAATGTGGATGGAACTAAAGTGTATTATGCTAAGTGAAATAAGTCAGTCAGAGAAAGAAAAATACCATAGGATGTCACTCCTATGTGGAATTTAAGAAACAAAACAGATGAACATTGGGAAAGGGAAGGAAAAATAAAATAAGATAAAAACAAGGCAGGAGGCAAACCATAAGGGACTCTTAACTATAGACAACAAACTGGGGTTGCTGGAGGGGAAGTAGGTGGGAGATGGGTTAAATAGGTGATGGGCATTAAGGAGGGCACTTGTGATGAGCACCGGCTGTTACATATAAGTGATAAATCACTAAATTCTACTCCTGAAACCAACACTACACTACATGTTAACTAATTTGAATTTAAATAAAATCTTGGTGTTCAACATCGCTCACCATCAGGGAAATACAAATCAAAACCACAGTGACCACACCTGTCAGAATAGCTGAAATTAACAACCCAGGAAACAACAGATCTTGATGAGGATGTGAAAGGGAACCCTCTTGCACTGTTGGCAGGAATACCAACCAGTGCAGCCACTCCAGAAAACAGTGTGGAGGTCCCTCAAAAAATTAAAAATAGAATTACCCTAAGACCCAGCAATAGCACTACTAGGAATCTATCCAAAGGATACAGGAGTGCTGATTCATAGGGTCACATGTACCCCAATATTTACAGCAGTGCTTTCAATAATAGCCAAAGTATGGAAAGAGCCCAAATGTCCATCAACTGATGAATGGATAAAGAAGATGTGATGTGTACACACACACACACACACACACACACACACACACACACACACACAATGGAATATTACTCAGCGATCAAAAAGAATGAAATCTTGCCATTTGCAACAACATGGATGGAACTGGAGGGTATTATGCTAAGTGAAATAAGCCAGTCAGAAAAAGACAGATATCATATGTTTTCACTCATATGTGAAATTTGAGAAACTTAACAGAAGACCATACGGGAAGGGAAGGAAAAATAAGTTACAAACAGAGAGGGAGGCAAACCATAAGAGACTCTTAATTATAGAGAACAAACTGAGGGCTGATGACGGTGGGGGTTTGGGAGGTGGGGAAAATGGGAGATGGGCATTGAGGAAGGCACTTGTTGGGATGAGCACTGGGTGTTTCACGTAAGTGATGAATCATGGGAACCTATTCCCGAAGCCAAGAGTACACTGCATACACTGTATGTTAGCTAACATGGCAATAAATTATTAAAAAATAATAATAATAAAGTATTGGAAGAAAAAAATGTTTATAATGGCTCAATCTCCCTAAGGAACTTACCCCTTCTATCTATGTATTTCCTCCCTATATATTTAGTAATTTCTTTTAGCTAAAATGCATTATATCTAAAATTAATATAGTCACTCTAGCATTATCTTGGCTAATATGTAATAAATGCCAGTCCTAGAACCAGGAATTTTACATATATTAAGTCATTTAATCTTCTTAAAAACCACACGAATTAGGAAATATTAGTATTCACTTTTTTTACAGACAAATAGAGGCACTGAGTAGTTAAAGGATTTGCTTTTGGTCAAAAAAATGCAAAGTGACAGGGCTAGGGTTTCAAATGCCAACTCCCTGAATGCTTATAATACTTACTGTTTCTACCAGTTATTTTTTCCATGAAGATAAAGGAGTTTATACTGCAATGAAACCCCCAATGAGTATATACAAATCATGGCCAAAATAACCACACATTACCTAGTACAGAGCTAAGCATACAATAGATATGCAATAAACTATATCATTGCACTGGGGAGTGAACACTTTATTCCCAATTTTAAAAAAATGAGGCTTAGATATAGATAAGGAGACTCGGGTAGATTATGTAACTTTCATACAGAGACACACTACTACATTGCGTTGGCAGAGTCAGGGTGTGGACCCCAGTCTGATTCCATGTTCTTTCCAATATAACATACAACATCTTCAGGCTCTTATTTCCACTTAACAAGAAAGTGATTGATAGCATTAAAACACACTCTGGAATTAAATAAGAGTTGAAATTAGGTCTCAATTTCCCCAACAGAAGAAGGTAGACAATAATAGTATCTACCACTGAGAACTGCTATGGGAATTAAGTGAGAAACTAATGCATATAAAGTGCCTAGTTCAATGCCTGATACATAGTGATGAATTTAAAAGATTTATATTTTTATATATATTTTAAAATAAGTTGACCAGATATGCTGGGCTTCTACAGCTTTAAATATCTACACTCATTCAATGCTAAGTTTTGTGGCAAATGTTCCCTAATGAATTCCCAGGAATAGTTTAGAGAAACTAATGCTAGCAGTAGGGAAGCCTATGCCACCTGCTTTATACATTAAAATTAAGCACTGCCTTGATAGTTTAGTTTATCAAGAACTATTTCTTGAAATGTAAAAGGCCCATCATTTTTGTTAGTAGCCCACTGTTTCATGCTAGATACAAGCTCAGGGTACTCACAATTTAAAAAAGAAGAAGAAGAAGAAGAAGAAGAAGAAGAAGAAGAAGAAGAAGAAGAAGGAGAAGACTCTCTAGTAATAGACTTAAGACTGAATTTTGTAAAGGGATAACAAATAGATGTTTTCAAAATAAAGAGAGTAAGAAAATGAATTCGATGAATCATTGAAATAACAGCCTACAACCTGAGAGTTATTCTCCATATTGTAATTAAGTATGTGCTACAATGAGCTGTTCAAGAGTTGACTTCAAGATGAGAAAAAGATACAAGAGATGGGTGCTTCAGGGTGAGGGAGTCTAATTGGAGTGACATTCTATGAAGTTTTACTGGTACAAGAATAAAGAAATATATGTTTTCTCTTGGAGTTGGCATTACAGACTGACCTCTTAAGTAGGCTACGTTCCTGAAAAATCCTTTAATTTATAAAATAGGACTTCAGTGTAAAAGTGTTGAAAATAGAACACATAAACTCAAAGCATTTATAATCTCACCAACCAAAGATGGTCAAGATTAACATTTTGATTTTCCCTAATATTCTACTTTCAAATTCAAGTTATTTTTCCTTGATGCAAAGATTGGTAACCATGAAGCTTCCTATGTGAGTACCTACCTCTGATAGGTCTGACAATTCTAAGCAAATAATCTTGTTTTCAGATGAAAGAGAACCAAAAAAATAAAAAGGTCAAAATTAAGGCCAAAAGTACAATCTAGATTTTATTAATGCTGCACTCTAAGCCACAGATTCTGAAAGTGTGGTCCCTGGACCAACAGTATCAACATCATGGGGGAACTTGTTAGAAATACAAATTTTCAAGCCTGCCTAAGCTTTACTGAATCAGTAAGCCTGGGTGTGGAAACCAATAATCTGTGCTTTAACATGATCCTTAGGGGATACTGATACACTGAAATTCTGGAACCACTATTCTAAGCAAATTTGCTACCTGGAAATGCAGTCAGGTGAGCATGATAATAGATAACAATTTGGAGTACTTACTTTGATGTAAGTATTTTCTCTTATTTTAATACATACAAATGTGGTAAGCACTACTTTCTAAATTTTACAAACAAAGAAAATAACTTGCCCAAAGTTACACAGATAATACATGGTAGCATCATATTAAAAATCTAGGTAGCCTATCTCCAGAAACCTCACATTTAGCTAACACAATATATCACTTTCTACCCTAGAATACTAAGGTAAAATTAGCCAGAATATCCCTATTTACAATGCTATGTAGATAAAAAGAAACTTGTCCAAAAATGACTCTCATACCACATAGTATGAATGCAAATGGAGGAAGGAAAATTTGTTATTCTTTTTCTCTTCTTGATCAAGGCATCTGCAAACTTCCTAAACACCATGAAAATAAATTGCAGTATAGTAGTTAAAATTCGGAGCCAATGGCTATGCCGGTCCCAGTTAGTTGAGTGATTTACTTTTTCTTTTCTTTTTTTTTTTTAATGTTTATTCATTTTTTTTAAGACAGAGAGAGACAGAGCACAAGTAGGGGTGAGCGGAGAGAGAGGGCGACACAGAATCTGAAGCACACTCTAGGCTCTGAGCTGCCAGCACAGAGCCCGACACGGGGCTTGAACTCACGAACCGCGAGATCATGAATGACCTGAAACTAGGATTTAAACCCAAGTCAGACGCTCAACCGACTGAGCCACCCAGGCGCCCCTAGTCATTTACTTTTTCTAAATTCTCAGTTACCTCCTCAGTGAAAATGTAATACTAATGGTATCTACCTAGATATAAATATGCGAGGATTAAATTTAGCTCTGTGTGTATGTGTGTGTACAAAAGTACAAACATATGCAAAACAGAGAGAAGTAAAGTTCATGCTGTAGCTTTTGTTATAGCATTTACATGTTAGGGGGTATCAAAAATGTTTCCTACATTTTGATAAATGCATCAAGGTTCTATATGCAGAAATTGTTTTGGAAGGATTTGGAGATGTGAACACTGCCTAAGGAAATTCAATCTCTAGCCATCCAAGTCTGGTACTCCATATTTAACTCACAGACAAGCTTGTTGCATTGTCTTCCTTAGGTTATTAGAAAACTACTTTTATTATTCTACTTGGAAAATTACAGAAGTCAGCTAACTGGAGCAGAATTTCATTATGAGATTAACTGGAAACTTTCAGTATTGGGAACTTCTATATCCAGGCAAAGGTCTACCGTAGTTTTTGAGTTTAAGAGAGTTTCTATAAAACTTTCCTCACTCCCCAGGGCTCTCAAAATCCCCAGAACACAGATAATCTGACAATTCTGCACATCTTTATAAAATAATTTATATCATCCATATATGTTAGATTTCACTCTCCAATCATAGAGATTCTTTGAGAGCATGCACATTCTCCTATACGACATATTACTAAACATGAAAATGCCTAATGCTCACTTAATTTTCAAAAATATTCATCATTAGGCCAAGATTAAACACACACATAAGTGTAAAAAGAGGCATGTAATTGAACGTTCACTATAGTACTGTGTGTAATACCAAAATATAGGAAAACCTCTAAGTGTCCACCAATAGAACAAATCTGTTTAAGAACCATCAAGTAGTCATATTTGTAACAGGATGCATATGTCATGTATACTCGACATTTTAATCAGCTTGGCACAGTCCTTGGGAAGCAATGTTACTCTATTTCCCATTCTTCTGTGCCTGACAAATTTGCCCACTTTGAGTGATACTGACTTACTTTTAACTTACAGAAATAGTTTCATGTGGGTTATATATCAAGTCCTGCTGGGGTGGAAGCCATTTCATTTCTGTTAAAGGTGATTTTGTAACTCTTCTGTGCTTCCCATATGCTGATTTCCCATTTCAGCTCTCATTAATTTAAGTCCTTGGGGCTAAAGCTCAGTGTTACCCCTCATACATTTATCGTTTTATACATAAATTTGTAAGGGCCAAAGGCAGGTCACCCCAAGATGGGCCACTTTGGGAAGAACATTATTCTGAATTAAAAGCAATCACAACACAACTCATTCAGGAGTAGCTCTTTACTGCCCCCTCAACTGCCTGCTTATACCAAGAAAAGACCTATTAACGCAGATTGCTCTTAACCTCACAATCATATGTGCAGAATAAGCAACATTTTTCCCCCCAAACAACTCCTCTCACCTTCCTGCAAATGGTCTTTATACTCTTTGTATCTTCAGCCCCCTAACTCTCTCCTTAGCTCAAATAAGAGTCCTGTTGATTAACTGTCTTTGCAATTTCCATGTCATGTAGATTCCTTGTGTTTATGCTATTAAATTTTATTCTCACTTGTTAATCTGTGTCATGTCACTTTGATTCTCATTCCAGCTAGAATGACTTTGAAGGGCAGTGGAAATCCTTCTATGACACATATGTAAATTACATGGTAAAAGGTTTAAATTCAGACTTGTTGTCTTAAATGTGAGCTGTTTTGGTAAATGATTTGAAGACAAAACAAATTGAAACTAGGATTTAAATGAGAAGGATTATAGATGGGTTCCAATTATCCTTATTTTCTGGTTCTTCCACAATCCGTCCACATTATTTTAAGTTAACTGGGCTTTTCTCTGTACAAAAATTTGCCCAGAATAGGTGGTTTTATTAATAAATGTGAAATCTTCAACAATATTATAAAATACAGCTTTTCTCAGACATAGTAGTGAAAGAAGATCCAGTTATTATTGCCTTAACTACCTCCATTTTGATGTGAGTTTGTACTTTTTAAAATTTTTTTTCAAGTAAACTCTACCACTAACATGGGGCTTGAACTCACAAGTCTAAGATCAAGAGTCACATGCTCTACCACCTGAGCCAGCCAGGCATCCCTGTACTTTCCCATTAAGTTCTTCCTTCCAGTCTATCTTTTGACCCAAGCAAAAGACCTGGAGGGCAAAGAATCCTGTGATGGGAATGGAAACTACCCACTCGAGCAATGAGGACTGCCCAGATGCCAGCAAGACTCAGCATAACTGACCCTGAGACAATGATCAACCTGACCTTCACCACCTGCCTGCATGTACCCAGTGAACTTTGTTCCACATTTTCCTTATATAAACCTTTAAGACGTTTCAACACATTGGAGACAGTCTTTTGAGACATTAGTCTAGTATCTCCCAAGGGTTGGCCTCACTGAAATAAATTCCCTTTTTGTTTCTCCAACACTAATATCTCTGCCTTTGGATTATGTCAGCAGCAAAGAGCCAAACCTGGTCTGCTTGGGACTGCCAGAGCAGGGTGCTCTTGCACCCTTGGGCAGGTTACAGCAGCACTTTAACACAGGTGAATTAGAAGCCTTTTCTCATTCAAAATAATAGTATGTAGAACTATACAGTGGATTTTGAAATACAATTTTTTTTCTATATTTTTCATCTTATATTTACTGCACTGTGTTACAGAAGAGAAGGTAGAAAAGATGGCCTGCATGAACAATCAAAAAATATAGTTAGAGCTAGCTTTCTTCTAAAATGACTGAGGTATTGCTCCAATTTCAGATTCGTTGCACTTAACTGTCCATACCAAGCTTTCTACCTTTTCTTTTGCCTCACGCTCACTGCAATGTATGGTCCTGTACACACAATTGCATGTGTGCTCTCTATCCCTAATATATATTTATCATTCTCAACGTAAATTTACCATCAGTACTATAGATTATGGCTCTGTGCTATACATTTACAAAAAAATTCTAATGAAAAGAATAAATTATAGAGAAAGAAATTACCAGCTACTAATATATCCCCCAGTACCAGGGGCCCTGAAATGCCTTAACATCTGCCAAAACTACTTCCAGTGATTACAGCATCAGTGGGGAAAATGAAAAAAAATTAACATGAATGGAAGAGAACATTCTTTTTGCTTTTGTTCATATTATAATGTGGTTGTGCAATGAATTGAGTGAACAAGATAAATTGTTAGATTGTTGTGAAACACAGGGTTATATACTGTTATAGTGCTGTCCCGAATAAGATGAAGTTGACAGCTTTACCACCCCAAGATAATAGGAGAGCAATAGTTACATGAGGCATTAAGATATTTCCAGGGACTTCTCCCTTGAAAGAACTTCCTCTCCCTTTAAAGTGCCCAGAAATTACAAATAATAAGTTGCCTCCCTATGATTTCATGAGCACCAAAAGGCTCCACTGCCCCAAATATTTCCCTTCAAAAGACCCAGAAATCCTCACATTACTCACACTTTTGAATAGAGATTATAAAGACTCTGGTAATTATAATTTTATCAGCTACCTGGACAATAGCTTACATATAATGGCCCGTGAAATAGATCAGACCTGCACATGTATTTTCCTTGACCACAAGACAATTTAAAAAATTAATCTACATTTAAACACAGAGAACTTTTGGGGCACCTGGGTGGCTTAGTCAGTTAAGCGTCGACTTTGGCTTAGGTCATGATCTCACAGTGTGTGAGTTCGAGTCCTGCATTGGGCTCTGTGCTGACGGCTCAGAGCCTGGAGCCTGCTTCAGATTCTGTGTCTCCTTCTCTCTCTGTCCCTCCCCCACTTGTGCTCTGTCTCTCAAAAATAAATACATGTAAAAAAATTTTTTTCAACATAGAGAACTTTTTACACAAATATCTAGATTCTGCACTTCTTTTGAAAACTTGAAAGCAGGTAAGGCTAAACTCACATTCCTGAACAGAAAACAATGACTTTGGGCAAGTCACAACCAGGGAAGTGAGAATTCTGGTCCCCTTCAAGGTCCTTCAAGATGGACTAGGAATCAGATTAGCATAACACATATTAACGGGAGGAAAAAAATTTAATTTCATATACACGGGGAATCCACAGAGTCATAGAAAATCCAAAGACAATCAGACAAAATGAGGTATGTATGTCCTCATGAACTAAGGAGAAGGGGTAAGGGCTCTAGGATTTCAAAAGAAAGAAAAGTAATGTACAAAATAATAAGGATAAGAGCAAATGTCTGATAATTAGATGTTTGTCCTGCCATACAGATGGCTCAGATAAAATTTATCTATGGTGATAATACTTATTCAAGGAAAAACTCACCCCCACTTTTATTTTTTCTTTTTTTTTTTATTTTTTATTTATTTTTTATTTTTTTTTATATATGAAATTTATTGACAAATTGGTTTCCATACAACACCCAGTGCTCATCCCAAAAGGTGCCCTCCTCAATACCCATCACCCACCCGCCCCTCCCTCCCACCCCCCATCAACCCTCAGTTTGTTCTCAGTTTTTAACAGTCTCTTATGCTTTGGCTCTCTCCCACTCTAACGTCCTTTTTTTTTTTTTTTTTCCTTCCCCTCCCCCATGGGTTCCTGTTAAGTTTCTCAGGATCCACATAAGAGTGAAACCATATGGTATCTGTCTTTCTCTGTATGGCTTATTTCACTTAGCATCACACTCTCCAGTTCCATCCACGTTGCTACAAAAGGCCATATTTCATTTTTTCTCATTGCCACGTAGTATTCCATTGTGTATATAAACCACAATTTCTTTATCCATTCATCAGTTGATGGACATTTAGGCTCTTTCCATAATTTGGCTATTGTTGAGAGTGCTGCTATAAACATTGGGGTACAGGTGCCCCTATGCATCAGTACTCCTGTATCCCTTGGGTAAATTCCTAGCAGTGCTATTGCTGTCACCCCCACTTTTAGATTCTTCTACGTAGTTATGGGCGGGGCAAAAGTTTCTGTTGACCCCACATGTGCTTGATTGCCTTCAAACTCAAAATATTCTTTATGCCAAAATGATCCGTCTTGGGGCAGCCTGCCCTTAGCCCATACACATTGCAACTCTGAGTCTTAATTTCTTCATCTGCAAAATGTAGATTAGGATATCTACATAACAGATTGTTATTGGGATTAAATTAGATAATGAACAGAAAACATAGTATATATTAAGCACTTAATAAATGAAAATAATTATCAGTATCATTGATTAGTGTCTGCCTTATTTAGAAGTGCATGTATCCTCCAGTTTGGTACCAAAGTTCTACACCAGATTTTCCACCCAATATATATATGACAATGAACAGTAGTTGCCATTTTATCAGTATACTTGTACTATTCTTTTCCTTATGTAGGGGAGCAAATTTTGCCATTCATGATAACCCCCTTAGGCATATTGACTATGTTAAGATGGTTATTTCTAAGAAATTGTAAACACAGGAGAATCTCTGAAAACCTAGTAGAAATTACCTTTTTGTAAGAAACATTTACAAAGAAAATCTTCATTTGCAATAGTATCACCTCAATGTCCTAGGAAGAGGGTGATGACTCAGTCCCTAGAAACTATCATTTGAGAAGGCAAAGACTTAAATCTGTAAATGAACATAATTCTTGTTTACTGAGTTTTTACTGGTAACCTCTCATAATGGACTGTCGACCCTCAACATCTTTTGTCTTTATCTGAAGATGGTATTTAAGGTGATGACTTTGGTCATTTCAGGAGTTACTCAATTTTCCTGGCTCTCTCTCATGTATTTAGGAGGTACATATGTTATGACACTTTCATTTGATTTTTCTCCTGCAAACAATGGTCCTGTCAACTTCTTAGGTCAGCCAGAAGAAACTTAAAGTGTATAGAAAATATTTTCTTCCCCAACATTTATAATAAGACTACTTCACTTTTTCAAAATGTGTGATAAATGGAGAAGACTTGTGTATTTCAAGGAAAATAGGAAAGAACACTAAGACAGTAAATGGTGGTCAAATACTTTAAATATCTCCTAATTTCTAAGAAAGGAGGATCTTGTCCACAATGGAAAGTGCTAATTTAAAGTCCACAATGGAAAGTGCTAATTCCCTCATTTGGAATTATTGTTGTTGTTCTCACTTTCCTTATTTGAAAATGGTCACTCTTAGTTTCAAAGTTTCAGGACATCAAAAAGATCCCAAGATATCTGAGTAGTGCATTAAAAACAAAGTTGTCATACTTTGCTTTTAAAAATCTGTTTGAAGTCAAGATGTGTTCAGGAAAAAAAAAAAAATGTTTCAACTTCTGAAGCTGTCATTCCTAGTCTCTGTATGTCCCTATCCACTCTTCCCCATATTCACATTCTACCTTTTTCTGACCTGCTGCTCTGTGCTCTTGGAAGACTATTCTCTTTTAAAAGAATTACTGGAGCACTTTTGATAGTTGTGTTTATTTATTTCTTACTTTTAGTTAGTAGGTACCAGGAAAAGATTGGAGGGGTGGAAAAGAGAGATCCCTATATTTATGAACTCTACCCACATTTAATGGCTCTGTGTCTAACTGTGGTTCTTCTATAGTCACAGTTTATTCAAGTATAGGACTTCTTAGCTCCAAACTCTAAATTCCAGTAACACTGTTCTCTCTCTCCCTGTGGACCTTAAGTCCTAAGGGTAGTAATGGCATCCTATTGTGATTGGTTCCTGGGAACCTCTGCAATTGTTATACAGTTCCCTTATCCCTGAGTATTCCTCTCGAATAGGTATCTTGAAACATCTCATTAGATTCTGTCTCCTGACAAGACTCTGACTGATAAAGAAGACATTACTAAATCTGCTATTTTGCTTAAAAGCTTCTATATAGCCTTAATTTTTGAAGTATGCTTGTTAAAGCAATAAAAATAAAACCTGTTTAAAGTATAAAATGATGACTGCAGGAAGTATATAATATTTGTAATTAAATAGAAACATGACTATTTAAGTGTTTCTTTTTGCAAAGTCAAGGTTGCATAAATGCATACCATTTTAACATAATATATTTTAGCATGGGAGAAAACACTGAATAAAGTAATCCTAGTGGAAACACTATTATTCATTATGATAGAATGTTACTTCTCATTCTCTTGAATCAATTGAGGATGGATGATGAGTGTTACAATATTCTGAGTATTGGAAATACTTATTATTTAATAAAGCAATTTTTAGCCCTGGGATTGAGTATGCCTTGCAAATAAAAATACCGAAAAACAATAACTTTTATTGAAGGCAAACCATTAGGATACCCAAATAAGTGTAATTTTTACAGGTACCCTGGAAACTATGAAAGACAAGTAACAACTATTCATAGTGGTGGCAAGGATTTATTAAAAAAAACATTTTTTTTACTAAAAAACAAATGTTCCAGGGCCTATTCTGAACCAAAGACAGAATTATTTAATATCATTTCATTTGTAACTAAAATATTGGTCAATTATCATCCCTATAAATGATGATATGATGTCCCTAAATTTTTAAAATATTCTAAAGTGCATACTAAATTACTAAAGGAACCAAGATACATTACGTCTAGTTTTGGATTTCTGGGCACTTAAATGCATCATTTTGATATCATTATTGGGAATTGTTAATGTACATATGTTTTACCTTTAAGAAATAGTGTTAAATATATAGTTTATGGAAGATGTGCTATGGAAGAACTACAGATGAAATGACAGTGAATAATAATGTTGTCTGAATATTATGGACAACTGAGAATAATTATGAGTGTCATTAAATATCTTCTCCATCTCCCTATGCTGGGCAGAATGAATTTTGGTCTTCATACTCAAAGATATTAAATAAAAATGTAAAATTAACAGGTTAAACTTTATATTAAGGTTTTAACATTGTTACCAATTTCTAAATTCTCTTACTTCGGTTGTTACATTTATAACAATCAGCAGAATGCTAGCTTATGAGTACTTTTGGTAAATATTTGAGTTTCTTATTTTTTTTACTTGATAATGTATTCTGCTTGAGGCTGTCTTTAGGCATCTGTGATGGTGACAAGGAAATTCACCACTCTTTAAGATGATGCATTTAAATCATTTTGAGTTTGAGTAGGTAAAGAGTAAAATGCTCCAAAATATAATACAAAGTAGGATGCATTTACTTATGGTCTCTCAGGTCAAAGAGAATTTGAACATGCGACTGTAGCTCATGTTTCTCTGGAAAAGGGGGAGGCCATCCCATTGCCAGGTATCAGTGTGTTTTTTATACATGTGGGTAAGCATCAAGGACATGCCAAAATGAGCTCAATTTTTTTAAAGCAGGATTTTCAACAATGGGATTTGGGGAGGAAAGTGACAGTGGGCACTATACTTCCTTCCTCTGTGTCATCCTTTACCTCTGTGTCTAATCAAAACCAGTATTTGATGAATTGTACCTCCTAAATATCCTGCAATATGCCATTACTCTCCATCCCCAAGTTACTCTCTTCTCTAACCTGAACCACTGCATCATATCAAGTCTTCCTGCATGCGATCTTTTCAGATTCAAAATTACTTTTCATATTGCAGCATCACTGATCTTTCTAAATGAATCAACTTTTTGAAAATGCCATTCCATGTCTTGCCTTAAGGCTTCCCAATACTTGCTAAGTTCAAATTCCTTAACAAGGCATGGAACTGCAAGTATCACATCTTGTCACTAACCATCCCCAACCCTATTTAGCTATATTTCATGCTCTAATTACACCAAACTGGTTACAACTCCACATATAGTTATTTCCTCTCATATCCAGAATTTTGCACAAGACTGGAACACCCTTTACCATCTCTCCATCGCCTTGTCTAATGCTAAGAGTTCTAAGCTAAAGCAGTCTTCCTCCAGGAAGACTCCTGTGGCTCTCAAAGACTATAAAATATCCTTTCATTTTACCAGAGCACTCAGTAGCGCCTCGACCAAACCACTTAATCTTACTGCATTTTCATTACCTGTTTGTCTAGCTTTCTAACTACACTATTAGCTCCATGAAAACTCCATCTTCTTACTCATTAGATCGTCAACCCATAAAATAATAGTTCCCCATAATTTTCTATTATTACGTGAATAGGCTTCCTAACCTATATCCACAGATTTTTGACTTCAGAGAATCAGAGGCTAAGTGGGCAACCTGAAACTGGGAGAGCATTAAATTCTGGAACAGGGGAACTGCCACTTTGGGTGTCTGTCATATTCAGAAATTCAATCTATACAGTAGTATGCTATACAAAGTGGTCTCTCATCTAAGATTTATTTTATTTATTTTTATGTTTAAGTAATCAGTAGAAGGCACCCACAGAAACTTTAAAATTATAAGGTTTTTACCCCTTTATTACCAATGATGGGCACATTAAAAATACCATGTCAAGGCAGAGAATGTTCTCCATGAGATATATAAAAGAAAGAAAACCATTTTATTATTGAATAAGCATTAAAACAGATTACGATGTGCATCATAGGCAATGCTGTGTGATTACAAGGACAGAGAAATTCTACCATATATATCAGCAAGCAGTTATAATCCATTATATACATATTACCACAATTAACTATAACTTGTCTTCCCATAAGAGGCCCTCACAACACCACTTGTTATACATTTTTTTTTAGTTAATCCCAAATTTACCTGGCATTGTGGTAGCCATTTGTGTTAGCTAACTGCTTTTGTATGAAGGAAAAATAAAACTTCTATCACTAGGAGAAGCATTTGGTTATAGCTCAGAGCAAGGCATCCCCACAGTGACAGGGAGATAGAAGCACTGTATTCCTTGATGTTTACATTTCAAAGTGATGGCTCCCAGACCCTTAAGAAAAACACTCCTGGGTTATAAAGCTCAAAAGAGGCTTACCTAGACTCTAAGAACATCTATAGAGATATCAAAGGAAAAGTAGAAGGAGTCACAAACAATAGGTTTCTCACAGAATGTACTGAAAAAGGGAGGGGGAAAATCAGTTTCCCCCTTGGCAGAAGGAAAAAATCACTTTTTTTTTAATTTGCCCTTAACACCATTCAGCTCAAATAGTTAGGGCTTTGTTGCTCCTTGATATGCAGGCCTTGCTAGAAGACCATATTTTCTCTATTACAATCCATGTACTTGACACATTAAAGAATAAATACTTTGAGAAACACACACCCATGGCTTTGAAAAACATATATATTCATGGGTGTCTGCTGATAAGATGCCCAAATTATATCACTGATCTACACCTTTCACTTGAACTGAAGACTTATATAAAGAGGATATATTAAAATATATAAAGAGTGGTATTGCCAGGGTATTAACCAATCATAAGAGATACCGGTATGTATCTCATATAGGTAGGCTATATATATGCAACTGCCTACTAAAATTTTAAAGAAATAACTAAGAGATATGCTAAAGGTAATTGTTCAAAACTTCTACCACTAAGCTGCTGATATCACAGATTTCCCTGTATTGTTTTTCTTTAATGTTTTATTTTGTTTTTTGAGAGACAGAGTGTAAGCAGAGGAGGGACAGAGAGAGAGGGAGACACAGAATCCAGAGTAGGCTCCAGGTTCTGAGCTGTCAGCACAGAGCCTGATGTGGGGCTTGAACCCACTAACAGGAGATCATGAGCTGAGCTGAAGTCAGGCACTCAACCAACGGAGCCACCCAGGCGCCCCTCCCTGTATTGTTAAAGTTGACTCCATTCTTTAGTTGCTTGGGCCAAAAAAGTAGGAGTCATCACTGACTTCTCTTTCTCTTATGTTCCCCACCCAGCTTATTAGGAATTGTTTTCTCAAACCAAAAAATGTGCACTCAAATCTAAACATTTCTTATGCCCTCCACTGTTAAGACTCTCATCAAAACTACCATTTTTTGCCTGGATTATTGTAAAAGCCCCATTAATGGGCCTCCCTGCTTCACATCTTGTGTTGCTACACTCTCTTTTCCATAGAAAAGACAGAATGACTCTCTAAAAACTCAAGTCAGATCATATTTCTCTTCTGTTCAAATCTCCAATGTTACCACATTTTATTACAGTAGAAGTCAAAGTCTACAAGTGTACAAAATGGTTTACAAGTCCCCCAAAGGCCCCCTGTAAATTCCGACACCTCATCCCCTATTACTGTCCCGGCTGATCACTTTACTACATCCAACACTGGCGACTTGATGTTTCTAAAACATGCTAGGTGTGCTCTGGCTATGAAGTCTTTGAACTGGTTATTTGTACCGTCTTGAATTCTTTCCTCAGCTATTGGGATGGCTCCATCCTTTACTACCCTCACCATTTTGGGGAAGTTCTTTTCTGTAAATATATTTTGATTAAGACAAAATTTACATAATATTCACTTTGTTAAGGTGTAAAATTCAGTGTTTTTTAGTATCTTTACACAGTTGCACAATAATCACCATTTTATAATTCCAGAAAAATTTCCACAACTCAAAAGGATAGTTCAGCCCCGAATAGCCAAAGGAATTCTGAAGAAGACCAAAGCAGGAGGCATCACAATCCCAGACTTTAGCCTCTACTACAAAGCTGTAATCATCAAGACAGCATGGTATTGGCACAAAAACAGACACACAGACCAATGGAATAGAATAGAAACCCCAGAACTAGACCCACAAATGTATGGCCAACTCATCTTTGACAAAGCAGGAAAGAACATCCAATGGAAAAAAGACAGCCTCTTTAACAAATGGTGCTGGGAGAACTGGACAGCAACATGCAGAAGGTTGAAACTAGACCACTTTCTCACACCATTCACAAAAATAAACTCAAAATGGATAAAGGACCTGAATGTGAGACAGGAAACCATCAAAACCTTAGAGGAGAAAGCAGGAAAAGACCTCTCTGACCTCAGCCGTAGCAATCTCTTACTCGACACATCCCCAAAGGCAAGGGAATTAAAAGCAAAAGTGAATTACTGGGACCTTATGAAGATGAAAAGCTTCTGCACAGCAAAGGAAACAACCAACAAAACTAAAAGGCAACCAACGGAATGGGAAAAGATATTTGCAAATGACATATCGGACAAAGGGCTAGTATCTAAAATCTATAAAGAGCTCACCAAACTCCACACCCGAAAAACAAATAACCCAGTGAAGAAATGGGCAGAAAACATGAATAGACACTTCTCTAAAGAAGACATCCAGATGGCCAACAGGCACATGAAAAGATGTTCAGCGTCGCTCCTTATCAGGGAAATACAAATCAAAACCACACTCAGGTATCACCTCACGCCAGTCAGAGTGGCCAAAATGAACAAATCAGGAGACTATAGATGCTGGAGAGGATGTGGAGAAATGGGAACTCTCTTGCACTGTTGGTGGGAATGCAAATTGGTGCAGCCGCTCTGGAAAGCAGTGTGGAGGTTCCTCAGAAAATTAAAAATAGACCTACCCTATGACCCAGCAATAGCACTGCTAGGAATTTATCCAAGGGATACAGGAGTACTGATGCATAGGGGCACTTGTACCCCAATGTTCATAGCAGCACTGTCAACAATAGCCAAATTATGGAAAGAGCCTAAATGTCCATCAACTGATGAATGGATAAAGAAATTGTGGTTTATATACACAATGGAATACTACGTGGCAATGAGAAAAAATGAAATCTGGCCTTTTGTAGCAACGTGGATGGAACTGGAGAGTGTGATGCTAAGTGAAATAAGCCATACAGAGAAAGACAGATACCATATGGTTTCACTCTTATGTGGATCCTGAGAAACTTAACAGGAACCCATGGGGGAGGGGAAGGAAAAAAAAAAAAAAAAAGAGGTTAGAGTGGGAGAGAGCCAAAGCATAAGAGACTGTTAAAAACTGAGAACAAACTGAGGGTTGATGGGGGGTGGGAGGGAGGGGAGGGTGGGTGATGGGTATTGAGGAGGGCACCTTATGGGATGAGCACTGGGTGTTGTATGGAAACCAATTTGTCAATAAATTTCATATATAATAAAAAAAAAAAAGGATAGTTCATAGTCACTAAACCTGAACTTCCCCATTGCCTCATCTTTTCAGCCTGTAGCAACCATTTATTCACTTTCTGTCTGTGGATTTGTCTATTCTGGTCATTTCATACAAATAGAATCATATAACATATGGCCTTTTATATCTGACTTCTTTCACTTAGCACGATGTTTTTTAGGTTCCTCCATATTATACCAAATAACAGTATTTCACGTTCATTTTTATGAATGAAAATATTGCATTGTATAGATACACTAATATTCTTTTTCTCTTTTCATCCATTGATGGACAGAAACATTAACTGTATTAAAGTATAAGTTCAACATTAGAGAATCTACAATTATAATTGGTAGTGTCGATTATACATGATATGAACAGATTGCTGTGTAAAAATGATACGTAAAGGATTTGCCAGCAAGTATTTTTTAATAAACTGCCATCTAGCTCTTGTTTTATTAAATACATGAATGATGTACTTTCATCAATCTCTTACCTCTGAGAACTTATATTTGGAGTGGGGTTAGCCAGATCTCTAGGACAACAATGAACTTTTCAGTCTGCACCTTAAAGATTAACCCAATGTAGTTATAACTATGGATCTCACCTGAATTAAGAGAACACTTAAGGAATTTGGCCATGAGAGAAACACCTGTGTCAGATTTTTTTTTCTTTTCAAGGTACTATTCGGTCAGATAGTCAACCCGGTTACAGACTTGGGTAATGGTGCTCAAAGATGGTTGGTATGTTCTGAGAGGTCTTTGTGACATCATACCTCTCAAAGATCCGCCCACCTGGGAGTGACCAGCACAATACTCAGGATACTCTGCATTGGTTGCCTTTACTGTTGATAGATGGGCATCAGCTTAGGAAAGGACCTGGGTTTCTACCACCTTTTACTTCCAGGGGCTGTGTGGATGCCCTTCAACGTAAAGTAACCACACTTGGCCATATGTACTTGGGCTATGGCTAAATATAATATTGTCTTGAGGTTTTTAAAATTAATAAAATATTCACATACTATAAAGTTCAGTATTTTATAGTGTATAGCTTAGTAGTTTTTAGCATAATCAAAAGGTTATGCTGTAAGCACCACTATCTACTTTCAGAATACTTTCATTATTCCAAAAATAAACCCCATTCACAAAAACAACCGTTCCCCATTCTCCCTCCCAGACCCTGGCAGCTGCTAATCTACTTTCTGATTCTATGGATCTTCATATTCTCTAAATTTCATATAAATGGAACATACAATCTGTGTCCTTTTGTGACTTGCTCCTTTAACTTAGCATGTCTCTGAAGTTCATTCATGTTGTGGCATATATCAGAATTCATTCTTATTTGTAATATGTTATCATGTAGATATAAATATTTTATTTACTTGTTTATCCGCTGATGGGCATTTGGTTATAAACTTTTTGAATATTTTGAATAATAATGCTAGATACACTGTAGTACATTGATGTACAAGCTTTTATGTGGACATATCTCTCACTTTTTTTTAATTAAATATCTCCTTCACATCATGGCCTGCCCTAACCATTCTATTTAAAATTATATCATCCCCTCACTCCTGGATGACATTTCCTATTCTTACTTCCTGGTTATTCTTCTCTATGACAATTGTAATAATTTGTTTATTGTTCATCTTTCTCCACTAGAATACAATTCACATGGTGGTAGAGAAACTTCTCTATTTTGCTTCATGCTCTATCCTCAGTGCTGGGAAACCGCCTTATACAGAGCAGATGCACAATATGTATTTGTTGACTCTTTAAGTGCCTTTTGTTCATAGCTATGACTGTCCACACTGCATGCTGTACACCCATGGTTTAAAAAGCCAATCCCGGTAAGGTCTCCTCCATCTACCCTCTTTATGTAAGGAATTGGAAGAGGTGTGTGGACATCTTTCACATACTCTGTTTTCTAGACATCACCATGCTATCCACTAAGTAACACAGAGGACCTAGATAACACTGCAGGGGGAGATGGGAGGATAATAAATATCCTCCAACTTCCTAAGGAAAACAGTGTGATAGAACTGTCAAGATTACATGAACTGGATCATATGGGGGTTAAGAACAAACACTGTGGAGGTAAAAGGTTGGGATTGCATCCCTACTCTGCTGCTTTTTAGCTATATGACCTTGAGTAATTTAGCTTCGCTAGTCTCCTTTTCTCATATGTAAAGTGGGTGTTGATTGTACCTACGCAAAGGGGTTGTCATGAGGATATATGTGTGAAAAATATGGAGCATTTATGATAGTGTCTGGCACCTAGTAATTAACTATTATTACCATCATTGTTGTCATCCCCACTATCATATAAAATGTAAAACAACTCAATTTTCTTTACTCCACAAAGGTATGGAAATTATAAAATTATAAAATTTCCAGTAATGTAAAAGCAAAGAAAAATCACACACACTTTGATGTCACCCAGGTAACAATGGCATTTCAGATAAAGAATATGCATAATAACAACGATTATATCAGTTAACATTTAATTAGAGACAGTGCCATGTATCAATAAGGAGCCTAGTCTCTAGAGCCATGTCACCTGAGCTCAAAACCCTACTATACAGCTTACTAGCTGGGTGACCTTGGACAATTTAGGTAATCTCTCTGTACCTCATTTTCTATAAAATGGATATCATAGTATCTAGTTCATTGGATTGCTGCTGAGAATTAAGGATGTTTATACACGTTAAGGGCTTAGTTGAGTGCCTGACACCTAGTAAGTGTTCACTGTATTTGGGCTATTCCCTACTAGCACTGCACTCCAGGCACTATGCATGAAGACTTCTACCATGACTATATCCAACTAACTCAAATCACTCCCAAACACTTTATCTATGCTGTGTGTGTAATAGAAAGGTTAATGTAACAGAGAATTTCTGTCTATCTTCCTGACTCAACTGGGGTCCTTAAAAAGCATATAACTCTTTAGTCCCCATATCTCAAATATCTAGGAGACAGATTTGACAATAGTATGCAACAGTGCCTAGGATATCGTAAATAAATGATAAATGCTTGTGGATGGAACAAAAAGGATGGCAGAGATAATAAGCCCAGTCAAGCTAAGTTGCTACTCCTCTATCCCACAGTCTACAATTTCTTCGTTTATTTTATATATTACCCTTCTGACTTATGCGTCTTTCCTTTTTCTGTTCTCTTGAGCTTCCAAGCTTGAGGGTTAACAAAAGAAGCAGAGAGGTCTCAGAGGCTCCTACATCGGTAGCCATACATGTGCCCAAAACAGTTAAGCCCCAATGTCAAAGTTTCCCATCAATCATTTCACACTTCAACCTGGGTTTTAAAGGATGGCCTAAATGGGCATATCTTCAGTTTGCAGTAAACTAATAAATAACTACACTGATCCTAAAGTCCTACTTCACTAAGAAACAGGATGATCAGTCTATGAAATTTTAAGATAGATTTTTAAATTGCCAGGAGACAGTAGATTTCTCTGATAAAGAAGTAATGAAGTAAAACAGGTCATTTTATAATAAGCACAGCCAACATGTGTCAGATTCATTGCAAGACAGCATGATAGGGCAGGCTTAATTTTCACATGATGGACTCAAAAACATCAAATGGTGAAGGTCTTAAATCCTTTATTTGTATTTGTGATTTTACATTTGAAATGGGCTGTCGGTATCAATATTGGGTAGTTGTCAGTTCCACAGAAAATTGAACATCACAAGCCAGCCAAAGAAATTATTCATTATTTCTGAAGCTTCTCTCCCAAATTTGATTCAGATTCTAATTAGCTGAGACACCACCTCAGCTTTTAGTTAATACTAAAATATATCATCCAAAGAATTAAGTATCTTATTTCTCATGAAAAAAATTATGGCTGTGACAAAATATTAATGACCAGGGAATTGTTAAATTGCAGGCCTCCAAAACAAAATTTTGTTATTCTGAGGGGATGAAAGGAGCAATATACAGTAGATTCTCTTATCTTATTCTCAGATATGACATCCACTGGTCCCCAAGCAATGCTAGGGCATCTACCTTTTAAATAACAAAACAAGCAAAATAAAAAACAAAAATAGGTATGTTCTCATGTTTGATTATATTTCCCCTAAACGTCAATGAAGTATGAACAGTGGTCCAATAGCTTCATGGAAGCAAAGAATGTAACTTCTGAGCTAGAAGTGATAAACTACAAATAGGAAATGATGTATATACTCACTGGACACCCCCATAGATGCTGAGAATTTGCTTTCTGGGCTCTCTTGGACTTCTGAATCTGGCATTGTTATCATTGATTTGGGTATTCATCTACCACTCTCTTTGCCTGATTAACCATTTTTATTGAACAAGGTCTAAATTGCCACAAATAGTTGTAATAAAAGGTTGAAAGTTGTAATACAAGGGAGAAAGTGTTAGAGGCTGTGAAATGGTACAGGAAAGGTATTGTGGGATTCCAAATTCAAAAAGGAACAGTTAGGTGATGACAGTGTCTCCTAGATTTCTCTACTTATAAAGTTATATGCCAAAGACCCTTCCTTGAAGCATCTTTCTACCCAAAGAAATACCTATTGACAGCTCAGAGACCAGGGTTGGGCAGTGGCTGGTGGATAAAAAACAAAAGCATGCATGTCAACTAAAGCACGGACCCTCCTCTTCTAGAGAGAGGCACCTGGCTGTTTTATGCACACTCAAGCAAACAAAATTTCCTGATTTGTGCTGCAGCCCTGGATATTCAGTTCAATTCATTGCAACCCAACAACTATTAATCAGTTACTTAATAAGTGTTCAGCCAAGTGTTGGATGCTAATGTGAAAAAAAATATACAATACTGCTGTGCCTTGAGGAACTCAAAACTCGTACTGTTATTAAGTATTTATTTATTGCACCAGGCAATAAATGAGCAAGTACTCAAGTGAGTGGTACAGGATATACATATCAAAACAATTCACAGGAGGGATGAACTGGGGTAGGCCCTTATAACCTGGACCAGTCATGAGAGACTTCAGAGAAGAGATAGAATGTAAGCGAGGTCATTAAAATAGAGTTGAGATTGAATAATGTACTACTTGAAAATATCACATCTATGTATTAATTGGAAGTAGCAGAATGGTTAAAAACAGCCAAGAATGAGTATTTCTGATATCAGTTGTTTTAGAAAGTAACTATAAAGACCTAGGCAAGTTTTTTGACTCTTCGGACCTCAGGTTTTCTGGTTCATAAATTAAGGGGATTTGACTAGATAATTTCTAAGGACCTGGAAGCAATATCACATTCAAGCTGTGATTCAATGATTGATTCCAGGTTCTGAAAAATTATGTGCCTGAAGAGAACTGCTTTTCTTTAAAAATTATTGCAATTTTCATCTTTCACCCAATTCAGGCTAGATTTTATCCACATAGCAATGTTTCCAGGCCTCTCAAACACAGTTGCTTACAGTGGCAAGAATAGTGAGCTAAATACACAACGTGGACTGGGTGCTAAAAAATAGAAATTGGCGGACATGATGGCAATCTTTAGAGATCCTGCCCTTCCTGATGAAGGCACTTATTCTTAGCTCTAGCTTCCTATTGCCAACATGAACAAGAAACCACTGTGGCAACATCCTCTAGGTTTAAAGGGAGTCATAAATCTGGATTTTTAAGTGAAACCTATTTCCATTCCTTTGAAGCAATATGGAAGTTGACATCCTCTTGCTCAAGCAATGTATTTGCATGTATATGACATAATAAACACAAAGATTGCCAGATTGAAACCTCCCTCACACTGCACACTCTTTATTATCCAGGATTAACTTAATACGTAGGTATATTGACTGCAATGGTATTATCAGTCCACATATTTCAAGACAAAAACTGTCTTTCATTCTAGATGACATATTGTACTGAACACCACCAGGAAGGCAAGAAACTTGAGTCAATCATGGGGTTGAATTAACCCAACCACAGTGAGTACTTGCTAATACAAACTCCCTTTTAACCAATAGCACATATTTGTAAGATAGCAGGCTCAAGCCAATATGGAAGAATAAAGCCCCCTTTCTCTGTGTAAATTATCCCATACCATGAGCAGAAATCAAAACAGCATATGTCATTCAAAATTCTCAAGGAGAAAATCTCCATATTTCACCTATGTTCATTTTAGACATCAGCTTCCCTTCCTATTGTTGCTAATAGACAGTTAACAAGGAAGGATCCTTCCTGCCCAGTCTCTATTCTTTAATATTTCTCATCTCATTCATAGTTGCCTAAGTAAAACAAACTGATCATAATTTGAGGGAAGTCTGTTTATTTGTTTTTTAACCTCCGAGAGGTAATCTATGCTTAGAAGTACATAAGTCAACACAGGTGCTTAAAACCATCATCGCAGTTTCATTAACTGGATATAATCAACAGCTCTCAAGGTCCTGGAGGGAAAAAAGTATCCTAAAGCTAAATAAAGAAAATCATATTTGAAGTATTACTTCAAGTTCTAAGTTATATTTGCTTGATGTGATTGAGAGACAAGACGATCCACTTTTGTTCTTCCCGAGAAAAGAATCTGTCTCTCCAGCTCACAATCTGTCTTGCTTCCTCTTGGGTCTTCTATTGCTGGGAGGTCAAAAAGAAAGATTTCTGCTCCAGAGTTCTGGCTGCACTGGCATTTGTAAGGACTGTCACATGGAACATTCTTTAAGGGATATCCAAGGAGCTTAGCTTCATGCTATCAGAGGCTAGGTTATTTGGAATATAAATCTTCGTGACATTATTGTGTTTTCTCTAAAGCTTGCCCCAGCCATCTAAAATTTTGGTTTAGCTTTATTGCTCATTGTTTATTAAAATTCATCTCACAAAGGACAAGGTACAACTATTATTGGAAAAGGGCAATAAGAGTGAATTGGAAAATGATTGAAAAAAGAGAAAAAGAACAAAAACAACGACTCAGAGGAAATGGAGATTTTTAGCTTATTCCTGGGGAGAGAGATTTATATCTGAGGCCTAATCCAGGCATCACTCTCTAAGAATTTGAGAAATAAACAGCTTTTCTGTGTTAGGACCAAACATCATGGGAAGACAACAATTTTTCCACATCAGTGAATATGTTATCAAAAGTCATCTAGTATTATAGTACTTAGGTCCTTTCAACCCTCTTCTCCACCCCAACCTTAACATTTTTATACATGTTGTTCTCCCAGCGTGGGATGCTTTATTTCTTCTATTTACTCAACTTATCTCATTGAGCACCTACTCTGTACATTCCAATGTCCTAGTCACTGAAAATTCTGCCATAAATAGGTGATGGGCTTCCCTGATGGAGACTCCAATCTCAGATTGCCTAGCATGTCTACTGAAACAAATCTGTCAATATATTTAATACTTAGCTTTTAGATTCCTGTCTGAATAAAAACCTTTTGCCATTAACCCCAATGGCATTTTCACCATTACACATTATGAATGTCATTAATTCTTTTCTTTACCAGCTACTTGGCCCTCCAATTGCCTCAAATACTCGTGTAAATCTATACAGCAGGATGTTTAAGCTCTTCAAAGTGACTGACTGGTCAAAGTATATACATATAAAGGACTGGGTGAACAGCATCAAGTGGTTACATCTCTGACTACTATAGAATTAATAAATCTCATGTAATTCTAAACTCAGATACATATTTTTGTATTGAGTAAAATGATAATTTATATCCAAGAGATGGCAGACGGTTCAGAGGAAACAGCATTACTTATGATGAGGAAAAATGCATTTGGGGCATTCTCTGGTTTCCAGTGTGACTTGGGGCAAATAACTTCAAATTTGAGAACTCCAGTTCCCATCTGTGTGAAACTCAATATTAATATTGGTCTACTCCTCTTCTTATTGGGAGTTGTGAGACTAAAGTCAGCAATCATGAAGTGAATATGAATTGTTATTTTTCATTAAATATTATCACTGCCTTTCCATAAAAAATTATTACATTTGATCAAAAATTTTCCCTCATGGCTTCTATCTATTAAGTAACTCCTTTATTTTAATATTTTTTCAGATGCCTTTATATTATATACATGCCCAAAAATTCTAATTAAATAAGTGATGAGATAGGCCTATACATGTTTTTGTAATTAATCCATGATCTCACAGATTTATTTTCCATTATTCTTCAATAAAAACTCCTCTCTTTAAGAAGATAATCAAGCAAGGTACTCACATGTTCTATTAACAAAGCTACTATATGTGACACATTGAAGTATTTATTTTCAAAAATATATAATGTAATACATTATCCAAAAAATAATTTCATTTTTTATGATGAAGGACCTTAAGAATTGATAAAAATTATTCAAAAATTCACATGAAAATGCAAGCGACCCAAAATAGCCAAAAAAATCCTATTAAAGAAGACCAAAATGGGAAGACTCACAGTCCATGATTTCAATATATATTACACAGCTACGACAGTTGAGACAGTGTAACATCACATAAAGATAGACCAATGTAGTAGAATTAGAGCAATAGAGCAGAATTGAGAGTCCTAAATTAAATCCTTGTTGATTTTCAATAGGGGTGTCAAGATAATTCAAAGGTGTAGAAATAGTTCCTTCAACAAACACTTCTGAGACAAATGGTAATCCACATGCAGAAGATTCTGGCTCCAGACCAAAACGCTATATGTGATTTCTCAGCTCAGACCATAAGCAATTATCAAAGTCTTTATCTGGAAGGCCTCATAAGGGAAAGCTTCATTCTACACACCAGACTTGTTGCACAGTTAATGCATGTCAACCTCTGAAGGGGCTCAGTCACCTATCCCCCAACAAAGGCCATTCTCCAGTGCCCATCTCTATTCCCATCCAAAGTGCCTCATTGGAGACTTATCAAGGGCTTTACCTCCTGTATTAGATACTTTTCTACTCCAAACACTTTCTTCTCTCAATCTCTCCAGCCCTCAGGTCCATAAAACAGCAGAAGCCTTTTGACTGTGAGATCACCCACCACCCTAGCCAACACCCCACTGCCAATATTTGCTGAAAAATTTGACCATGTCCTGCACCTTTGTGAGGGAAAAATGGAACACTGTGAGAAGCTGGCATCTCCTTTCTAGGCTCTTGCTCACACTATCACAGTAAGTTAATAGAGTCTTGATTGTTATTTTCAGTTTGGTTTGCTGTAGTAATTTACCAACCTTACACCTGCCAATTCCTGATACATGCGAAATAAATTTGAACTCCAACCTTGAACCATACACAATCATTAACTCAAACTGGATCATGGACTTAAATGTAAGAACTAAAAACAAAATTCTTAGTATAAAAAACTAGGGGTCAATCACCAGACCTTGTGTTAGACAAAGTTTTCTTAAATATGACACCAAAAGCAAAGCAACAAAACAAAATATAGACAAATTTGACGTTGTCAAAATTAAACACTTCTGTGTTTCAAAATAAACCACAAAGAAAGAGAAGACAACCCACAGAATGACACAAGACACTTTGTGACCATATACCTTCTAAAGCATTTGCTTCTAGAATATATAAAGAATAGTAAGAATTCAAAAATAAAAAATAAATGAACCAATTTAAAATGTGTAAAGGATGCAAATAGACATTTCTCTAAGGAAGATACAGAAACGGTCAACTCATACATGAAAAAATGCTCAACATCATAATCTACGAGGTAAATGAAAATTAGAACCACAATGTGATAATTTCACACCCACTAGATTGAGTAAAATAAAAAATTAAAAAGACAGACAATAAGAAATGATGGCAAGGATGTGAAAAATTGAAACACTCATGCATTGGCAGTGGTATTATAAAATGGTTTGGACATTGTGGAAATAAAGTTTAGCAGTTTACCAAAAAGCTAAACATAGAGTTATGGTATAATCCAGTCATTCCACTTTGAAGTGTGTAACTAAGAGAAAAGAAAACAAATTTCTACTCAAAGATTGTAAATGGATATTCATGTAAGCACTATTCATAATTGTCCAAAAGTATAAACAATCCTAATGTACATTGACGAATAAATAAATAAACATGTTATATGTGTACAATCGAATATCATTTGGCAATAATAAAAGATGAAGTACATGCTACAGTATGAATCAACTTGAAAATGTTAGGCTAAGTGAAAAAAAAAGTAATAGTGACCATATGCTGTACAATTGCATTGATATGAAATGACCAGAATAGGTATGCTGATAGAGATGGAAAGTAGGTTAGTCAATGCCAGGGATTGAGTGGGAAGGTGAAATGGGGAGTGACTATCAACGAATACAAAGTTACTTTTTGGGGATGATGAAAATGTTCTAAACTTAGATGGACTAAAATTTGTATTACTCTTTGAATGTACTAAAGAAAGATCACTCAGTTTTACAATTAAAAAGAGTGAATTTTATGGTATTTGAATTATCTTGGACAGTTTGACATCAATATTAGGAAAGTCAATCATTATAACATTTAACCCACAATAAATGTTAATGTCAGGTTAAGACAGCCTGACAAATGATAGAATTCTTGACAAATCCCTCGTACTGTTCCTTTATTAATAAACACACAAGCCTTTTCTCCATAACCACAAATCACAAACACTTATTGCTCCGTTTCCAAAAGGGTATCATTGGGGTAGAAAAATTATATAATGATAATGGGCTTCAACTGGAAAGACTAGGATACATGTCCCACTTCTGTTACACTGTGACTATATATAACTAATAAACCTGTCTCATTCCAATATCAGAGAAATTGGAACTCTTATACATGGGAGGTGGGAATAAACAGCTACTGTTGAAAACAGTTAATTTCTCAAGAAGTTAAACATAGAGTTACCATATAACCCAAGAATGCCACTTCTAAGTATATAATCAAAAGAATTGAAAACAAGTACTAAAAAACTATACAATAATGTTTATAGCAACATTATTCATAATAGCCAAATGGTAGAAACAACACAAATATCCATCAACAGATGAATGGGTAAACTAATTGTGGCAGACACATAAAATGAAATATCCAACATGGCAGAGAAGCAGGAGGACCCTAAGTTCCCTCGTCCCTCAAACACAGCAGTGTTGAGGCCACAGGACTTTGAATTCCAAGAGTCCGGGCTCCAGAGTGACAGAGACATCTCCAGGGGCCCAAGGGGACAACCTGGCGGGACATAGGTGCATGATTGTGAACTGGGAGAGAGAAAACAGGCAGTGTAGGCACGGAGGGGAGGGGTCCCGTTCTGAGGAGAGACAAAGGGAGGAGAAAGAGAGGCTGTGAAAGTATAGGACTGTATCCGGACAAGAGAAAAACCATGGACCGGGAACAGAGAAAGATCCAATTTCTAACTGCAGGACTTTCTCCAGACTGGAGCCGGCTGCTGTGTTTGCACACCTGGGGAGGAGGGGAGCCAGCCCTGGGCTTCGTAACTAGTTCAGAGGCACAGTACGCAGTGGGAAATAGTGATCCCCTTCCTCGAGTGCTGTGGGAAGAGGATATATAGCCGTTCAAAGGACAAAGGACCCTGTCTGCACCCACCAACCAGAAGCCATTTATTGGACGGGCGCAGCGGCACTTCCCTGGAACTGGGACGCACGGAGTGGGACCCTTTAAGACATCAGGGTTTAAATCCCAGCAGAGCGCCAGGGAGGTGTGGGAGTCAGCAGAGCAGGACAAACTGCCTCGTTCGCACCCACACAGCAATGGGAGGAGGCCCTCCATGGGTGGGACAGAGCGACACTTCCCTGGAACCAGGGCGCATGGGGAGCGGGACCCTTTGGGATATCTGGGTTTGAATCGCAGACAAACCCCAGAGAGGCACCGGAAACTGTGGCGTGAAAAGCGGAAACAAAAACGGCCCACTCGCGCCCACATAGCAACGTGAGAACTACCTGAAGACAGTGGTTTGGGGCACCCTGTCCGGGGAGGAGAGACTGGGGTGTCCTCATTTTTCTCCCCATCAGCAATAAGGTGGGGCTTCAGGGAACCCTAGCTCGCCCACAGGGGAGACGGGACGCACGCACACCAAACCACGCCCCTCCACGTCTGGTAACTGCAAATCTGCTGGAGCTGGATTGACACTGACAAACCAGATGGCCCCTCCTCCAGACCAGCGCTGCCACTGGTTCTAAGGCACCCAGCGGTTTTGCATTTTCTGATTTAATTCTTGGACAATTCTTATTACATATATTTTTTTCTCTTCCTTTTCTCCTTCTTATTTCTTCCCTCTTCTAGTCTGGTTATTCTGGTTGTTGGTTTGTTTAAGCACATATATTTAATCTATTCTCTTTGTACCTGTTCTATATCTCCTTCTTTATTTTCCTTTCTCTTTTTCTGGATTAAGCTGTATCATTTCTCTGCTTGGCCAATTTTCTTCTCTTTTCTTTTTCCCTGCCCCTGTCATTTCTTTCTTTGTATGGGATAAGGCCTCCTCAACCAACACCGCCCCCACTCCATTGGTTTTTTGTTGTGGCTGTTGTTTGGGGGGGTTTGGTTTGTTTTTTTTTTCTTTTGTTTTGTTTGTTTTGGTTTTTTGTTTGTTTGTTTGTTTCCCCCCAGGGCTACTTCAGTGAACAAATCAAAGCATGCCTGGTGGAGGGTCCTAAACATCACTACAAGTAGGGAGATAAAGCAACCAGAGCCACAACAACAGAGAGCAAGTAACACACTCCAAAAAACACTTCCTGAAGGGCTAGGCCCTGGACGTGTATGACCCCTCTTTAATATAGTAGTGCTCGCAGGTACAGGACACATAACAAGCTTTTAAAACACATAAGGGACAGCAAACTAGCCAAAATGATGAAACAGAAGAATTCTCCTCAAAAGAAATTCCTGGAAGAAATGACATCTAAAGAACTAATCAAAACAGATATAAACAATATATCTGATCAAGAATTTAGAATAATAGTCTTAAGATTAATCACTGGACTTGAAAAAAAGCATAGAAGACAGCTGAGAATCTATTGCTTCAGAGAACAAGGAACTAAAAAATAGTCATGAAAAATTAAATGCTATAAATGAGGTGCAAAATAAACTAGAGGCGGTAACAGTGAGGATTGAAGAGGCAGAGGGGAGAATAAGCGAAATAGAAGATAAAATTATGGAAAAAGATGAAGCTGAGAAAAGGAGAGATAAAAAAATTCTGGAACACACGGAGAGAACTAGAGAACTAAGTGATTCAATGAAACGTAATAATATCTATATCATAGGAATTCAGGAAGAAGGGGGGGGCGGGCAGAAGGTGCACTTGAACAAATCATAGCTGAGAACTCCCCCAATCTGGAGAAGAAAACAGACGTTGAAATCCAGGAGGCACAGAGAACTCCCTTAAGACATAACAGGAATCAATCTTCTGCACGACATATAGTGAAACCGGCAAAATACAAAGATAGAGAGTTCGGAAAGCAGCTAGGGACAAACGGGCCTTAACCTACAAGGATAGACACATAAGAGTAGTAGCAGATCTAGCTACTGAAACTTGGCTGGCCAGAAGGGAATGGCAGGAAATATTCAGTATGCTGAATAGGAAAAATATGCAGCCAAGAATCCTTTATCCAGGAAGGCTGTCATTCAGAATAGAAGGAGAGACAAAGGTTTTCCAAGGCAAACAAAAACTGAAGGAGTTCATCACCACTAAACCAGCCTGACAAGAGATCCTATGGGGGACTCTGTGAGTGGAATGTTGCAAAGACCACAAAGGACCAGAGACATCACTACAAGCATGAAACCTACAGATAACACAATAAGTCTAAATCCATATGTTTCAGTAATAACACTGAATGTAAATGGACTAAATGCTCCAATCAAAAGACATAGGATATCAGAATGGATAAAAAAAAAACAAGACCCATCTATTTGCTGTCTACAAGAGACCCATTTTAGACCTGAGGACACCTTCAGATTGAAAGTGAGGGGATGGAGAACCATCTATCAGGCTACTGGAATTCGAAAGAAAGTTGGAGTAGACCATCAGACAAACTAGATTTTAAACTAAAGACTGTAACAAGAGATGAAGAAGGGCATTATATCATAATTATGGGGTCTATCCATCAAGAGAGCTAACAATTATAAATGCTTATGCACCCAATATGGGAGCACCCAAATATATGAAACAATCATGAACATAAGAAATCTCATTGATAAGAATGTGGGAATTGCAGAGGACTTTAATAATCCACTTACAACAATGGATAGATCATCTAGACAGAGAATCAATAAGGAAACAATGGCCCTGAATGATACAGTGGACCAGATGGACTTGACAGATATATTCAGAACTTTGCACCCAAAAGCAGCAGAATACACATTCTTCTTGAGTGCACATGGAACATTCTCCAAGATAGATCACATACTGGGTCACAAAACAGCCTTCAATAAATATAAAAGAAATGAGACCATACCATGCACATTTTCAGATCACGATGCTATGAAACTTGAAATCAACCACAGGAAAAAGTTTGGAAAACCTCCAAATGCATGGAGGTTAAAGGACATCCTACTAAAGAATGAATGGGTCAACCAGGTGATTAAAGAGAAAATTAAAAAATATATGGAAACAAATGAAAATGAAAACATGACAGTCTAAACCCTTTGGGATGCAGCAAAGGCAGTCCTAAGAGGAAAATACATTGCAATCTAGGCCTATCTCAAGAAACAAGAAAAATCCCAAACACATACAATGAAATATTATTCATCAGTTAAATGGATTGAAGTACTGATACATGCTGCAATGTAGATGACCTTGAAAACATCTTGCTAAGTGAAAGAAGTCAGACACAATATGTCACATCTTATATAATTCTATTTATATGAACTATCTAGAAAAAGCAAATTTCATATCAATTAAAAAACACACAAAAACACAGTAGGAAATTAGTGTCTAAAAGGATTATTTTGCCTTGAAGATGATCTTCAAGAACATCTTCCATGAAGATTATCTTAAAACACATGAATCCTTAGACTCACATACCCTAAGAATGAAGCTGCATATGGACTATTTGAAAAACTGATATCCTAGAATAACTTCTAAAACTGCTTCTATAAAAATTTCATCCAAAAATTGACTAGATTCATTGATGAAGGATGTGCAAAATTACAAATAGCCACCTCCTTTCATGTGCCATCTAAATTAGTCTAAAACACCTGGATGGTTGGCTCATTCTTTCCTTTTACATCTATTTTTCCGTCTACAAATTCACCTTCCCTTTCTTAACTCCAGCTCCGTTATACCAAAGTCATTTGCAGATAGTAACTCCTGTGGAAGAATTCAGTTCTTTCATTTGTATATTAATTCATTAATGCAACCTCTCTATCTCTAACCTATCCTATCTCTTGTCTTTTAATATTCAAAGCAAAATCAGGGAAATAGAAACTCCCAGAATTTCTAGGAAATAGACGAACTCCTCAGCTTCTCATAGTGAATATAAACTGATTAGAAAAATTCTTCAGTCTCAGAAGTATCCTCTAAGCAAACTGTCAGTTTTTCAAGCAATGTAAACCCCACTTTTATCATTAAACTAGACTAAGAAACATACTGCACGACTTGCATGCCCATTTTTATATTGGTTGATGTGACTAATTTGCTGGAATTTAAGAATTCATGTAAAAAGTAATCGTTATTATTATTTTAAGTAATAATAATAATGTCAGCATTACAGACATTGCCTTGTCATATCCACCTTCTCTGTAACAGTCTCCCAAGTAGTTATAATGAGAATTCCTCAGAATCAATATGAAGCTCCTAACTATGATATTAAAGTGTGTTAGGCCCTAATCCCTAAATCGACTCCCTCTCCACTCACAGCAGGATGCTAATAACTTAGATCCATTAAGTCTAAAAGATTGAGAACTATTAATACTGATATTAGTCAGAATGCAAAAATGTATATGTATATTTTCATTTATATATGTATTCACAATCCCCCCATCCAACACCGTTCTATGTACCTAGTCATTTCAAAAGATTCTGGCACTGTGAATGAAAATAGACAAGAAGAGTTTCAGCTCTGAGATTTGCTCTCCAGAAAGAACAAACTGAAATCTGCAGAATAGCAAGCAATATGCCAAATACTGGGTGTGAGCCCAGCCACACAGCACCTCTCTCTACAAAATCCAGTAGGAGAAAAGGCTTAAAGAAACATTTTGCTGTCTCTAAAAAGTATTTTAACGCTTCAGATACAAAGGTGAAATGTTCCTTAAAAACACAGTAATAGGGAGATGATATCAATCCTGAATACAAACATCCTAACACTGCAATTATTCTAGTAGCCCATAGAAGAATACCCATTCTAAATTGTCTCTTTTGTGAAAACATAAGGAAAGTCTTCCTATTTGGCACCACATTTTTATTTCACTTATCTTGGTACTACACTTAATGAAGAGGGAAGATTTGGTTAAGTGTGAAATTATAGTTATTCAATTGAAGGAAAGCCTGCTGCCTGCACATATTTCTAATTCCTGAAAAATCTGACAAATGCTCAAACAAGTTCCCACTATCATTTAGGTACAAGAAATTATAAACTTCCAATAACAATTATACACACATGCACACACACACACACGCACACACACACACACACACACACACACATACACGTGTATGTCTGTATTCATCTCCCTCCCCAGGAGAGAAGATGCCTTACTGAATCAATTGAAAGGAAAATTAAAGTCAGGAGCCTACAGCCCTCATTCCTACCTCTGGTCTTCCATGAAAAATAGGAACTACAATGGTTACAAATTGAAGTTTTGAGATAACTTTTCTTTAGTTCCCACACTACCATCTTTGACTGGTCACAGGGCTACTCCTTTAGTTTGTCCATCCTGGCTAATGTTGTGATTTCAGAAAAAGAAAGAGAGGAAAGGGAAATTATGGTAATAATATACATCTGACATATACACTTTAATGGTACAATTCTACCATTTCTGGATGGATCTGAAAAGAATTATGATGAATGAGTGAAGCCAATGTCCAAAAGATTATATGCTGTATTATTTCATTCATAAAGAATTATTGAAATGACAATATTATAGAAAGGGTAACAGATTAGTGGTTGCCAGGAAATAATGAGGGGCAGCGGTTGGAAGATAACATAGGAGTGAATAAGGCTATATAAAAGGGCAACATGCTGGATCCTTTTAGAGATGGAAATATTCTATACCTTAAACCACTACTTTGTTTTATTAATTTGTCCACAGGACCCAAATAATCAGTTTCACTGAACTCTACAAATGAACTGACCAATTTCTTACAGAAAGTATAGGCAATACCACCACAAGATTTTTAACTACTGTAATAAACTATTTCTGAGTAATGAAGCAATCTCCAGATAGTTGATCTGATTGAGTAGTCTAGATAATCTAACCATATCCATTGTGAACACATTCTATTAGGCTGAGATGGGTAGATAGGATTTATATATCCTTTTGTATCCAACTAGCTAATACAAATACACATTGGTGGTATCTAGAGGGTTTTCTACTCTTTAACAAATAGAGTCATGGTTGATTTTCCTTCTTCCCACCCCCAACCTATTACAGTTACTATTTTCCTATTTTTGACTGTATTTTTAAGTTTCCCCAAATAGGATAATCCATAAACTTGACCATGTCAACATATTGCATTAAGAGTCTCCAAGTACTCTTGGAAAATAGTAATTCTGCTTATCCTATAAAAGTGTAAGAATTTATAAATAGGTATCGTGATGGCATAGAGTGCTCATAAGTGTTGGGAATTATACCTAACCTCAAATCTAAGATTGATCAGTTGACAATTGTAAAATTTTGAAGAAGTTAGTTTTCCCAAATTCATATTTCTCTTTTTTTTCTCATTACTGTTTTTATAAGTAAGCTCTACACCCAATGTCGGCTTGAACTCACAACTATAAGATCAAGAGTCTCATGAACTACTGGGGCACCTGGGTGGCTCAGTCGGTTAAGCATCTGACTCTTGCGTTTGGCTCAGGTCAAGATCTCGCAGTTTTGTGAGTTCGAATGCCATTATGGGCTCTGCACTGGCAGCACGGAGGCTGTTTGGGACTCTCCCCCTCTCTCCGCTCCTCCCCACTCACGCTTTCTCTGTCTCTCTCAAAATAAATAAATAAACTTAAAAAAAAAGAGTCACATGCACTATTGACTGAGCCACCCAGGTGCCCCACATATTCTTCCTCTTTAAAATGAGAATAATAATGATCTCATAGGGTTGCAGTAAAAATTGAATACAAGCACACAGCATACAGAAAGTGATCTGTAACTCATGGTTCCTTTCCTCCCAGTTTTGTAAACTTATTCAGATTTGGAGTTTTTCAAGCACTTTATAAAGTAGCGTAAGTCTTTCACTTTACTCTAGAGACTCTACATGGGGTTTTCTCACTGTATGCAACTGATATACCACCTGAATTTGATACCGAGTCGTAAAACACTGATGTATACATCCACTGTAGCTTTATTATTTGTTGAGATTCTACTACTAAAGCATTTCCCTTGCTCCTTGTGGCTCCTGTCATTTCCTTTCACACTGAATGGTTCTGGCAGCAGTGATGTTCTCCTGCAGTTCCAGTCACCATGAATGAGCACTTTAGAAAGTCTAATAAATAAACAAACATTCAGCCATGCTCCTTTAGTTTTCATTCCTCTAAATCCAGCCACTAGCAATAATTGAAATCTCCCAGATGCTAGAACAAGGAAAAATATGGGAAGATTTCTGTGAAAGCATACACAATTCTACACTTGTATATTCGTGAGCATAAATCTCCAAGTCACAGAGCAAACTCATCTCTATATAAAGGTTCTGACTTAATGCAATGTTACAAATGTGCTCATAAAATTATAAATCCTACAAAAACCTAGGAGTACAGAACATCCATGGGACTTGGCATCCAAGAGCAAAGATTATCATTGGCAGATAATTTTCCATGGGTTTCTTACATTTCTACACATCTTCTCATCAGAAGCATTGAGAGCCTATGTTCCAGACTATCATGTTCCCAAGGGTTTTTGGCAACTTTGGGAGATGCAGATAGTGTCTTCCTCCAAGGCAGAGGGAAGATTTGTTTAATGTCTAGGACACTAAAGATAATATCATCCTTCAGTGCAAATGGTAGGGGGGAGGTTAAAATATTGGGGCTTCCTAGGATGAGGTCTTCTCAGCTGTGAAGCACACGACTAAATGTAGGGCAGCCACGTTATCAATTTCACATTACTCCCATAGGAATTGGACAGCAACAAAAACAGATGTGAATATAGTCATGCTGCCTATGAAGCCATGATTAACAAAGTCCTTTGTCTTTGACCCAGGAATCTTATGCTTTTTTCCAGCCTACATGAAACAGTGTCAAACTAATTTGTTAGGATACAAGTAGGTGAAATCTAAAACCTTTCACAATTCTTGACAGTGTAACATTAAACATTCATAGAACTTCTGCAAACTTTTATTCATATATTTGCATAACAAATGATAATCATAATATAAACATGTACCTTATGAAGCTATTAAAAAGGTTTACATTAGATTAACAGTTCTTAAAGTTATTTGGAAACTGTACAGTACTGTACATTTTAGATAATCATCATTGCCATCTCATTTTCACATTTATTAAGAACATTTCAATTTCCTTGGCAATGGAATCATTCCTCATGCCTCAGTAACCTCTGAGTAACTTAATTTGCTATGAACTTTTCTTTACTCATTATTAAATTCTTTTTTTTTTTAATTTTTTTTTCAACGTTTTTATTTATTTTTGGGACAGAGAGAGACAGAGCATGAACGGGGGAGGGGCAGAGAGAGAGGGAGACACAGAATCGGAAACAGGCTCCAGGCTCCGAGCCATCCGCCCAGAGCCTGACGCGGGGCTTGAACTCACGGACCGCGAGATCGTGACCTGGCTGAAGTCGGACGCTTAACGGACTGCGCCACCCAGGCGCCCCTATTAAATTCTTAATTACTACAACAACCCCCCCAAATCATCTCACCACTTCCATTTTTAAGTCCTCAAATTCATCCTCTACAGTATAGTCACATGAGCGTTAAAAATTATTTATCTGGGGCTCCTGGGTGGCTCAGTTGGTTGAGTGTTCAAAATCGGCTCAGATCATGATCTCATGGTTCATGAGTTCGAGCCCAGCATTGAACTATCTGCACTATCAGTGCAGAACCCGCTTGGGATTCTCTCTCTTTCCCTCTCTCTGGCCTTCTCTCTCTGCCCTGCATGTGTGCATGCACTCTCTCTCTCAAAAGAAATAAATAAACTTAAAAAAAATCATGAATCCGATCACATCCCTTTCCTGCTTAAACCTTCAGTGGTTACCCATTACCCTTAGAATCAGGCTGAAATCACACATTGGGTCATAAGATCCTTTATGATATGGGCCCTACTTCTCTCCCCAACCCCACATCTTCTATTTATGCCAGTGCATTATATGCTTCTGTTGTATTGAATTCTTTTCAGTTGTTAAAGGTGTCATGTTCTTTTTCATGTCTGGGACGTGGCATATGCTATTCCATATGCCCTGAACTGATTCCCATCTTCCCAGCCCTTGTTCATTTACCTAACTTCTGCTATTTTTTTAGGCTTCAACATAGAAGGAGAAAAAACATAGCTGGAAAATCTATTCTTAAATAACTATTACACATAGACACACACACACACACACACACACACACACACACACATAATGAATTGCTCTGGATGCGGATGCATGCTATTTTTTCCTTCTGGTCTGTTAGTGGTGACTTCAATCATCATCACAAAAGTTTGGTTTTTTATTTAAGACCACAGATACAAAGAATAGATTGGTGATTTCCAGAGCCTGGGCATGGGAGGTGGGGGTGAGTGAAATGGGTTGGTCAACTGGTATAAATCTCCAGTAAGTAATAAAATAAGTAATAGGAATGTAATATACAACATGGTCACCATAGTTAATAATACTGTATTGCATATTAGAAAGTTTCTAAGAGAGTAGATCTTAAAAGTGCTCATCATAAGGAAAATAAATTAGTAGTAATGTGTGATAATGGATGTTAACAAGATATATTATGGTGACCATTTTATGATACAAGTATCAAATCATGTTATGTCTCTGAAACTAATACAATATTATATGTCAATGACACCTTTTAAAAAAGTATTGTATCTTTCACAGCACTCATAATGCTGCATCATTGTTACCTAGTAATTTTACTATGATTGTACCCAACCAGAACTGGTACCAAGAGTGCCTTACATGAAATCATGAATTTCACTCTGATTCAGGCATGTTTGTTTCTCTTGGGTAAGTTGAATAAGAAAAAGTTGTTGTCTGGGGCGCCTAGGTGGCTCAGTCAGTTTGTAATTCAAGCCCCGTAATTTGTAAATTCAAGCCCCGTGTTGGGCTCTGTGCTGACAGCTCAGAGACTGGAGTCTGCTTCGGATTCTGTGTCTCCTCCTCTCTCTGCCCCTCCCATGCTCAGGCTCTGTCTCTCTCTGTCTCTTGATAATAAATAAACGTTAAAAAAAATTAATAAAAAAAAAGAACAAGCCATTGTCCTTTTTAAAACTATTTTTTAGAACAGCAAATTCAAAAAGCCTATTAGAGTAAGTTTCCCACAAGATTTGTTCTTTGCTGACACTTTCCAAGTATCTTGATACTGTCCTAAAGTAAAAACACCCATGACCTCAGCATTTTCAGGATATCTTAACAAATTAGATTATCTCTCTAGGAATTGTGCCTAAGCCAATTCTTATGAAACTCCTGTCCCAACAGATAGGTTTTCATTTCTTTCTTCTGAGCTTTATACTCAGAACCTAGTCATTGAGAAAAGATAGAGAAACACTACTCAAAATTTCTTCAGTTCCTGCCAACTCCCCTCCAGCAAAATTCTCATTAAGAGAGGCCCTATCAGTGAGTTCTATCACATAAGATGACCAACATTTATTCAGACTGGATTGAAGGCTGAGATTACAAATTGTTTAATGAAATTGAGAATTCAGAACACAGCAAGGAGAAAAGTTTGGCTGGCAGTCACTAACGTTTCCTACTGCGCAAAAGAAAAATGCATGCTTTTTTCTTTTTCCAGAGAAGCACATTCTCAAATACTAAAACCATATTTGACTACTGATGTAGTTAGAGCAAGGAATTTATATAACTTCCATGAATAACTACATGCTCTTCCAAAGTTGTTAAGAGTCAAAATAATAACAAAGTAATAGAAGAGGAAGAATAGTATCGCGGACCATTCAAAATACTGATTATTTGCACTAATGATAGGGAGCACTGGTGCAAGAAATAAAAATCTAAAGATAACCCAATTAATATAGTGACTATTTCACATCTATGCTATGCAAAATACTGCATTAATATAAAATAAGCACTCAGACACGCATTTATCATTATGCAGGGTTTGTTTTCCTTAACAAATGGTAACTAAGTATATGAATTAAATAAATTATAAGGTAGAAAACTGTACCTAATTAATAATGGGAGAAACTAAGAATTCTGGAAAATCAGAATGTAATGGACTTCATCTGTTCACTAGCTAATGTAAAAAATGCATCTCTGACTACACAGGGCTGACCTTGTTTTCAGTTCAAAATTTTTTGAGCTTCAAACCAAATGACATGGATGTGGATTGATATGTGGATTGATATTGATATTTATAATGTTTTAGCTGAAATGTTTAGAATCCTTCCTGTGTCTCTAAATAAAAGGAAGTTCAGGCCCACATGTTCCTGATTCATTTACACTGACTCATCAAAACATAATTCTTCCTCTTGTGATACATTATATACAAAGAGTCCTTGGATTACTTTGATGAGCCAAATTAGCATCTTCCCCCTTGTATAAACAGGAAATCCCATTTTCCACGAATAAACAAATCACAGATGCTATCACTGAGGGATCATCTCAGGTTTAAGTGATATAAGTACTTTCAAGAACAGAGTGATTTGAGGGGTGTGATATGATGCTTCCCACCCCAATCTATTCCATACCTGACATCATCCAGTCTAACTCAAAGATTGTCTCATGAGTTAGATCACAACTGCAGTTATTTATACTCCAAAGGTCACTGTTAAAATGAATGGCACACCTCCGTATATCAAATTTGTATGTTTTTTCTCTTAAAAGGTAAACAAAATGCTACCCGTTGTCAAAGGCAATAGAAGACTGATTTTTTTTTCCCCAAAATGAAGTATGAGGTATGACCAGGAGTCTACCACTAAAAGAGAAGCAAATAAGATGACTATGAAAAATAGGCCAAACTATTGTGAAAATCAAGGCTTCACACACTAAGGTAGATGGTTCCAATTTTCGAGTTTCCTCTTGTTATATAAACTTGCATCTATGGATTTCAAAAAAATTTGTAGGTGTGCAATCATCAGGGACTCAATTATTATTCTGATTATTCATATAGTTAAATCTGAAATTGCCGCACCCATTATAATCTAAATTTTCATAAATTTGAGTATGTGGACATGGTGTAGGTTTAATATAAAATACAGGGTCATCTTGACACTAATTTCCTTATCTCTGAAAGAAATCTGAGCAAAGCTGTCATAATCTACATGATATTGCAGTATCTAATGGGTTTGCTACTTTATTAGTTCTACTCAGGTCAGAATTCACCTGACAAATGTCTTTTATTTTAAGTTTATTTATTTATTTTGAGAGAGTGAGCAAGTAGGGGAGAGGCAGAGTGAGGGGAAAGGGACAGAGAGAGGGAGAAAGAGAATCCCGAGCAGGTTCCACACAGTGCAGAGCCTGAACCTTAAGATAATGACCTGAGCCGAAATCAAGAGTTGGAAACTTAACTGACTGAGCTACCCAGGCACCCCTGGCAAATGTCTTTTTAAAATTGTCTTCTTTTCCTTTTTTGCTGATTGTAAAAGTAAAATACGCACTTAAATATTGAAAATTTTAAATGCAAATGAATAGAACTTGAAATTTACTTGCAATTCCACCCTATCCCACCATCAAAAGATAAATGTTTCCTCCAATTTGATAGGGATAAATCTGAACGCTCATGACCAATTACAAAATGGCAGCTTTCTACAAGAGCACTATGCTATAGATATAATTCCCATAAAATCTTTCAAGCATGCACACTGCACTGGTGATGAATATTAAAAGAAGTGAATATACAGCAGTTTTCCATCAATTCAGTACACAATAAACATAGGTCTATATATAGAGATCATGTGAGCATATAAACAGAAAATGTTTATATGTGTATACACAGATAAACACATGCATCTGTTTGATATAAATATGCATTTAAATGGATTCAGATCCTCAGTTAATCAGACATTCTCCCAAACTGCTCCCTCAGGTGTATCATGTCTCTATATTACATAAACATTCCAACCAAACGAAATGTATGACTAGTCTAAATGCCATTTATATATAATATATAAACACAATAGTTCAAAATTCAACAATTCAAAATTAAATAAGTTTATACTTACTTTCTGGGATCTAGAGCTCTCTTAGGAATAATATATATGTGTCTGTGTATAAGTGTGTATGTATGTGTATTTATATATATGTGTATATATGTGTGTATATATATATGTATACATGTGTATATATATATATATATATATATATATATATATATATATATGATGTGTGTGTGTCCATGTATAAGGCCAACTGTTATAACACAAACTGAAACATGGTACACTCATCCAAAATTACTTCTGCTATCAGACATATCACAATGCATAAACACTGCCACTATTTAATGTATGACAAAAAAATTTTCCCCCAATCCCTACAGCCATATCTATTTGGATACACTGATTTATAAATGTCCTTCGCACATACTTATTTCAAGCCTTAGGGCCTAGATATTCTGCACTTCCTTGTCATTCTAACATTGGTTAGATAAATGCTTCTAATCAAATTTTCATCTCTTCAGTCTTTACTATTTAAGTACCGCAAATAGAGAATTGAATAAGGCACATTGCTTGTATTTAAAGAGCATATGGAATACTGGGAATATAGGTAGGTACATTGACAATATAGCTTAAAGTACGAGGATAGAGACAAAAGCAGGTGCTAAGGGACAACAAAGATGGTGAAGAAACTCAGACTAGCAATATAGGGGCTCAAAAATCACTTATCAGAGGAGGTGTAATGATAGAACTAATTCTTGAATTCCAGAAGTGAATTATATACATAAGAGTAGGCAAAAAGGTATAGACCTAAAGAAAATATGTCACACTACAACTGTACCTTGCTAGGGCTGTGGCAATATCATGGCTTAGGCCACATTATGCAGAATCTTGTATATCATGCTCAAGTGGTTGCACTTCATCCTGAAGACAGTTAACCTAGGCTGTTCTCAACAACCAGCAGGATAACCTAGGCGTTCATACATGATAATACCAGGTTTTAAGAGAATGAGAGTAAAGCTGCAAGGCCTGAGGCCAAGGTTCAGAAATCACCCAATAGGATTTCCACCTAAAAAAGTCATCAGTCCACATTTAAAGGGTGGGGAAACAGACCGCCTCTTGATGGGAAGAAATAAAAATAAATGTTAGACTTTTATTTTATTTTTTAAAGTTTATTTATTTATTTATTTATTTATTTATTTATTTATTTTTGAGAGAGAAAGAGTGTGAGTGCATGTGAGTGGGAGAGGAGCAGAGAGAAAGAGGGAGAGAGAGAATCCCAAGACAACCGTGCGCTGTAAGCACAGAGCCTGACGTGGGGCTCTATCTCATGAACCATGAAATCATGACCTGAGCTGAAATCAACATTGGATGCTTAACTGACTGAGCCACCCAAGTACCCCAATGTTAGGCTTTTATAATCCACCACAGTGGGACATAGGGAAAGGAAGAATTCATATTATTTAATGAATTCATGGGTCTATAGTGATACTATACATTGAGTTAGAGCTTACTATGAGAAATGTAGAACTGGGAGAAAGATAATACATGGTATTTTTATCTTCATGTTTAGCTTGAGAAGTCCAGAAAAATCCAAGTGGAAATGTCCAGTAAGGGGCCCCTGGGTGGCTCAGTCGGTTAAGCATCCGACTTCAGCTCAGGTCATGATCTCCTGGTCTGTGAGTTCAAGCCCCACGTTGCGCTCTGTGCTGACAGTTCAGAGCCTGGAGCCTGCTTTGGATTCTGCGCCTCCCTCTCTCTGTCCCTCTCCCACTCACACTCTGTCTCTCTCAAAAATAAATAAACATTAAAAAAATTAAAAAAAAGAAATGTCCAGTAAGAAGTTAGATATACACATCTAGAGGTTGGATGAGACTTCTGGAACAGAGATAAAGATTGAGAAATCGTCAACTTACAAGTGGTAGACACGTAGTTGAAATGAACAGCACAGGGAGAGTAGATGGATTTAGAAAGGAATAAGTAGAACATGGGATTTTAGATAATACTAGTGTGTTTGAAGGGTAGATAGAAGAAGGAACAGATAAGAAAGAAAAGGGATACATAAAAAAGTAACAAAATCTGGAGTGTGAAATATAGAAGCCAATTGGAAAGAACTTTTTAAGAAAGCAGGAAGAGTGAAAAGTTTCAAATCCTAAAGAGAGACTGAGGACTAAAATGTACTCATTAGCATAGTAACTAGGAAGAAGGAAACACAGATATTCCAGAACTCATTTCTCACTATGATTCTAGGGATTTCCCCAGGAGGCTATGGTCTGATTTACAGATACCAATTTCTATTTTACAGAGAAGTCATGGAAATTTTAAGATCAATCTGAATATGAACCAACCAGATGTTACTACTGCTGAGCACAATTCTACACTGTACACAGTCATGTTAGCCCCCATCCTGTGCACATTAAAAACAGATACTAGGACGAAGCAATTTTAATGAAGAATACTATCTATCAGGAAGATATACCCAACACATTCTAATCATGTGCTACCATTTGTGACATGGAAAATAGAACTTATACATACGCAATCTAAATCAGGAAAAATCTTCCTTTGTAACATTCTACAGGCTTCTATTATAGAACTATAGAGCTCAAGGGGAGAGGGAGGAAACAAGGATCAAATACTTCATTTTGGATTTTATGAAAACCTAGAAAGGCCTGAAAAGGAACCGACAAGTGAAAATCTAAGATAGTAAGGAAGAAGAATCATGAGGAAAGTATATGTTTTACTATTAAAATAAGGTAGGATAAAAGGTAAAAGAGTAACAAAAGAACGTACTCTGTGCATGCAACATCAAGGAGAAGCCCTGATTCAGAACCTCAGCCTCTGAGACTGTACCTTCAGACAGTCCTTAAGACTATACGTGAAGCAACAACGGGGTAGGAATCCAAAGCCAGAGTGGGTATCAGGATTATCTTTGGATTAAAAAGTTTTGAATGGTCATTAAGAAGAAATTGGAATCCTGAGCCACACACAAAAAATTTTTAAGAGAATATTTATAATCAATGAAATTAAACAACCAGACCTAAATGAATTATATTCTAGAGGAATAATAATATCAATGACAAATTATATATTCCAAGAAATAATAGTAACACCAACAGAAATTCTTAGTATGAAATAGGTATGTTATATACAGTATTACTTACTTTCACAACCCTTCTTGCCAAGTAGATGGCATTATTTACATTTTAAAAGAAAAATATTGAGGCTGACATTATAATTAACCTGCTAAAGAACAACATTGGAGACAAAAGTTGAATACAAATCTGATTTCATGGCTACTCTCTTTCTGTTGTACACACCAGGCTGCCCTGTTTCAATATGACAATGGTGATATTTGAATAAACCTGGGATGGATGTTGGAAGACAAGAGACATATGAATGTCTCTTAACTTTTCATAGAGGAAAAAGATAAGTGATATATTAATCATTTAAAAGAGGATTTTATAAATACTTTTCTAAGATTCCACATGTATTCATTAATAACAAGCTATACAAAAGTAATATAATTTCCCTTTACAAAGGGGAAGGTTTGCATGACTGGGAAAATAATGTCAAGAACACAACATCTGGCCAGCAGCAGGTCATCTAACAAAACCAGCCTCAATACTCTTAATGCAAAAAAAAAAAAAAAAAAGCAAACTACGGATTAGGTGCTGGTAGAGTTAGATTGGTTTGTCTTTGAGACATTTACAAGAATTTGGTTATAGGAGAAGCAGTGTCAATTTAGAACATCAGTGGCATTCTATAATCCTGCTCATTCAAAATAATCCTTAATTATTTGGAAGAAAATTTTGAAGTTTGGCATATCAACTTTGTCAATGATAGGGAACTCAAAAGAGAGTGAACATATTGGATGAACAAGACAGGGACAAAACTATTAAGATGAATTATTCATTATTTATTATGCAGAATCTTAACCATGAGTCTAATAAATTTTTCAAGTAAAGACTAGGGAAAATATGAATCTAAAGCCACACATGTAAATAAAATCATGTTTGGGTAGACTGACTCTACATTTACTATAAAGGAGCTGTGTAATACACCTATTTAAACATAAATGTGATGCAATAAATATAATTAGTAAAACAAAAAAGATTGGCCTGTTCTACTCTGGGATAGCCCAACAAACCAATGAGTTATTTGGGGCTAGGAACTTTATGGATTCCACAGTGGCAAACCACATATACACAGGAGAATCAATAAGATAGCTGTGAAGGCATAAACCATAATGTGAAGGACAGTTGAAAGAACCAAGAAGGGGCACCTGGGTGGCTCAGTCAATTAAGCGTCTGACTTTGGCTCAGGTCATGATCTCACGGTTCGTGAGTTCGAGCCCCGGGTCAGGTTCTGTGCTGACAGCTCAGAGCCTGGAACCTGCTTCAGATTCTGTGTCTCCCTCTCTCTCTCTCTCTGCCCCTCCCTGGCTCATGCTCGGTCTCTTTCTCTCAAAAATAAACATTAAAAAAAAAAAAACAGAATGAATGAACTAAGGAGACTGAACCTATTTAAAAAAAAGGATTTTGAGTACCTTCAAATATCTGTTGGACTGTTATATAGATAAGGAAACCAGATTTGTTCCACTTTATATGATTAATAGATGGAACAATGAGAATAGAGATTTTGGACCTAACTATGGAAGTTATTTTCTCTAAAAATTTTTTTAAGTTATTTATTTTGAGAGAGAGTGAGAGAGAATGCAAGCAGGGAAGAGGCAGAGAGAGGGGGAGAGAGAGAATCCCAAGCAGGCTCCACACCACCAGCGCAGAGTCCAATGCAGGGGTTGAACCCACAAATCGTGAGATCATGACCTGAGCCAAAGTCTGATGCTTAACCGACTGAGGTACCCAGGCGCCTCTGGAAACTATTTTCTAATAAATAGGGATGTCCAAAATTGAAACCAGGTAACCACACAGATAATGAGTTTCTTCCTACCACAGATGTCAAGTGGAGATTGATGAACAACTTAGAAGATTAAAAAATCCAGAGTTTTGAGACTTAAAAGGAATCTTAGACATGATCTTCTAGTACAACACTTTCACTTCACATGTACAGAGAATAACATAAAAAGGGGAAGTGACCTATCCATGGTGTCACTGGTAGCACTTAAATCCAGGTTTTCTGACTTTAAGTCAAGTGCTCTTTTTCTACACATATATGGCAAAGCATGGGGACTGCATTATCTGATGGGGGTGTTTATACTACAGGTCTACTGAAAATTCTTCCAGTGCAAAGACTCTTTTAGGCATAGGCAACACATTTATTAGATGGAGGGCTGGTAGGAAGAAAGGTCCCCACACAGGAGGAACCCCAGGAGAAGTCTGATTTTATTACCTGTGACATACTAAAAATATACTCTCCCTTCTTTACTCAAATGTGGTCCCCTCTATTGCACAAACTCTTTCAAAAATGCTAATGGATCGTTTCTTTACCTGTACCACTACCTATCACATTTAGTTATAACATGGTATGCAACAGAAATCACCTATTTTATTTAATGTTTATTTATTTTTGAGAGAGAGAGAGAGCACATGCACGTGAGCAGGGGAGGGGCAGTGAGAGGGGGTACAGAGGATCAGAAGCGGGCTCTGCACTTACAGCAGACAGCCTGATGTGAGGTTCAAACCTACAAACTGTGAGATCATGACCTGAGCCGAAGTCTGATGCTTAACCAACTGAGCAACACAGGTGCCCCTCAAATCACATATTTTGAATGGACTAAGAACTTCTTGTCCAAGCACTGCCATGAAATACACTGTGAGACTTTGGTAAAATTCTTTCCCTTTCTGGAAAACAGTTAACCTCATGTATCAAGTGAAAATACTGGAGTAAATAACCTATAATGGTTCTTCCGATTCTGACACCTGATAATTCTAAATCAAATGGACTTCTTTCCTACTGTGAAAATCAAGTCACATAACAATTTACTGCAATTCAAAAATAGCCCAATTATTCGTGTGTGTGTGTGTGTGTGTGTGTGTGTGTGTGTGTATGGAATTTACCTTAAAAGTACTTTAGGGGAGCCTGGGAGGCTCAGTTGGTTAAGCGTCTGACTTTGTCTTAGGTGATGATTTCACAGTTGGTGAGTTCAAGCCCAACATCGGGCTCTGTGCTGTCAGCATTGAACCCCATCCGGATCCTAGGTCTCCCTCTTTCTCAGCCCCTTCCCCACTCACACTCTCCCTCTTTCTCTCAAAAATAAACATTAAAATAATAAAAAAGAAACAAAAAATGAATAAAAGTACCTTAATATTTCAGTGATCTATATATTATCAGTTGCAATTCTCTTCTGTGTAGTGTCATCCATTGTAAGGACAGATATCACATAATCAGTAAGATAAATACCTTTTACAAAAATTATATATAGAGAATAAGACTAATATTTACATAAATCACATTATGGCTAGCTTCTAATGGTTGGAGTTGTTATGATTCCTGAGACATGATTTGACAAAAAATACATCTGGGTCTGCAAAACAGTAGGCAACATAACCCTAAGGCTCTACTGCATTTGACTTAGACTTGATTGTGCAACACAAACCTTTTAGAAGTAAGCATCTCTATCAAAATTAGTCATGACATTATTCCTTTAGGGTTGCTTTTGCTGAGTCTATACTCAATTTTCAATTTTATTTCTTCCACTTTAAAGTGAAAATTGTTAAAGTAAACATTTGGTTTCAAGGAGAGCTATCTCTACCAAGAGAGCCAGACACCAGACACCTGTATTCGTGGAACACATTTTTACATCATGAAATTAGTCCAGTGCTCCAGAATTTACCTTCTCCACATCCACTTTCACAGCATCAGGGTCTATGTCTCCAAAACACGTTTCTCTTGTTCATTCATCTATGCTTCCTAGCAGAGCATGAAAGCCAGAGGTTCAGCATCTTCCATTAACCAATTAATATCCATGAACACAACAGCCTTAGCTAGCCATCATCTCTAAACAAAACTTAGGACCAACAGAAAAGTAGGGTAGCACAAACTTACAGGTTAAAAAAAAGGTGATAATTTGATAAAGACGTGGGGAAATTATCAAAAATTAAATTTTGTTGGATAGCAGTTTGATATAGTACAGGGACCAGTAAACCTTTTCTGTAACGTGCCAGATAATAAACAATAGGCTTTGTGGGCCATAAGGACCCTGTCACTACTCCTCCACTTGCCATTGTAGCATGAAATCAGCCATAGGCAGTTAGAGAATATATAATTAAATGAGCATGGCTATGTTTCAACAAAACAGGTGATGGATCGGTTTTGGCTCATGAACTATAGTTTTCCAACCCCTGGTCTAGTGGAATGATTCTGAGAGATAGGGGGCTCAAATAGCAATTATATTACTTATTAGACCAGTAACCCTAGGCCATTTACTTAACATCTTTCAGATTTCATTTCATCATGTGTAAAATATAGACAATAACATTTTGTAGGGCTATCATGAGCATTAACTATGATGGCTATGAACTGAATCATGTCACCTCAAAATTAATAAGTTAAAGCTATAATTCTCGGGGCGCCTGGGTGGCGCAGTCGGTTAAGCGTCCGACTTCAGCCAGGTCACGATCTCACGGTCCGTGAGTTCGAGCCCCGCGTCAGGCTCTGGGCTGATGGCTCGGAGCCTGGAGCCTGTTTCCTATTCTGTGTCTCCCTCTCTCTGCCCCTCCCCCGTTCATGCTCTGTCTCTCTCTGTCCCAAAAATAAATAAAAACGTTGAAAAAAAAAATTTAAAAAAAATAAAAAGCTATAATTCTCAATATAACTTTTTTTGGAGATAGACTTTAGGAGGTAAATAAGGTTGAATGAGGTCATAAAAGAAGGACCCTAATCTGATAAGACTCATGGACTTTTAAGAAGAGAAAGAGAGCTCTTTCTCTTTCTCACTCTAGTGGGTAAAGATCATGTGAGAACATAGTAAAAAGGCAGGTGTCTATAAAGCCAGGAAAACAGCATCTGGGACTTATAGCCTTCAGAAGTATAAGAAAATAAATTTCTTTTGTTTGGACCATCCAGTCTACATTATTTTGTTATGGCAGCTTTAGCAGATTAATACACTGCGATCAAGTAAATAAAATGTTTAGTACAGGGCTAGTAACATAGTATAGTGTTTCATTCATGCAAGCTCAATTTCCTTAACCAATTTTCATTTCCCCTAATCATAAAGCTAGCCTTAGATCAACAGAATGAAACTATACAGATGATATGGTATCGAAATGTACTTGTGCCATGAACATTTAAAGTTACTCCACACTTGGGGCGCCTGGGTGGCTCAGTTGGTTAACCATCCGACTTTGGCCTAGGTCATGATCATGCTGTTCCCGAGTTCAAGCCCCACATCGGGCTCGGTGCTGACAGGTCAGAGGTTGAGCCTATTTCAGATTCTGTGTCTCCTTCTCTTTCTCTGCCCCTCCCCCACTCATGCTCTGTCTCTCTCTCTCCCTCTCTCTCTTTCTCTCTCCTTCCCAAAAATAAACATTTAAAAAATAAAAATTAAAACAATAAAGTTACTCCACACTGAAACGCTGACATAAACTCTATATTGAACTCTATGTGGACTTAAAACAACCCAATGCTAAAAGAGTTCATTAAGACATTTCTATAGTATAAAATTAAGCACTACCTTAAATCCTATTCAACCCTCATAACTTTTTTTGTTAATTTCTCAAACACTTCTCAAATGTATCCAAACATATCTATCCCCAAAATAAGTGAAACCTTGGATTGCAAGTAACTTGGTCTGAGAGTGTTCCGCAAGAGGAGCAAACGTTTCTAATAAATTTTAACTTGATAAATAAGCGATGTCTTACAATAAGAGTAGTACATGACGCTGAATGTCACATGATCACAACTGAGCCAATGGTTCTCGAAATTCGCTTCGATATCCAAGTGCTTTGGATAACAAGCATGTTTCCGGAACAAACTGTACTTTATTCCAGGTCCTCATCCTGGTTGACTGGAGGACCCCAGCTTCACCTTCTTTATTAGCCTCCCTACTTCTTGTCTTGTTCCCTTCTGTATTAAGCCAAAATTATGTATGTAAATGGTGAGGGTAACTATGTTTAAATACTCCCCATTACCCATGAGTTAAATCTAACTTCCTTAAATACACATGCAGCCACTTAATCTAATGAGATTGATTTGCATGTGTGGACATGATAAAATGCACAATATATATTATTGAAAAAAACAAGTTAAAAATACAACATATTTTGTATTTTGTGCATGTGCTTAAGTAAGGTTATCTCTCATATATACCTAAGACAAATAGAAAGGTGGATGTACCACACACATAGGCATTTTTATATACATATATAGCATCTCTCTCATCTTTGAATGTAGAATTATAATCAATGACAGATAAACTTGTGGGTTAGTGCATAAAATGATGCAGTCACACAGGGATTCTCTGAATGAAGCTATAGGAAACATTCAGTGGGGTCTGAGCACGTAGGAAATAAGTTGACTATAATATAGATATTTCAAAAAGAAAAATAAATCATCCAAAGATATACATGTTCTCCTTTCAACCAAATAAAATTGTGTTGTGATTTCCAATCCTAGCCAAGATGGTGTACATAACCTCCACCTTCTCTCTCCCACTGATTACACCTACAATCTTTGAACAAAATATAAAAGTCTCCACCTAAGGGCAGGGGAAAGTAAACAATAGGCGGCAGATTGGAGACGGTAGACACAACTTAAATAACAGTACGTTTCACAGATTTTCTCCCCTCCTTGTATCTTGCATTACACTTGAAAGGCTATATAAATGCACTATAGGAAGCACTGTACACAAAAAGTCCAGGAGTAACTCCTTATTTATAGTCAGAGGACATGTAAGGGAGACCACTAAAAGGTGAAGAATGTGGAACAATCACACTCTTTTCTAAAAATCGTTTTAAATAAACTGTAGAAATGTTTTAGATAACAGAATTCTTCTAAAGATAGTACAAAGAATACCCTTATAGTTGACACTTACCCAATTATTAACATCTTACATTACTATGTAACATTTTCATAATAATGAACCAATATTGGTACATTATTAATTAAAGTCCATACTGTAAGATTTCCTCACTTTTTCCCCAAGGAGTTTTTCTGTTCAAAGATGCCATATAGGATGCTGCATTTCATATACATGACATGTCTCCTCAGTTACTTGCCTATGAGTTTCTTAGACATTCCTCATTTCTGATGACCTTGACAGATATGAGGAATTACTGGTAAGGTATTTTATAGAATTTCCCTCAATTGGGATTTTCCTGATCTTGTAATTATGATGATTCTGATGTAATATATTTTGGAGAAGAAGATCACAAAGGTAAGAAGTCGTTCACGTACCATCATATCAAGGTAACATATTATCAATATGTCTTATCACTGTTGATATTAACCTTCATCACTAGGCTTGAGGTGTCCTTGTCAGGTTTCGCCACTGTAAACTTACTCTTGTTTTCCTCCCTTTCCATAATGTACTCTTTAGAACATAGTCACCATGCGCAGGCCAAACATAATAAAGGGAGAGTTATTCTCTACCTCTTTGAGGACAAAATAGCTACATAAATTATTTGAGATTTTTCTCCATGGGAGATTTTTCTATTCTTGCTCATTTATATATTTCTTCAATCATTTATTTATATCAGTTTTATTCATGAATATTTATTTTATCTTTTAAGATATAATGTAATGCTATTTTAGCTGTTGTATTGCTAAAAATGTTTCAACTTTCACAATTGGAAGCTCTTTCATTTGGCTTCTGATACCCTTTGACATAATCTGCCATTGCAATTTTGGGTCTTTTATTTTTTAGAGAGGAGTACTTTCTTATTTTTAGACATTACAAGATGGACCAAGCTCATTTTTTTCAAGCTCATTTTATGCATTTCCCAAGGTATCAGGGGTTTATTTTATTGGACAATGGTATTAGAAACCAAGATCTGGATGCTAAGCAATGGCATTGATACTTGATTCTTGTTATTTCTTTGCTTTCTCCACTAAAAGAGGAAAAAAATACATGTATGTATACTAATTCATGTATATAAATATAATTCTCTCTCTCTCTCTCTCTCTCTCTCTATATATATATATATATATATATATCTCCATGTGTATCTATATTAAGTGTATCTATGAGTTCACACTAGTATCTCCAACTCTAAACCATTAACACATAAAGCATTCTAGTCTCTTCTCCTTAATTCTCTGTAACCTTCCATGGCAACAGTGAGAAAACTGGCTCCCACCATCTGAAATCCATTTATTTAATTAATTGTTTTATTGCTGTATACATGTGTAGTGGTTTCAAAGTGGTCAACTCATAAGCCATGGGAAACAATTGTATCAACTAGAATACAATGCTTATATACAGTTCTGCATGACTTTAGTCTTATAGTTTCCATCCATTTTTAAAATTACTAGTAAACACCTTGTTCCCCAACTCTGTTCACTTGTTTCATACATTTGTGATACATTCAGATTATTTTGTCATATTCGTCAATCTCTCAAGCTCGTAAAGGATTTTAGATTTCCATACATTAAGATTTGCTCTTTACTGTGAAGTTTTCTGGGTTTTGATAAATGCATACTGTCATTTAGCCACCATAACAGTATGGTGTCACTACCCAAACCAAATCTAGGGTGTTTTAACTCTTCAGCCCTTCCCATGGTCCTCTGGCAAACATCACCTTTCTTACTGCTTTGATGCATTGGACTTTTCCAGAAAAATCATATGACTGTAATCGAGCAGTATGCATTCTTTTCAGATTGGATTCTTTTACTCTAACAATATGCATTTAAGTTTCCTCCATACCTTCTAGTGGCTTGATAGCTAATTTTTTCATCACTGAATAATATTATATTGTATAGATGGGCCACAGTTTACTTATCCTCCCAACTACTGAAGGACATTTTGGTTGCTTCCACGTTTTGGCAATTATGCATAAGGCTGCTATAAATATTCAAGTGCAGTTTTGTGTAGACATAAGTTTTCAACTCATTTGGGAAAATGCCAAGGAGATTGCTGGATTACATGGTAAGGCTAACTATAGTTTGAAAGAAACTGTCAACCTGTCTTCCACTTTATGATCATTTTGCACTCCCACTAGAAATAATGAGAATTCTTGTTGTTCTGCATTCTCACCAGCAGTTAGTATTGTCAGTCTTCTGTATTACAGTCATTCTAATAGGTGTGTACAGGTATTTTGTTATTGTCTTCATCCCCATCATTTTGCTACATTTCATCTCTCTTTTATGTCTTACCATGACTCTGGGGACATCCCTGAACCTTACGTTGCATAGGCGCAGTAGAAGCAGCCCCACCATTTAAAATCTTTTAAGAAGGGCTCCAATTTGAAAAGCAGCCCATCTTTCTGGCCAGAGGAATCAGGAGTAACAGGACTCCAGCTGCTAAAGAACATGGTAGAATCCTTATGGAAGAAAACAAGAATAAAAGATCCCTATGTAGGGGCCCAAGGCAAGCTGTCCTAAGAAAAGCCACTTTGTCCTAGAGATTATTTTCAGTTAAAAGTAATCAAAATCCAGCAGTTGCAGGAAAAGCTCTCTGCTTTCCTCTGAACTGCCTAAATTTACATTCCACAGGAGACCCTGTACCAGGAAGAGAGCTATTAACAGAGACTCCCTTTACCAAAGAAATGTATCTACATAATCAGGCAACATTGTTTTTCCAAACATCTTTCACCTTCCAGCAGGAAGGTCATTAGCAACTGGCCTTCTCCCCTTTGTATCCTAAGATCCTACCCTTGTCCTTAGTTCATATAAACTTCATGTTGCCTCATTGTCTTTAGAATTTTCCAAGTCTGTGTGGATTTCCTACAGATAAACCTATTAAATTTTATTTTGTTCTATTAATCTGTGTCATAACAATTTGACTCTAACTCCAGCTAGAAGGATGACAGGGCAGAAATTCTTCCTTCCCAACAGGTGGTATTGTCAGCAGTACACTTGACCTCACTGGACACCGTTTACACCAGGCAATGCTGTGGCTGAGAGATCCTTGGGATATCTAACAAGCAGCTAGCAGAAAGTGAGATTTCTTACTATGTCAGCCTTACAGAGTCTCTATCTATAGAATCCAATGGAGCAAGAATGTTGGGAGTCCTTTTTCTCCCTTTCTACACTTAGATTAGCAGGAGAAATTAATTGTGGAACTACTTACTTAGGCCTAGTGACTCTTAGGTTAAATTCGGTGAAGTACTCAGATTTTGGATCCATTTCATCCCAGATATGGTCTTTGTATTCTTTTTTTCCTGTATCTTTTCATGTGCACATGAGGTAAAGGCTATTGCTAAGGAACCTCTCAGAAGCCAAAGCTGCAAAATGATAGTGGTAGAGCGCTTACAGTATGTTAGAGTGCTTGCCACGTCAAAAAGACTTCTGTGATATGGTAAGTTGGCCATAGCACCAGTTAGATTGGCACTATGTCATCTACGGAGCTCAAGAAAATGTCCATGCATCACAGTACGATGTAAAAACAACATAATCTCGAACCCCACGGAACATCCCTCTTAGGCTCCAAGAGTCCTAAGGCTTGGCCAAGACTATTAATGTGCATATATTTTCCCCTTCATCTTATTCTATGTCCTAAGAGTTTGGCTTTGTGATCAGTGAGAATATTCTCTTTGGTCTCCACCATCAGAGGGTGCACTTACCAGTATGCACTTTGGGGGCTAGTCAAACAGACTGGGGATCTGACCCTGACTATCTCTGCCTGACCTCTGCCTGACCATGCCATCTCGCAAAGGTGTTGTCATGAAAGTTTCTATCCCATAGAAACCTTTGTCATGTCAGGGCACCTGGGTTGCTCAGTTGGTTGAGCATCCGACTTCAGCTCAAGTCATGATCTTGCGGTTCCTGGGTTAGAGCCCCACATCAGGCTCTGTGCTAATGCCTCAGAGCCTGGAGCCTGCTTCGGATTCTGTGTCTCCCTCTCTCCTTTCCCCACCCCCACTTGTGCTCTGTCTCTCTCTCTCTCTTACAAAAGTGAATAAGCATTTTTAAAAATTAAAAAAAAGAAACCTTTGTCATGTCAACCTTTGTTGCTTATTAGTGCTGTAAAATCCCATTCCGGAATCACCTACTTGGTGCCACAGATTAGTGGGTCTGTGCCTGGAGGAGTCTCACCATTTTGTGGGAGACTGGAGAAACCATTTTCACCACATAACCCTTATCGCCTGTGCAACAAAGGTCTATGCTTTCTTAGAATAATTTTGGGAGTAAATATTTGGATCATAGGGCAGTATCCCCTATGCGCATTTTGGATGCATCTTGCATTTTTGGGTAGCCCGTTAAGGCTTATGGGTTTGAGTTGCTATTAGATCCTACTCGTCAACAGCCAGATGATGGATCCTTTAAACTGATTATATTGAAAAGAAAAATATTCTTTATAGAGAGCTCTCAAACGTCTTATTAGTATAATGGCTAGACATAGAGAATCCCTTGACAAGATGAAATTACAGATATTAGACTTAAGACTTAAAAACAAATATCCACCTACAATGTGAATTTTCCTTAAAATCTAGCCTCATCTGCCTATTTTAACTTACCTTTCCCTAAAAGATTTACAAAGAGCACTCAGGCCTAATTTCTAGGGTCAAAGTGTACACACTGCTCATGTGAATGCTGAAAGACAGGAATACATTGAACAAAGCAGCTGAAAATGGAAATAACACTTGCTTTGTTCCTACCTTCTGTGGATTAATAATCAACCTGTGCCAGTGTCAGGCATTCCTATGTAATGTCCTTGCAGGTGTACCCTTGACCCACTACTAGAAAAGAATTCATGTCTCCTGGATAGCAGCAAAATCTTTAGTCAAGCCCTTTTCCCTTCACATTAAAAAGACCCTACAAAATTTAGATAGAAATTCAAAAGGTTAATAAGTTATTCACTACCTTCCCTTTACTGAAGAAAAGGTGACCAACATTTCTTCTAGTTCCTCTTACTAATGGAACCCAAGATTGAATACAAAGGCTTTTATTAAAATACTTAATACAGATAAAAACCTTTTGAATTACCATTTCAGTTAAAGTTCACCCTAATATAAAGAAGCTAATTTAGTTAAAAAGGCAGGCTACTTGCTTGATATTCAGGCTGTAATCTAGTTCTTTGGGGAATTAAAAACAACTCTTTGTCTTAAATTCTCTACAAAAGCAGAAATGCAACTCTAGAAACCAGTCAAAACCTACCTATCTTTACTGATCTTCAAACCATTCCTACCCCTCTGAAATTGTTTCAGGATACTGTAAGAGTCAAGATATTGGAACAAGTTGTCCTGTACTTAGGAGAAAGAAAGGTGAATTTTAAATCACAATAACCCTGAAACTTTGAAAAAAAATTGTTTCACATTCTTTCTGTCCCTTGAAATTATGAATTTTATGTCTTTAAAATAGAAACACAGACCACAATTGCCTGAAACTAAAAAAATAAAAAAGAAAAAGAGGTTTTCTTTTTTAAAAATATAAACTGCTACTAAAATGGCTTTTGAGTCCTGACTCTAGCACCTCTCATAACCGAAGATACGTATCAAATATCCACTTTGGAGAAAATGTGGATACTTTTTCTGCCTTTGTGATGTAAATTTTCAACCACCTCCATCTACTCCAGGACTTTATACTTCTCTTAGAAATATAAAGAATTAGGGAGTACCTTATGAAAAGTTTTTCAAAAAGAAAAAGAAAAAAGGAAGAAAGTATTTGTAAAGTGGGTTTTTTTTAATGTTTTATGTATTTATTTTGAGAGATAGAGAGAGTGTCAAAATGGGGAGAGTCAGAGAGAGAGGAGAGAGAGAGAATCCCAAGCAGGCTCTGCACTGTCACCACAGACCCTGACGGAGGGCTCCATCCCACAAATCGTGAGATCATGACTGAACTGAAATCAAGACTCAGACACTTAGCCAACTGAGCCACCCAGGAGCCCTTTGGAAAGTTGGCTTTCAAAGTCTTTTCTACATATATTAGTAAGAATTAAGGCTAGAAGATTGCATCTTGTCTGTGAATGTGTGTACATACATCTTGCCTGTGTATATGTGTTTATATATGTTATAAATGTAAAATCGTTTTTCTACTCCAGATGGTATTGCTAAAATTCATTTGCAAAGAGCTCTATTTAGTTGGATTGAAGGCAAGTTCTTGTAAGAACTGGGCATTCCAAAACTCTAAAAGATCAAAACTAAGCAATATCGTATTCAAATTCATGTGATCTGGAAAATATTCTAGTAAATACTACAGCTAATATAAGGTTGTTGGTTTAGTTAAAATAAATTGTCTATAGAGTTATGTATTAAATGTAAGACTATTATTTTACCTGCTTAATTAACGCTGAATGGGTTCTTGTTGTATCTATTGCACATTGGTCCAAAAAAATTAGAATAATGGTTGACTTTGTCTAATGTGTCATGAAATTTTGCGACTAATCTAAACATGATTGTTAAAAACAAGTAGATTAAATAGATTTAAATAAGGTCAAAAATTTTATAGGTAAACTTTTGGATGGTTTCCAAAATGTTTGGTAATGTCATCAGCTACACCCCAAGACCTGACCTTTATTGCCCACCTGCTTGAACTCACTGACCTTTGACTCACATTTCTCCTTAAACTATTCTTTCCAGAATATATCTTAACTCAGGGAAATGGAAACCAAAACCACCCCACAAGCTATAGTGACTGCTCTGACAAGACTTACAACCAGCCCAGAACAACCAGACCAGTATGAGTGTAACCTCTGACTTGTGTGTACACAGGTGGACCATGGAGTAACCTCTAGAATGACCTACAACTACCTTTACCACATTATAATACTAAAATCCCTGCCCAAGGAGGAGCACAGTCCTCATTTACATAACATACAATCTATGTATAAGTAAGTTTCCTTAAGGTTCATGTGTAGCCTTATGTCTACTTCTATATATGACAACATGGCTTCCCTATCTGAAAATTTATCCTCACCCAAAATAAAAGGAACCAACTCACCCTTGTTTAGGGGGACAGGGCTTTGGAAGTTATTCCCCATAATCTCTTTATTTGCTGAAAATAAAGTACCTTGTGGAACAACTCCACTTTGTGTATCTGGAACTCATCAAGGAGCAAATGGTTTGGTTTAGTTATACTAACCTGATATTTTGGTGTTTTACTGAGTTAGATGATGAGTTGAATTGAGTTTATTAAATATCTTGATCACTTACAAATAAGATAAAACTGTAAAACATTGAGAACTGAGCATGTTTGTCTACTTTTGCCCTTTACAGAAAAAGTAAAGATAAATACAGTTCTATTAATAAACTTAGATTGTGCTTTATTTTTAAAATTGTACTATGAAAAAAACGTGTTTCTAGAAATCATGAAATGTATTCATACATTTGCTAATTTAAAAAGAATACTGGTATAACAAACCCATTCACAAGTGCCTACTACATAGTTTTCACTGGAAATTAAAGTTTCTAAACATCAAGAATTCTAATAAATGTGATTAAGGTTACCAAAAATAAGGTAAATAACTCTGTATTCAAGCAAAGTAAGATATGTGTTTTGGGGGAAAAATATGAGTAAAAGGAATACATTTTTGTTAACAGAAAAGAAGGTAATTTTGTCCTAAAGTAAGACTGGTTATTTAAAGAAGGAAAACTTAGGACAAACTCTGAATGTAAACAGGAAGGTTGTAGATGGTTTAGAGAGAAGGGATCTTTTGAATGGAATTTTATGTATGGTCAATACTGGATAACATTAGAGTAAACTTTAGTAAGTAAATGAATTTTCATATAAAAAATACACTGGTGCTAAATTAAACCTTGTTTTTCTTAAACTATTGAATCTGCTCTTATTAAAACGGTGTAAATGTTTTTATCTTTAAAGTTATCTGCCTAGAAAGCAAGGATTTGATTTTGCCAAAATAATTTCCTATGTATATCAGGTCTTTTGATTATTAAAAAAAAATTGAGTCTTAATATTAAAAAAAAACATACACACACAAAATTTTGCTCACAGCTGTGCAAACTTCTGGATTTGGTTTTAAATATTTTATTGTCACTTTGGTTAAATGGATGATTAAATATTGTTTTATAACGATCTGTGATCCTATTTAATCGAATTCAAACTCTATGGATATTTTTTGACATACTTCCCAAATTAAATTTGTTTTTTTAAGTATGAAATTTATTGTCAAATTGGTTTCCATACAACACCCAGTGCTCATCCCAAAAGGTGCCCTCCTCAATACCCATCACCCACCCTCCCCTTCCTCCCACCCCCCATCAACTGTCAGTTTGTTCTCAGTTTTTAAGAGTCTCTTATGCTTCCCAAATCAAATTCTAAAATGAATTCTTTTGACCACAAGCACACTGAGATGTTCCTAGAACATTTCAAACATTTTGTGAGAAATTATATTAATTAGACATATTTGGTATGTTAAATAAAATGAGAAGAATTGCAAATAAGAGACATTAAACCTCATTAGATTATATTTGTGTAGATTATAATTAAGTGTTCTAAAAGTATATTATATCCCTAGAAACCTGATGTCCTGGTATGTTATTATCTTGAGGTGCTATATGTCACAGAAATAACCAACCTACCTTGCCAATTTCATCATAATGAACTCTAACCAAATCTTCAACAACGACCATTTTTAAGTCTTGTCATTACAGTTACTGTTTTACAGTAATGCTATTGCAAATGTGTTTCCTCTTCAGCGAGACTCAGAGAGAGAACTCTTTTGAGTACAGGTTTCTGATAACCATAGAATCATCAAACTGAATTAGGTAAAAGTTTCAAAAGAGTGGAAAAAACTGGATTCAAACAAAATAAAAATTAATGAGACTGAATGAACTGAGAAAGATAATAATTTATATGACCTTCTTTAAACATTGTCAAGTTTTTGAAATGTTTTGTTTTTCCAGATCCAAGGAAATCTTTTCTTAAGCTACCTAAGCAATGGCAATTTTGATAAATTATACCATTAAAAGCAGAATTGAAACGTTTATCTTTTCTCCCTATCTGAACCCTCCAGAATTGAAATACTCAGTGAGTACAGTTATATTTTTATGGCTATATATTTATTTACATAAGATAAGAATTTGTTCTTCTAACAGGATACAATTGGAATCACTGGTTATATTATCCAGGCTTTGACTAGAATATCTTATTTGAAATATGCATAAACTCAGATATGATCAGATTTAAAGAACTAAGGTTGACTTTATAGAGCCAATGGAGATGCTGGCCTCAGACCTTCCTTACAGTTTCCAGCAGCCTTTCCTGGTGAGTAAAGAAGGATACTTCTTGGAATATTCCAGAACCTCAAGATATTTGAAAGACCTGGAGAAGAGGGGAAATCACCCGTATCTGTAGGTACTGCAGGCAAAGTCTGGAAATATTTGGTGCAAGTTTTGGCTTGGCTTCTGGCCTGGAGAGGCTAAGGAAAGTTCAATCTAGAAATTCTTTATAAAAAGTTCCAGCAAGGGGCTCTTGGGTGGCTGAGTCAGTTAAGCGTCAGTCTTTTGGTTTCAGGTCAGGTCATGATCTCACGTTTCATGGGTTCAAGCTCTGTGTCAAGCTCTGTGCTGACAGCGTGGAGCATGCTTGGGATTTTCTCTCTTCCTCTCTCTTTGCCCCTCCCCTGCTCATGCCCTCTCTCTCTCTCACAGTAAATAAATAAACAGGTTTTTTTTAAGTTCCAGCAAAACAGATTTAAAATCACTATTCTTGCTGTGCTTATGTAATTAATTAGGCCAAGCTGTAAAGATTAAACTTGTTTTGCAAACAGATGTTAACTTGGCTATCTTTGATAGAAATGAGGGGGATTATACAGAGGAAAAAAATGTTTGAACAACATACCTGAGAAAATATTACATTCTAATTCTGTTTATTATCAACTAGACTAGATCCAGATTTCTTTTGGTGCCTGACTGCCACTCTCCAAACTAGCATTTTCTATTTTTCTCCTACTTTTCTGAATTGGATTCATTTGGGAACTAAAACTGCCCTATTTTCTGAAACCCTGCAAACTAAATATGAACGACTTGATGTAAGCTTCAGAGAAATCACCACAACAGCTCATGTATAGACAATCGTCATGCCTATTGCCGTGTGGGCCATTGAAATATTACCAAGAGACATTTGAGATATAAACCAGGAAAATCTGTCATACTGCCACACTGCCTGCTCTCCTTCTATCTGAAAATACTTCAAGCTTGACATCCAGAAATCTTCTCCACAAACTATCCTTAAAAATCAGAAACTGATTTATATTCTGAGCTAATCATTAACCGCTGGTTTTTTTTTTTCTGTTTGTTTCCATAGGATACCTCTTGTTTAACACCTGATTTATTGAACCACAGGCCTAACTAAAACACATCTGCATAACCATATTCTGAAATGAGTTTAACTGAACATACCTAATGTCAGGACATACTTAATGTTCGCTAAGACAGAACAATTTACTAGCTCAACTTTTAATGTGTGAAATTTGAGGGAAGTTTCAGAGGAGGAAATTGTAAGGGCCCAGGACTGGCTGCCCCCAAATGGACCACTTTGGCATAAAGATTATTTTGAATTAGAAGTAATCAAAACCCAGTAGATGCAGGAAAAGCTCTCTGTCTTCCCCTCAACTGCCTAAATTCATATTGGAAAGGAGAGCCTGTACCAGGAATAGAGCTATGTAACAGAGACTGCCCTTGGGGCACCTGGGTGGCTCAGTTGGTTAAGCTCCCACTCTTTTTTTTTTTTAAAGGACTCTTTTTTTTAATGTTTATTTATTTTTGAAAGAGAGACAGACAGAGTATGAGCAGGGGAAGGGCAGAGAGAGGGGGGACACAGAATCCAAAGCAGGCTCTAGGCTCCGAACCGTCAGCACAGAGCTTGATGTGGGGCTCAAACTCATAGACCGCGAGATCATGACCTGAACCAAAGTCGGCAGCTTAACCAATTGAGCAACCCAGGTGCCCCAAAGTCCCACTCTTGATTTAGGTTCAGGTCATGATCTCAGGGTTCTGCTCCAAGCCCTGCAGTGACAGCCCTGAGCCTGAGCCTGCTTCAGATTTTCTTTCTTCCCCTCTCTCTCAAAATAAATAAATAAACTTAAAAAAAAGAGAGAGAGACTCTGCCTTACCTAAGGGACTTATCTGAAAAATAGAGAGACATTATTTTTCCAAACAATTCCTTTTAACCTTCCTGCTAATGGCCTTCTCCCCTTTGTATCCTCAGACCCTACACCTCTCATTAGTTCCTATAAGGTTCATGTTGCCACACTGTCTTTGGAATTTCTACGTCTGTGTAGATTTCTCATATGTACACATAAAAATTTGGTTTGCTCTTGTCAATCTGTTTCATGACAGTTGATTAGTTTTTTTTAATTTAAATTCAAGTTAGTGAACATACAGTGTAGTCTGGCTTCAGGAGTATAACCCAGGGATTCATCACTTACATATGACACCCAGTGCTCATCCCAGCAAGTGCCCTCCTTAATACCCATCACCCATTTACCCAACCCCCATCAACCCTTCCGCAACCCTAAGTTTGTTCTCTGTGTTTAAGAGTCTCTTATGGTTTGCCTCCCTGTTTTTATCTTATTTTTCCTTCCCTTCCTCTATGTTCATCTGTTGACTTTCTCAAATTCCACATATGAGTGAAATCATAAAATATCATGACAATTTGATTCTAAGTCCACTTAGAAGGAACATAGGGCAAAGGAAGATCTTTCCTCCTTTCCAACACCTTAAATATGTGTAGGAAAATAACATAACAGGCTCACTCCAGTCTGTACATACAAAGAACAGACACAAAGAAACACAGGAAAGGATATGAGAACTGAAATATGATATAAACCACCATTCAATTCCAGAGTAACTGCTGAGTGGTACATGTGATGTTCAGATTCAAACAGCACAGTAAAAGTTTGTACAAACAAATTAACAATGAAGCTATTATCCACAGAAAGCAAGTTAGAACTTACGGTCTGAAAATAACTATGCTGATTAGATACTAAAATAACAGTATCAACAATCTCCAACAGATTATAATAGAACCCACTGTCTCCTAACATAATAATCATAATTCCCAGAATGCAATCCAAAATTACTTGACATTAAAAAGAAAACACAGTAAAATCTGACCAATTCTCAAGGGAAAGGACATTCAAAAGATGCTACATGTGAGATGAACTAGATATTGGAATTATCAGAAAAATACAATTAGAGCAGCTTTTCTAATGACCCAATAAGAGGTAAAGGTGAACACTTCTGAAATAAGAAACCAAAAATGTAAAGCAGATAAACGTATATCACAATAAAGATCCAAACAGAAACTGAAAAACTGAAAAACACAGTATCCAAAGTAAAAAGTTCACTGGGTTGGGCTCCACTGCAGAATGGAGATGACAGAGGAAATAGGAGGCGAACATAAACATACATTAAGGCAAATTATATAGTCAGAATAATAGGGAGAAACAAATTTTAACAAAATGAACAGAGTCCTCAGGACATGTGGGAAAATTTGAAGAGGCCTAATACTTGTGTCAGTGGAGTCCCAGGGTGACAGGAGAAAAAGATTGGAACACAAAATACGTTTGAACAAAATAATCGTTATAATCTCTCAAATTTAATGAAAGAAATAAATTTATAAAAAAAGAAGTATAACATACTAAGAAAAGATAAACCCAAAGAAAACCATACCAGATACATGATAATCAAATAGGTAAAAATCAAAAATAAAGAAGAAATATTGAAAGCATCCAGAGACTACATATAAGAGAATGTGCATGATTGGTGGACTTCATGAGAAATCACAAGAGTCAAAGAAATATTAACATACAAGAGGAAAGATAAAGAACCCTATATTTTTGTAAGGCTTCTACATTTTACATGAAGTGGTAAAATATTAACTCTAAATAGACTGCAAAAATACAGATATGTACATTTTAATTTGAGCAACCACTAGCAATTATGATGGTATATAGGAAAAAAAACAGATTAATTAAATCAGAATACTAAAAGCTATTCAAATTGATGTGGGAAACAAATACAGAAGGAACTGTAGATAAAATTAAGTTTCCATATAAACCGCAGCCCATTGACAGATACTTGAGATAAGCAGAATATGACATTCTTCCAGCAACTCCCACAGTCTTACTGTTAATGTTTTGCTAGAGGGAAAAACCACCTTAGCTTGACAATAGCTAGGCCTCCAGTATCCCTTGAGTCTTCTTTAGCATATGAAAGTCCTTTTGGAAATTTCCCCTTGCCTTTACCTCCTTCAACTCCCAAGTGTCTATCAGTCACCCCTCACTACCCCAGTGCAGCTCTTTTTGCCCATGAGCCCTGTCCCTGTGCTTTAATGAAACCACTGTTTTTGCACCAAAGACATCTCAAAAATTCTTTCTTAGCCATCGGCTCTGAACCCCAACACTTAAAACCACATCAAAATATTTTTTAAAAAGGCAAGGTATGAAAAACAGAGACACCAAAAAATGAGACCAACAGAAAACACAATAAAATTAGAGACCCAATCCAAGAAAAATTGTTAAAATGCACCGTAAATGGTGTTAGGATGTCCCTGGAAGAGGACGGCCTTCTCGCCAGCGCATGGGAAGAAACATCGCCAGTAGCAGGAAGAAACTGAAGGGCAACCAATCACCGAGCGCCAGCACAATCCAACGGAAAGCCCCGAGCGGCTCTCCAGAACGAACTGAAGGTCAACCAATTACCGAGCAACAGCACAACACGGCACGAGAGAAAGACCCACCCGAGCCTAAACCCAGAACTGCTACAGCTTAAAAACCCTACCCCACCATACCCGGGCACGACTTCCCTGACTCCCTCCTTGAGTCACGGAACCTCGCCCGGAACCTTAGTTCCCAATAAAGCCTTAAACTGCAAAAATTCTTTTTGACTCTAACTCCTATCTTTACCCCGCATTAACAAATGGTATGAAAACAGACACTGTTAGACTGCATAAAAGACCCCTAAACACCCTTTTTAAGACTCAACTATATGCTCTCTATAAGAAACTTATGTTAAAGAAGTAGATATACATAGGTTAAAAATAAAAGTCTAAAAAAAAGAAATACCTGGCAAACACAAACTGAGAGTTGGAGTAACTATGCTGACAGGTGACAAACCAGGCTTACAGATGAGGAAAATTACCAGGGCTAAAAAGGGACATTACATAATGACAATAGGATCAAATCATCAGGAAGAAATCATAATCCTCAAGGTGTATGTACCTAATAGCACAACTTTTCAACACATGGTTCTGGAACAATTGAACAGTCATATGCAAAAAATAAAACCTCAATCTATTGTTTATATTTTATTCAAAAAATTAACTCAAAATGGATCATACACCCAAATGTAAAATGAGAAAGTATAAAACCAACATTAGAAAACATAGAACCAAAATATTTCTGGACTCAGATCTGGAAGAGCTCTTGGATATAAAACCAAAAGCACAACAGATTTAAAGAGAAAGTAATGATAATTTGGACTTCATCAAAATTAAAAATGTTTGTACTCAAAATAATTCCATTACTAGGATGAAAAGACAAGCTGCATTCTAAAAGAAAATAATCTCAAATCATATATCTGACAAAGGATTACATCCACAATATATAAATAACTATCAAAGAAACAAAAGAAAACAAAATTTAATTTTATTTATTTTTTAAATGTTTATTTATTTATTTTATGAGAGAGAGCACACCAGAGAGAGTGGGGGAGGGACAGAGAGAGAGTATCCAAACAGGCTCCCTGCTGTCAGTGCAGAGCCTGACTTGGGGCTCTAGCTCACAAACCAGGAGATCATGACCTGAGCAGAAATCAAGAGTCCTATGTTTAACCAACTGAGCCCCCCAAATAAATGAGTAAACCACAGGAAGAGACTTTTCACCAAAGGAGATATGTAAATGGTACATAAGCACATTTTTGTGTGCTCAGTCTCATTAATCATTAGGGAAATAAAGACAAATTCAGATCACAATGAGATAGGATTACACATCTATTACAATGAAAATGCCAAATCCTGGAGAGGATGCAGAGCAACTGGAACTCTCTCGCTTTGCAAATGAAAAGAGAAAATGGTACAGGCACTTTAGAAAACAATTAGGTAGTTTCTGGTAACACTAAATACATACTTCTCATTTGACCCAGCAATCCTACTCCTAGGTATTCATGGCAAGAGAAATGAAATCTTATATTGACACAAAAACCAGTATAAGAATGTTTACAGCAGCTTTATTCATAACCACCAAAAATTGGAAACAATCCAAATGTCCATCAACAGGTGAATGTGTTAAAGAACTGTAGTAATACAGTAGGGATACTACTCAGCAATAAAAAGGAATAATTTACTGATAAATGGAAGAAGCATTCTGGAAAAAGCAGAACTATAGAGACAGGGAATGGATTGACAGGAGTTATGAATGGAAGTAGGGTTTAACTACAAAGGGGCAACAAGATGAAGTTTTCTTAGGTCACAAGATTGTGGCAATGGTTACATGACTTTATGCATTTTTCATAACTGACCTAACTGTACATCATAAAGTATACATGCAAGTCTAGTGAAAACAAATTTTCTTGAAAATTGGGTGGAAGAAAAGAGGGGATCATAAACACGTACATGTTTTCATTGCAGAACAACATTTCTTAACAACTTTTGGTGAAATATAATAGGATGTTTTGGTTTAATTTCTTTTCTTTTCTTTCTGGATATACTGCTAAACTTTCCATGCTGCAAAACCTTAGTGGTGTTGATTAACTGGGACCATTAACTGGGACATCATAAACTAGGTCTCTGGCCTTTATGTCTGTCTTCCTGTACTGAGTAGATAATGCGCTCCTGTGTCTGATACACTACAATGGCCTTCAGTTCAACCTATGAGACAAAACCCCTTCTATAAAGAGGGCCACAACAGTCTAGAACAGCTTTTTAAATAGGTATTATAAAGAGTCAATATAAAATTTATTAAGAATAAGAGTGTCAGCCCTAAACTCACCTGATGATGGGCCATTCCATCTCCTGCATAACAAAATGAAAATACCTCTCATTTCCACTTTTAGTATAAACTCTTAAAATACTTTCCACTGCTACAATAACTTTCAGATGAGACGCTTACTCAGTTTGCTGCTCAAGTACTAAGGCAGGCTTTTTCAGAGCCTAAGATACTCTCAAATAAAAATTCCCTACATTTGTACATCACAGAACAAATTTTCAAATGCTCACACATTTAATATCATCAGAACTACTAACAATCCCAAATGTTAAGCAGAGTCAGATGTTTTTCTATACATGGAAACTGCAGGTCTAGGTAGTCACATGATATGCCCAAGATCACACACTTCAGAAGTAATCCAGCTGGAACCAACATTCAGTTCCTGGGACCCTGATGGAGTTCTCAGAATGTTTTAATATAAAACAGAAGCCACTTTTGGAATCACCTCTTCTCGAGGGTGTGTTTATATTGACTGGGGGAGAATAACTGGCTGAAAACAATTTTAATTATTCTTGGATGATTAAAGACCTTAATGCTTCAGGATCTTCAATTTTCAGACCAACAACTCTCATGATGATACTAATAGTCATTTATTGTCTGGGGCAAGATAAGAGTTGGAAGTTAAGGGAGAGGTTATAGAGATTGATTCACTGGCTGGGAGATCTTCCACTTGTCTCTCACCACAGGTGATTGGAGGCTTTTTGACTTTTGCCTCAAGCTACTAAGAGACTTTTTCCTTGATCCCAGGCATGTCTAATTCCCTGAAGTCTGCCTTACATGCCATTTTCCCATTTCTTGCATAATATTCATACTAAAATGGAACAGCAGCCACCTCTCAATTATGTATTAAGGGGCTGGAACCCCTACCTGGTACCGTCTCAGTCTAATACCCAGCCCACTTCATAATAAGATCAGTGTCACACAGATTGAATTTTACTGATGTATAATTGACATATAGAAGTATTTTGAACCCCATTATGTCTCAAGGGCCTACTAGAGTGCTGAGAATATTACAAGTTAGGTATGGATTTGTTGAGTAAATAAGTGAATGAATCAATGAATAAATCAATGAAGTATAAAAGGGTTTGTCTCATAAGGCAGCAAGTTGGTACTTAAAGATATTTTGATAATTATTGCTGCTAAGGAGAAGGAAGACGTGGCTATGGTATCAAGGACAGTGAGGAACATCCACGGGTGAGTCAGGTAATTGAAATCAAACAAAAACTATAGCTATAATTGTGCTCTGATCCAGACTAGAAGAGAGGTCAATAATCTAGGATCACAGTGCAATAGACATTTTTAATGAACATAAGCCTTGAATAACTTTGCATTTTCCCTATTTTGTTTTTTAAAAATGACACTCACATTCCAATTTTCTTCTTAAAATCCTCTTGGAAACTTAAGAAACTCACAAAAGTTGTCAATCTAAACAAACATCCTTGATTGAAATTTTCCTTCCTGAACACTCATTGAGGATTATGTGTTTAAGGGCTTTTTATAACTTAATCTGCATAACCTTGAAGAGTCTCTTCATCCTTTAGCTGATTAAAAATATTTTTCACAGCCCGTAAAGCAAGATATGACTCTACACTATGTGTATTTAATAGAGGAAATATGCTTTATGTGCTCCATTAAGTCGTTTGTGAAATTGCATTAGTGCTATGCCATTAGTATACCTCTTTCAGATACATCTGTGGCCCTCTCTTGACAGGTAAATTAACAGTTTCATCAATCTACTCAGAGATTCGTAATGACCTTATAATCCAAAGAAAAATACCCACCTTATCAGGAATTGCAAAAGAAATTGCACATTGTTTTTCAAGAGAATAACAGAAAAATGAATGCAACAATAGATCTTACTTCTTGATAGATGATAATGGTTTTTTAGAAACATTAAATTATATCCATTTATGAGACTAAAAAATCAAAATATAATAAAGGACAGACATAGATAATAAGAAGGTTGGTGTTTAAAATAGGATGATTTTTTAAGATGCAATAAAATTATTAGTGTAAAAATCATAACCTGTTCCATAGCATTAAAACTGCTAAATCACTAGCATATTATTAAATGTTGACAGTATCCACAAAGCAGTTGCTGCTTTTTAAAAAAATACAGCATTCCTAATTCTAATTTCTTCCTATGCTATGAAAAAATTGTATTGTAGCAAAATGGTATCATGTTTAACTTTCCTGTTCAATGTTTTCATATGACTCATTATTTAATATTTTAGAGATAAATTTCAGATGTCACTTCCCATTTTCCTTTAGTCTTTGGTTCTTTGTTTTTGGAACATTTATTGTTAGTGTATATTGCCTCCAGAACAATAAATTACAGCAGAAATAATATTTTCCAATTTGTGATTGTCTTAAATCCATTGCAATGTCTCCAATACTTTTGCCAATCCTATCCCACTCCCACATCGCAATTTATTCTTTGGTAATTTTGGATTGACTGTTATAAAAATTAACATCACTGTTACTCCCTCTGTGTCCAGTCCAGCCCAAAATGTCCTCTCCTTCCTCTAAATGGGAACAACACTTAATGTCTATTCAATTAATTTCATGAATACCATTGGGTGCTATTAGTATAATTTCATATGTATATCCCTTACTCTCCCAACCAGGGGGTAAATTACTTGGGGGCAGTATGTAAGATGGTTAAAGCTTGGGCTCTAGCATCACACAGGCTTGAGGTCAAATCTTGGGTCTGCCATTTGATTAGCTATGTCATGGACAACTTTCTTCACCTCTCCAAATTTGTGTCCTCATTTGTGAAATGAGGATTATATCAGCATCTATATTTTAAGGTGATGATATTCCCCCACCCACAGTATTTATCTCTGTTGTATATGTAGACCAAATATCATAGAAATTTGTGGATGGTCAAAAAAGTTGTCTTCCATCAGTGTATCTTTCAAATATATTGATAAAAATTTATATTCTAGGAGATAAGCTAAGATAAAATTTTAATTATATAAAATTGAGTTTCCATCTCATGGGTCTTAAGACCACTAATGAATCAGAACCCCCTCCCCAGAAAATATGCTCAGAGCATTATCTCAAGAGCCAGACCACCTGTGTTTAAATCTCATATCCTATGAGATATAGGATAGCTTGCCTAAATTCTTTCAGTCTTGGTTTCCTCATTTGTAAAATGGGGGTGGTAATAATGATATGTACGTCATAAGGTTATTGTAAGAAATGAGTTAATGAATGTGAGTCACCTGGAACATCACTTGGTATAAATCAACTATTCTCATATTTGTGCCACTCTTTCAAATATCCTGAATTCTCAATTTTACATCCTTATGAAATTTAAAATTTTTTTTAACATTTATTTATTTATCGAGAGAGAGAGAATGCACAAGGGTGGGGGGGGGCAGGGAGAGAGGAAGACACAGAATCTGAAGCAGGCTCCAGGCTCTGAGCTGTCAGCACAGAGCCTGGCATGGGTCTCGAACTCACGACCTGTGAGATCATGACCTGAGCCAAAGACAGAGGCTTAACCGACTGAGCCACTCAGGTGCCCCATACATACTTATGAAATTTTTTAAAAGGCTAGTTTATAGAGAAAAATTATTATGGGAAATTTCATAGAAGGGGTGATAATCAAGGATTATCCCCATCTGTAGGTCCAGGAAACTCACTGAGTGGTCTATCATTTAAAAGCCTGTTCCTAAATTCTGTTTTCAGTTATTTACAGTCTGCAGTCCATATATTTTCAGGGTGATACTATGAGCAATATTTTTATCAGTTGCTCTAAGAACATGAGAATTACCATTCCAAATTATATTTATATCCCATTCATTCTCTATGAACCAAATCAAGCACCACCTCTTACAAAATCTCAACATGCCAGCTAGTATCCTTTTTGAGATCTGACAGAACTTTATCATCTATAACAGGGATTGGAAACCATAGTCTCTGGCTAAATCCAGCCATAGGCATATTTTTGTACAGCCTCTGAGTTGAGTAGTTTTTATATTTTTAAAGAGTTCTAATCAAAAATAATGAATTTGTGAGAGAGATCATATGTGGTCTGCATAATCTAAAATATTTACTATGTATTCCTTTATAGAAAAAAATTTTGCTGACCGCTGATCTATAATTGTAATTTGGCACTTAATCACATACTGTCTACAGACATATCCTGTGTTCACTATTATTGAATACTAATAATCATATCAACATTATTATGTGTTTTCATGATTTCAAGCAATAGGTTAAGTATTTAAATACATTATATTCTTTTTCATTATAGCCTTATGAGGTCAATAATATTAATTTCCTCATTTTATAGATGAGAAAACGAAGATTAATAGTAGTATGAACATGCCAAGGTCACAATGCTACTCAGTATTTGAACTTAAATCTATCTTACTCAAAAACTCATGTATTTTCTCCTTTGGCCCATTGCTACTTTTTGTTCTCTTAAGTCAATTAAATTACGTGCATGTGCATTTAAGCCTAGATTATACACAATTTAAAGGCAATAATCATGTGTATCCCACAACAGAGCATGGTACATACATAATGACCACTGAATAAATATTTACTAAATGCAAAAATAAATGGATGCAGCTTAATGTTTAACTTCTTACAGAACCACTGAAGGATATGTTATTAAAGCATATAATCATACATTCATAAATTAGGGATGTATCTAAGACTTCATAGCTATCCCCAAATATCTAAATAGGTCTTTGAATTTAGATCTTTATTTTCCGATGCTAAACAGAAGCATTTTTTTAGAAGGATGTTCATAAGTTCCCTTCCTTCCTTCCTTCCTTCTTTTCTTTTTCCTTCCTTCTCTCCCTCCATCTCTTCCTTTCCTCTTTTTCTTTTCTTCCATTAAAAAAAATATTTACCATATTGCTTAATATATTTAAGTCAAAGTGGTGAACAATATATGACCCATTTTCTTGTGTAAACTGCAGTCCCGATATTTTGATTCCCTTTTATATTTATCTTAGATAGATCTTTTAAGCTTTAAAGCATGTCATTTAGTTCTCATTAACAGCTAGATGTCAACTGCAAGTACCTTCCACTTATAGTCCGGGTAAATTTGGCTTAAAATGCCAGCTGCACTGTAAGTCTAATACGCTCCTCCAATAATGTCTGCATATCCTAGGAATTTAACTTTTGGCTACTCATCTCCAATTCAGTCTTTTTAGAGAACAAATATATATATTCAAAAATCATCTGTTTAATTATAAAATGATTATAATAAATTTCCATCATTTAAGGATCAGTTTAAAAAATTGTACTACACCTATACAATGAAATATTCAAGCAGTTGTTTAAAAAAATTAGGTATATATTAGGGGCTCCTGGGTGGCTCAGTCGGTTGAGTGTCTGACTCTTGATTTCGGCTCACGTCATGATCTCACAGTTTGTGAGTTCAAGCTCTGCACTGACAGCATGGAACCTGCTGGGGATTCTCTCTCTCTCTCTCTCTCTCTCTCTCTCTCTCTCTCTCTCTCACTCTGTCTGTCTCTCTCGCATGCCTTCTCTCTGTGCCCCTCCCCTGCTCACACAAGCATGCTCGATCACAGGCACTCTCTCTCAAAAAATAAATAAACATTTTTAAAAAGATGAACATGTTTCATGTTTAAAAAACATAGATATGTGTTGGATAGGTCGGTGAGTGGATATATGTATATCATGAAAATAGCTTATTTCTTACATTATTTCTGTATACCTAAAACAAAATTCTAAGTTATAAACCAAACTTTAATCAGCAGGGATGTCAGGAGAGGGGGATTGGGCAGAGGATATGAGATGAATAAAAGCCTTTCACTTTTTATACACAAATATCTGTATTTAAGTATTTATAATGAACAAAATTTTGTTTCTCCCAAATTTTTATTTAAATGCTTGTTAGTTAATATATAAGGTAATATTGGTTCCAGGAGTAGAATTTAGTGATTCATCACTTACATATAACACTCAATGCTCATCACAAGTGCCCTTCTTAATACCCATCATCCATTTAGCCCATCCTCCCCCACCTCCCCTCCAGCAACTCTCAGTTTGTTTTCTATCATTAAGAGTCTCTTATGGTTTGCTTCCCTCTCTCTTTTTTCCCCTTCCCATATGTTATCTGTTTTGTTTCCTAAATTCTACATGAGTGAAAATCATATGGTATTTATCTTTCTCTGACTTATTTCACTTAGCATAATACACTCTAGCTCCATCCATGCTGTTGCAAATGACAAGATTTCATTCTTTTTGATGGCTAAGTAATATTCCATGTGTGTGTGTGTTTGTGTGTGTGTGTGTGTGTGTGTGTGTGTGTGTACACACACAACCACCTCTTTTTTATCTATTCATCAGTCAATGGACACTTGGGTTTCTTCCATCGTTTGCCTATTATTGATAGTGCTGGTATAAATATCAGGTGCACATACCCCTTCAGATAAGTATTTTTGTATCCTTTAGGTAAATACCCAGTAGTGCAATCGCTGGATCATAAAGTAGTTCTATTTTTAACTTTTTGAGGAACCTACATTCTGTTTTCCAGAGTGGTTGCACCACTTTGTATTCCTACCAACCGTGTAAGAGGGTATAATGAACAAAATTTTATAATGAAAACATAAATAAAACTGGACCAAAGGGCCATCTAGTTGATTAAACTGATTGTAAAAGTACATTTTCATTCATTGCGTTTTCACAGAGTGGTTATATTTCTGTACAAGGCAATTTTGTAATTTGGGGATGGTTTTAGCATATTAGAGAAATTTTAAAATCATTTTACCAAATTTCATATCAACTATTCAAAATTACAGATTTGGGAAATTTTATGAGGTAAGATATTTCAAGATGGAAAATTAATCTAGAAATCAAATACTGAAGGCTCAGGAAAAATTTGGACTTATATAAGGCCCTCAAAATCTTCCATATAAAAACAAAATATTTTGAAAAATAATAGCATTGAGTTAAAAATGAGTCTTGATTGTTCTGTCAACAAAGGATAAGGGACTAACAGTAACCTACATGTTCTGAAGTAAGAAAGCTAGTATATAGCTCAGCTAGCACTTGAACAAACAGAACAAAAGGTTATAAATAGTTTAGGCCAATAAATCTTCATCACTAAAATTGTTTTTGAGTAAGGAAAGGCAATGCTGCTTTACAACACTAGAGATGATCCCCTGCTGTCCAAGAGAAGCTATTAAAATGAGTAATTGCAGAAATCAATGGAAGAGGACAGTTTGGGATCATTGCTTGAATTCTAAAAACCCAGTGAACAAACAAATAAGGAAAACATTTTATGTAATATTTTCAGCTGTCTTGGATGAAATGGTTGAAAAGTTACAGACAAGAAACCTCCAAAAACTGGATGGATTGAAGACCAAAATAACACTAGGATAGTAGTGTCACTGGGGGAAGCTGCCTTGTTTTATTTTCCATTTTTATTCTCTGTAAGAGCAAACAGAAGTCTAACAAAACTCGGAATATCAACACGCACACACACACACACACACACACACACACACACATGCACAAAGGTTATATTGCACAGTTAAGCTGGGGCACCACATAAACAGAAAACCCATCAAAAATACATTTGAATGCCTATTTCCTTTATGTCTAGAACTTTTCCTACACACAACTGAGAGTGTGTAAATGTCAGAAATTCCTCTAAGGATTTCTTTGCCTGATGATACCATTCTTCATTTGAAGGTAGATCCTGAATACATATCCTGACCTAAGGATATGAAATTTATCATAATTGTTATCACCTGAATTACTATGATAACAGTAAAAGTGTAATCAACAGTCTTAATTTTAAAAAAAAATTAACATTTATTTATTTTTGAGAGACTGAGAGAGACAGTGTGAGCAGGGGAGGGGCAGAGAGAGAGGGAGACACAGAATCCAAAGCAGGCTTCAGGCTCTGAGCTGTCAGCACAGAGCCCAACTTGGGGCTGAAACCTGTGAACCGTGAGAGCATGACCTGATCCGAAGTCAGATGCTTAGCAGACTGAGCCACTCAGGCATCCCAACAGTCTTAATTTTTATAAGAGAGAAAGGACACATGATACAACCTTGGAACTATGAGGTACAGAGAAAGACAATAAGACAGTATTAGGAGTTTATCTATATCTGGCAAATACAGACTTAGTACATATTATAACCCTTTTGACTAATTTCTTTCTGTTAAACCATCAATCACTAGCTCTCATCTAGGCAATTTCACCCCTACTTCCCAAAGAGACATGTGACAATGAGTGGAGAAATTTGGGGACCAGAGGAACTCACAATGGGGGAGGGGTGCTATTGGCCTTTAGTGGGTAGAGGTGAGGGATGCTGCTAAACATCAAACAGCACACAGGAAAGCCTCACACAGCAAAGAATTATCTGGTCCAAAATTATCTGGTGCTGAGGTTCAGAAACCCTGCTTTGAATTAGACTCAACATGACTATGCCAATACTCTTTAAAACAAAGAAGAGAATTTCTGTATCACTCTAGGCTTCGTGTCACAAATTACTCCAAGTTCATCTGCCTTTCACTGCCTTGCACATCCTCGCATTTCCATTCCAGTTACTTCCTTTCTTATACGACTTTACATTTCAGCTCTCCATTTCTATAACTCCATTCTGACTTGGGATCTAATTCCAAACTGCTTCTTCTGGTACAGAAAATACTTACAAAGGTTTTTGTTTGTTTGTTTGTTTGTTTGTTTGTTTGTTTTTGTTTTTTCTGATACCTATCCTTGTGTTCTAGATTTCAATCTCAGGTCAGAGATATTCTGCTTCCATATTCCAGGCCTCCAGATCCTGACAAAAATGCAATCAATAGTACAATATGGAATATCGTCTACCAGCTAGAAAAACATTACAAACCACCAACATCTCATAGGAACTCAAAAAGTTGCATTTCATTGGAGTAGAAAGGAAAAAGAACAAGAATTAAGGCACACACATTTAATCATCATGATAAATCAGTCAATCCAATAAAGCAGAACTCGTTTATAATGCTGGGGTAGGGATATAGGAATAACAGATATGTCTTGGTAAGTTAACCATATTATAACAGGTTTTTACTATACAAAAGCATCTTAGTTTAGAAAGATGTCTTGACCCATGATATATCTATTGGTCTTTTAAAATGGGTTTCCAGGGGCACCTGGGTGGCTCAGTCAGTTAAGCGTCTGACTTTCGGTTTCAGCTCAGGTCATGATCTTGTGGTTCGTGAGTTCAAGCCCCACCCTGGGCTCTGCACTGACAGCAGAGAGCCTGTTTGGGATTCTCTGTCTCCCTCTCTCTCTGACCATTCCCCACTAATGCTGTCGCTGTCTGTCTGTCTGTCTGTCTCTCTCTCTCTCTCTCTCTCTCTCTCTCTCAAAATAAATATTTTAGAAATAATAATGACAAAATAAAATAAAATAAAATAAAATAAAATAAAATAAAATAGGTTTTCATTATGTTACTAGAACACAGGGTGCACTACAACTAAGCCCTAAATGAAGATAGTCATGATTCATATGCATGACAGGAAAATCTCACAACAGAGAAGCAGTAAGTTGAATCTTTTGGCAATAGGCAGAAAAAGATACTAAATTGACTCTGTATTGATGAATCTTGCTATCTTTTCAGAAATGTTTTAAGTACTGTAGGAAGTTTATTGACAAAGTTGTTCTAAGGAAGATAATAGGTGTTTTAGTGGAAAAATGTGTCTACTACTGTCACGATTTTCCTAACTCCTAGTTCCAAACCAAAGTTTAATTGACGGTTGCTATGGAGAATCTTTATATGTAAATATCAATTCACATTAGAACCAACAAAGATATTAATCATACCCCTATTACAGAATGTATTACATTCTATGATGTAACCTTTACGTCAGCTTCCCAACACATTCCAGGCTTCAAAGACTAATTCTCCAATTTCTAGAAGGAAGGATTTTGTAAAATGGACACTCTTCACTCTAAACAAGTTAAAACCGTGTTTTGTATGCATTACCCAGATTATCATCTTTAGCCTCTGAACACATTGTTGTGGTCACTTCCAGGAACTCCTAGACCAATCTCGTGATTCAATGCCACAGACTTAAAAGCATCAGTGGAGTTGGCAGAGGGTAAAATAACACTTCCCTCTAGATCTGCACGAATTTAGTCCATTGCAACATGAATGCACAAGATTACACAGGTATATCAGACTTTACTAGAGGTCTGAGAAGGGGAAATGACTTTCCATTATAGCTACAGAAATAAACATTGATTATTGATTTTTGCTGTTAAACGTCTGTCAACAATCCTACCACTAACTTGGGGTCATGGGACACATCATTCTCATGGCTCTCGACACCTCCCATGTTGCCTAACTTCTTCCCTCTCTCCTGTCCTGTCATTTCTATCATAACCCACCTCACCCTCTAGCCCTATATTCCTGCTACATTTTCTTACACAAAGGAGTTCAGTAATCTATTCATGCCAAATTTGCTCTCAAATTGCCTTGGCATAAGATTCAACCTTCTACTCCCAAGATACTTATCAAGGTATTTCTGCAAAAAAAAACAAAAACAAAACAAAACAACAACAACAACAAAAAACAAAACAAAAGCAACATATTTTTCCATAAACGGAATCTGGAGTTACCTAAGTATATAGGCTATGTCTAAGTCTCTCTCACTAGAATTATTTTTTATGAAAAATGCCTCTGCATTAAAGCATAATTCCATGCACATAGCAGTCACATGATAGAAAGAGTATTGATGGAAAAAAGCAATTTGCAGAATTAAAAATTATAGAATTAAACCGCCATCACTTTACTTCAAAAACAAAAGTAACATGTCAAAAAGTTTGGTAATTATTTCTGGTTATGAACGATTATGGGTGATTCTTTTTCTTCCTTACATATTCTGTATCTTTAAAATTTACAACAAATATTTTGAAAAATATTTGTTATAAATAAAAATTATTTTGATAAAAATGAAAGAAAGTACTCTTCAGAGGCAGGTTTTCTAAAAATGAGGCAAAAGCATAGATAAAGAGAAACCTGAATAGAAATATAGAAGGGGGGGGCATCTGGCTGGCTCAGTCAGGGAGCATGGGACTCTTGATCTTAGGGTCATGAGTTTGAGCCCCACGTTAGGTGTAGAATTTACTTCTTTTTAATGTTTTTTAATGTTTATTTATTTACTTTTTTGAGAGAGTGAGAGAGAGTGTGCACAAGCTGGGGAGGGACAGAGAGAGAGAGGGAGATACTGAATCAGAAGCAGGCTCCAGGCTCTGAGCTTTCAGCACAGAGCCCAACACGGGGCTCGAACTCATGAACCATGAGATCATGACCTGAGCTGAAGTCGGATGTTTAACTGACTGAGCCACCCAGTTGTCCTCAGAATTTACTTTTAAAAAACAGAAAGAAAGAAATAGAAGCAAAAGTTAAGCTGATGGCTCAGATATGTAAATCTTTATATAAATTATTGTAATAAAGACAGTAACATATAAAAGGATTCACTTACTCTAAGAAGGAATTCTTAACTTATACACAGTAAGATATAACAGAGTACCAGGCTTTACTAATTGTATTTCCTCTTCTAGGGTTAGAACAGGAGCAAGGAATAACTTTCAAGGGGTAGGGATAACGTTCACAAGTTAGGGATCATAATTACCTCGTATGATCACTAAAGACTCAAGAAAGGCATTTTTAAGAAAATAGTACTAACTGTTCATAACCCAATTTACCCTAAGCCTCATGATTTTAAGCAAAAGAATTTACTTCTTTGAGTTTCCATTTTCTCACTCTATAACTCCCCAAACACAATTACTGTGTTATGTGTCCTTGGGTCTTCAGTGGACAGAGTACTTGGTACAAAGTAGTCACATTATAAATGTCTGTTGCATTCATGAACTATAAAATGGAGAAATTGAATTTAATGATTCCTAGGGTCATTTCAGTAACTAATTTCAGCTATTCAATGAAATATTTGTTGAAAACATACTACTTGTACTATGCTTCAAATACTAAAAGTACAAGCTATGAACATTATTTTAAAGGACCTGATAATGTACTTGGAGAGACAAGACACTTTTCTGCTTCTCTGGCATTTACTGACGATGCATCTGTCTAATTGTCTATGACAAAATTACATCTAGAAAGAATAGCCTAAACTTGCTCCAGCCTAATGAGTCTCTTTGGATAGACAGAACTTCTGTCCTGTCTCATATTTTCTCTCCTAATTGAACAAGCTAGGCTAATAATTTAGAGAGAAACTAGCTAACTCCCAACTTCATTCATTTCACTCTGTAGCTAAAGTTGGACTCTGCCTCTAAAGGACCTTCCAAGCAAGAGTCACCGCAGTCCTATACTGCTTCCTTATGTCCAAATCTAATAGCCCAAACTGCAGCTCTTGGGAAAGGAAGAGACAGAAGAATGATGAAGAAAGATTCCATTATATGTTGTTGTGGTGTCCTGACATTCTGAGGGGTGAAAAAGGAAAGGTGCCATCTTCTCTTCCCCGCAGGCCAGGGAACGTTTTTGACTTCTACATAATGCCAAGAGTGGCTTCTTATTTTCCCTTTTGAAGCATTTCTCAACTTTTCAATCGAATGCTGCCTTTTGCTAAACATAAAAACTCATAAACTTAATATGCTTAGTATAATAAAACAAGTATATCTTAAGCTTTTTAAACATAAATTTGTGGATAACCCTTTCCCTAAAGCAGCATGTATCTCCCAAATGATTGCCAGTGAAGGATAAAAATGTGCAAAGCATAAAGAGAACAGCAAATCCACACAAGACCAAATTACTGTCAAACTAGGTTGTAACTAAGTGATAAGAGGAATGTATGGGACACAAAGGAAGTGTTCTAGGAGTCTGAAGGGAGAACTCCTCCTTGAATGGTCATGAAACAACTCAGGAATGGAGGAACATGAATGGGGCTTTGAAAGATGGGTGGACAACTAGTAGATACAGAACAGGGGCATGAGAAAGGATGCATATGGAAAGAAATCCAAAATAGAAATGGGGAACAGCAAGCAGAAAGATTTGGTTTCAGTAAAAGCTTCATCTAACAGCACCGGTTCGTGAGGGAAGTAGTAGTCAGAAGCCAGAGTATTTATACTGAGTCTCTGAGGGAGACGATAGACATCCATCCTGCACAGAAACATCCAATAGTAATTCTGATGAGGGAGTGTAGGTGAAGTGGGAAAGTGTATACTACCATAGGGAACATAAGAGAATCTATAGTGAAGAAGCAGTGTCACTTATATTAGAAAGTACCCCCGACCGCGATAAAGCATAATCGTTCCTCCACACACAGTATTATTGTCCTAGTCTAGAGTATTCTGAATACTTATTTCAAGACTTTATGTATGATACTTGGAATTGGTATTCAGGTCATATTCACTCATTCCACAAATGTATATGGAGCAACTGCTACATGGCAGACATTTTGCCAGATACTAGGCAGAAAGAAGTAAACAAATAGACTGGATTCTGACTAGATGGAGCTTAGAGTATACTAAGGGAGAGAGAAATTAAATAACTCCACAAATAATTATTTTAGGTTAGACCATATGAAACTACCAATAGTTCACTGTTTTTGACCAACATGAATAGCATTATGTGTCAACTTAATATAATGACACATTGTGATGACCATCATTAAGGAAAAGTAGAGGGAATATTTAGAGTATATACTGGGGTGCCCGGTGGCTCAGTCAGTTAATCATCTGACTCTTTGTTTCGGCTCAGGTCACGATCTCACAGTTCATGGGTTTGAGCTCTGCATCAGGCTCTGCACTAACAGTTTGGAGCCTGCTTGGGATTCTTTCTCTCCATTCTCTCTGCCCCTCCCCCTGCTCATGCTCGCTCACACTATCTTTCAAAATAAATAAATGAACTTAAAAAATTAGAGTGTACACTAAGGGAACCTCATCTATTCTAGGTTTCAGAGAAAGTTTCCTTCAGAAAATGAAGCTTAAAGTAAGATCTGAATGGTAAGTGGCCTCTAACTAATCAAAGTGCAGTAGGGTATGAGTGTTCAAGACCAAGTGAAGTCTGCATGATATGGGAAGAATTCTCATTCCCCAGCTCTCTTTCTTTTCTTTTAGACAAGGCTGATGAGCCTACCAACATTCCTCTTGGTAGTCAAAACAGCAAGCCAGGCTGATAGACTCAAGTACTCTGATAGCAAATGATAGTAATGGCCCTAGAGAATAAGAGCAATGAGAACCTTGATTCAAAACAAGGTATAATACCTACACACAGCGTTAAGCAGCATGTAATACTGGAACCAAGAGGACTCAAAAAATACATATGTATATGCTCTAGAATTGATAGATAGGTAATTCCAGTGGCTTTGAAAGGAGAAGATTCCTTCCTTTCAGTGACTATAAAAAAATCTGATTAAACTCCAGCTAATCCAATATACAACATGCTGTTCACACGAGGAGTCTGTAGATAGGTCTTGGGTTTTGGGTTTTTTTTTTTTTTTTTGTAGCTCACATTAGATTCATTTGTCATCTTGACAGGATATTTTGTATTGAAGACCTAACAGTAAAAGAGGGGATCAACATTTAATTGTCAAGCATTGCCTGTCAAATGATTGCTTGAGAAAGCATGCAGTGGCCACATTTTCATGCAAAAGACACTCTTATTTTGGTGTGACTCCTTTTTTTCCCTTCTATCTCCTCCTTAAGCAGAGGAGTTTATTTTTCTCTGGTAAAGATAACCATTTTGTTTGTTATAAAGAAGAATTCAGCATTAGATATGGCGAACTCAGGAATTACATAAATTACTTAGAAGTTGAAATAGCAAAAAGACTTTGTTACAAAGCAGACCCCACAACACTGCAATTCTACAACAGACCTACAGGGTGGTCCTGGTGCCAATGCGGAGTCCACACAAAAAGACTGGTCAAGAGAGCATTTCTAAACATGTTGACATTGACTTAATTTATTAATAGCTATTAATAGCAGCCATCTATGCTCTTGACAGTTTATAATTTCTAGTGGCACACATACTCAGATGTGAACTGTATATCACTTTGGGCCATGCTTCTAGATATTTCCTTCAACCAAGAATGTGTAAGATATGCACACACATATAAGCAATTACAGAACCATTTATTATGTATAGGATATACCAGGGACTTAAATTTGTATTACATTTAATCCTCAAAATAACCTTATGATGTGTTTTCCCCATTTCATAGATGATAACAAAGGTCAGAAAAGTGAAGTTCACACAGCCAGTAAGTGTCTGAGCTAGGATGTGAATCCAGGCCTGGCCTTTTCTAATATGCCCTATATCTTAAACACACCAATCCGATATAGTATGGTATAGTAACTTCTGTTGCTTCGACTTAGGCTTCAGAGAATACAGAATAGAGAATTTAGACCAGTAAATGGTCAAAACTCACCATCTTCTATGGCCATGAACTACCTTTGGTCAGTAAGTTCCTCCAAAAGTAATAGGCCTTCTTCCGGTGTGTGATCTGAGACCTTAAAGATACAACCAAACAATGCAATTACATAGAATATATATGCCAAAGCTAAATCTTCTGCCTGTTGAGGAGAATAATATTTCTACCACTGGAGAAATCATATTGCTCACAGTAGTAGAATTCCTTCTTTAGAAAGGAGAAGAGTGGTGAGGGAAGGACAGTAGGTGGGGGTGGGGATGAAAGGGTCATTTAAGCAACACAAGGTAAAAGGGCAAGTCCCCACAAGGCACATGCTTGAAGTATTACTGAACATGCGCCAAACTGGTTTCTATGAAAGGCAGGTTAGGTGATTCTCCTGTCTTTATTTTGTTAACTGGAAAAGCACTTTTGGAAAGAACTGAATTACTCAGGCAACAGGGAAGATTTAAGAGCCTGTGTGAGGCAAGAGAGCTAAAAAGTGAACTGAGGCACGGGAATGCCACGTAGAAACTTCAGGAAGAAAACTGAAAGATCACACGGGTAATTGTGAATTAAATTTGGTGTGTGGTATAAAATATAATTTTCATATTCCCCAATCCATGGGACAGCAGCAATATTTAATAAAAATAACAACACCTAATCTTTGCTGACTGTGAACATTGTGTCTAGCTCATAACATGAATTATGCCATTTCATCATTATTACAATCCTACAAGATAAGTACTTTTATTATCCCCACTTGACTGTGAGGAAACTGAGGCTTACAGAGGTTAAATAACTGCCCAGTCTCAGCTAGGAAGTAGCTGACTCAGGATGCATACGCTAATCAGCTTGTTTCCAAAGTCTACACTACCAGGAAAAAAAAAAAAAAAAAAAGCCAAGTAATGAAAAGCAGAAAGAGGCAGGAAAGAATCAATCCCTTTCTGAATTCTCTTCTTTCCTACAGCCCCCAATTCTGTTCAAAAAAACCTTGCACTGCATGGTACTAGAGATCGATTTGTCTTACATTTTATAAAATGCCAGTTAATCACATTTCTGAAAAGTATGCTTAGGAACTCCTTCTCAATCTTCACACTTTATGATAAATCTCCAGAAATGCAGCAAGTTCCTTTTTAGGAAAATCATAAACAAAAGGAAACTAAATTGAAATTCAAAAATATACTTTCACCTCCATATACAGAGTTCATTGGGATTTTTTCCCCCTCTGTAACAAAGCAACCAGCCATGGAGGTCTTGTCTGTTCTGCAATGCTGTTTACAAAACATTGACTCTGAAAAGAACAAGAAACAATCAATCCTCAGCCCTTCAGAGTCTGTTAGTGTTTATATACGTCAAAGCTACAAGACTTTAATTTAGCTAACAGAAAGGGAAAACTATGGAAGTCACCAGAATGAATGAACACAATTTAAGTGAAGATGGTATTGAAAATGATCATGGAAATTTATTTATTAACAAAGATTCCAACTTTGTGGTTTCTGAACTTTAAATTGAATTCTAGTCTTTGATTTCAGGATTTGCTGACACTCTGTAAATAACTCAGTATTTTTCTTCAGCTTATAAAATTGGTGAGATCAGACCCCGTTCTGGTCTAAGAATTTAAATCATTAGTGTACAAAAGAAATACATACATTGAGTCTCTCCTAAAAAATCTTTCTTAGTCTCAAAGTACAAAAAAGGAAAACTTAAGAAATTTTCTTCCTCCAAGGATATAGCTAAAACTTGCATCCAGGAGCACTTATCATGGATATATACAAAGGATCCAGAAAGCTAAATATATCACAGTGGAAGAGTTGATAAGGAAAGAAATAGATTCACAGATTTTCTTTTTTAAAATTTTTTTTTTCAAAGTTTATTTATTTTTGGGACAGAGAGAGACAGAGCATGAACGGGGGAGGGGCAGAGAGAGGGAGACACAGAAACGGAAACAGGCTCCAGGCTCTGAGCCGTCAGCCCAGAGCCCGACGCAGGGCTCGAACTCACGGACCGCGAGATCGTGACCTGGCTGAAGTCGGACGCCCAACCGACTGCCCCACCCAGGCGCCCCAGATTCACAGATTTTCTAAGGGTTTGACAGGTACATAGGGCTGTTCTAATCTAGCCTCATCATTTTACAGTTCAGGACATCTTTAAAATATGCACATAGTAGCTACCTCAGTCAGAGAGTAAGATTCTCCAAAGGTCATACAGCCAGATAGTGTGGGCAATATGTGAGATATAGGTAGGAAAGTGGCAAGAGGTGTGTATGAAAAATCAGGCAAAAGTGTGAGAATGTCAGGAGTATCTGAAAAATCAGAAAAAGTTTAACTTATTCATGGCTTTGTAGGCTGTGTTAAAGATTTTGAATATTAACTTTAAAATTTGGGGAAACTATTTAATAGTTTTCATCAGGAAAGCAAATGATTAGATTTGTATTTTAGAAAAGTTTCCCTAGAGGAAGTTGGAAAACCTGTCTCACAGGACTGAACTCAAAAAAAGAAGATCAGGTAAAATACTATAACACTTTGCCACATGAAAAAAGAAAAAGGAAAAACAACAACAACACATGAACAAGGTACCAGGGATGAATGAACGGAATGTCAATAGTGGATGGAGAGCTCTAGAAGATAGAACATGGTTGCAATTTATTAATGTGATAGAAGTTAAGCTCAACACAGTCTGTGACCAAGATAAATGAGGCAGGAGGAGGGTGTCAAAGAGGGAGCATAGTACATAGGATGAAATGGTTAAGCACATAGGCATTGGGTCCAGACAGCCTCTGTTCAAATATTGGGATTTCATGCTCATTGACCATGGGGCCATAAGCAAATTACTCAATCCCTCTACGATTTAGTTTCCTTATCTTTAAAATATGCACATAGTAGCTACCTCATTGGTTCTAATACTAATGAATTAATATTTATAAAATACTAAAAATAGTGTCTAGTATATATTAATCACTATATAAGTTTTCAATAAAAAATTTGGAAAAGACCATGATTTCAGGCATGAGTACTGCCATCCACTGAGTTTTTAAAAATGTATTCTTAAAGGCAGAAATACAGAAAAATTATGTAAAACATCATATAAATACTAAATGTTAATTTTGACTGTTAACTCTCTTTCCTTGGAGGATCTATTTTACCCACATAATAAATGGTTCTAGTGGGACAATTAAACATAATGCCTGATTCTTCCTTAAAGATATATATACATGGGCATGTGACCCACATCCTACCAATCAAGACACTTCTTCTCTTATATAGACCCATGACTAATGCATGAGTAAGCAGAGCTCTTGTATAAAATCTGATACATGCACACTGTGATTGAGAGAAACTCTTCCCTTATGATTTACAAACTCTAAAGATATAAACTTTGGTATAATGGTAGCTATCTTCCTTGCCATGTGAAGAGCTTTCCCAAAAATGATCCTGATGTACGGAGAGAAATAGAGCACCAGATATGGTACTAATAGATATCTACCTTTAGGTTTCTTAATTATTTCAGCTTATTAATTCCATTTGTATTTAAGCTGGCTTAAATTAAGTTTTTCTTTCTTTGACCACAGAGAAATGATAAGTACAATACACTGAATGTAAATATCCATCAGGAATTAATAAAAGATTATGGACTTTAATTAATTAGCAAAATTTTACAAACGACACAGATATCCATGTAATACAGAAGACAGGAAAAACATAATAAAATAAGATGATCATTCAAAAAGTTGTGCTAGTGGGAAAATTAGACAAATACCACTGTATACAAAAGCTATCCAAACATAGATATAAGAAAGAGAACAAGGGCGCCTAGATGGCTCAGTCAGAAGAGCATACACTTTTGATCTCGAGGTCCTAGGTTCAAGCCCCACGCGGGGTGTAGAGAATATTTAAATTATAAAAAGAGGGGCACCTGGGTGGCTTAGTCAGCTAAGCGTCTAACTCTTGGTTTTGGCTCAGGTCCTGAACTCACGGTTCATGAGTTTGACCCCTGCATCAGGCTCTGAGCCGACAATGTGAAACTTGTTTGAGATTCTCTCTCTCTTTCTCTCTCTGCCCCTCCCCTTCTTGCTTGCTGGCATGTTCTCTCTCTCTCTCTCAAAAATTAATAAACGTTAAAAAAAGAAAAGAAAAGAAAAAGAGAAGAAACAAGAGAGGATTCAATGGAGAAAAAGGGACAGATATATCTCACGCAGAAGAAAATAAGTGAAAGGAACATGTAATTTACCAAGAGTTTCTGTAAACAATCCTGTCCTAGGCATTGTTGTAACAAAGGACAGATTTATACATGATTATACTGTGTTGGTGAACCAGCGTTATCCAAGGCTTGAATGGACCAGTTAAGGATTCACCGGAGTCGGGTGCCTGGGTGGTTCAGTCAGTTAAGCATCTGACTTCAGCTCAGGTCATGATCTCAGTTTGTGAGTTCAACCCCCACTTTGGGCTCTATGCTGACAGCTCAGAGCCTGGAGCCTGCTTCAGATTCTGTGTCTCCCTCTCTCTCTGCCCCTCCACTGCTCACACTCTGTCTCTCTCTCTCAAAAATAAGCATTAAAAAAATTTTTTTTAAAAAGGACTCACTGGAGTTATAAATTAACTAAGGCTGAGAAGAGTTGAGGCATCATCACAGTATGGCAATAAAGCAGACACTATAGAAAAGAGCTAAACAGGGGCACCTGGGTGGCTCAGTCAGTTAAGTGTCTGACTCTTGATTTCGGCTCAGGTCATGATCCCATGGTTGGTGAGACTAAGCCCCACATCGGGCTCTGTGCTGACAGGATGGAGCCTGCTTGGGATTCTCTCTCTACCCCTCCCCTTGTTCACTCTCTCTCAAGACAAATAAATAAACTAAAAAAAAAATAGCTAAATAATATCTAAGATGGGCACACAGAGTACTTTTAAGAACATAAGAAATGCCTCCAAGGATAACACAAAATGCTTATGCACCTGTGATTCTATAACAGAGGCATCAAGGGAAAAGAGGCAAGCAGTAACAAGTACAGTTGATCCTTCAGCAATGAAGACTTAAAATGTATGGGGCCACTTATATGTAGATTTTTTTCAATAAATATGTTGGATAATTTGGGGGGCTTTTGTAACAGTTTGAGAAAACTCACAGAGAAATCACATATCATAGAAATATTGAAAGAATTAAGAAAAAGTTAGATGAGTCATGAACAGATAAAATATATGTAGATACTAGTTTATTTAATCATTTACTACCATAACATACATGATTCTATTATAAAAAGTTAAAATTTATCAAAATTTACAAGCACTTACAGACTATATATTTTTTTTTCATTTTTGATGTCTAGTTATAACATCTAAAGTGATCTGTATCACATAAGACAATATTGATGAGCTGACAGATGATTCATCCTGTAAAGAGATGACAGAAACCTATGGTATTGATAAATACAGCACAATCCTGGAAATGTATTTTCTCTTCCTTATGCTTTCCTTAATAACATTTTCTTTTTTCTAGCTTATTTCATTGTATAAACACAGCATTGTAGAGACCTGGGGCAGGCTGTGCAAAGATGGACCACTTTGGCATAAAGATTATTTTGAGTTAAAAGTAATCAAAACCCAGGAAATGAAGGAAAAGCTCTTTGACTCCCAGATGACTACTTAAATTTACATTGGAAAGGAGAGCCTGAAAAAGGAAGACTGCTATTAAAATAGACTCCCCTTTACCTAAGGAACTTAATCTGCATAGTAAGGCAACCTTGTCTTTCCAAACATCTCCTTTCACCTTCTTGATAATGGCCTTCTCCCCTTTGTATCCTCAGACCCAACCCTCTCTTTAGCCCACATAAACTTCATGTGGCCTCACTGTCTTTCAAATCTCTTCTCTGTGTGGATTCTCCATATGTATGCCTATTTCCCTCTCTTTAGCCCACATAAACTTCATGTGGCCTCACTGTCTTTCAAATCTCTTCTCTGTGTGGATTCTCCATATGTATGCCTATTTAATTTGATTTTCTTCTTTTAATCTGTCTCATGTCAGTTTGATTCTAAGGCCAGCTAGAAGGACAAGGCAGAGGAAGGTCTTTTTATCCAATAGCATATAACACAAATAAGAAACAAAACATGTGATAATCAACTGTTTATGTTATCAGTAAGGATTCCAGTGAACAATAAGTTGTTAGTAGTTAAATTTTTATGGAAACAAAAGTTATAAATGGATTTCTCAAATGCGTGTGTAAGGACAGGGAGAGTGATGTCCCTAATGCCAATGATATTAAAGGGTCAACTGTAGTAGTTGGTAAAATGCCACCTGTAAAAAATTACAGAGCTACAAATGCATTTTATGTCCTTTCATAGGCCTCTTATAGATGGAAATAATCTATTAAGAACCTATTCACTGCATAGGGGAGGAATCCTTCAGAAAAGGTTTCTAAATAGTAATGGTATCTGGCAAGAAGCTGCTGATACAAACTCTCACAGCTAAGTCATAAAAAAAAAAAAGACTGACAATGTAATCTTAAGAATAAAATACAACCATTACTGGATTAGGGGAGGTATTGCTCTTTGACCATAGATTTAAGAAGACAAAGATGAACCTAGGGGACATCATGCCAAGTAAGAAAAGTCACACAAAAGAGAAACACAAAAACTGTATGGTATCACTTATATGTAGAATCTAAAACAGCCAACCTCACGAAAACAATAAAATACTGATTACCAGAGGCTGGGGGTAGAGAAATAAAATAGATGTTATTTAAAGGTTATAAACTTGCAACTAGTAGATGAGTAAGTCCCAGAGATCCAACATAGAGTATAGGGGTTACAGACAACAATATTATATAATAATCATCAAACTGGCTAAGAGACTAGGTTTTTTTTTTACATATTTGCTTATTTTTGAGAGAGAGAGAGACAGTGTGAGTGTGGAAGGGGCAGAGAGACAGGGAGACAGAGGATCCTAAACAGTCTCCATGCTGACAACAGAGAGCCCAATGTGGGGCTCAATCCCATGAATCACGAGATCATGACCTGAGCCAAAGTTGAACACTTAACCGACCCAGTCACCTAGACACCCCAAGAGACTGAATCCTAACTATTCCCATCACAAAAATAAATGGTAATTATATGATACAATAGCTGTGCTACCACTACAGTGAAATCATATTACATTATATAAATGTATCAAATCAACATATTGCATACATTAAATATATACAATATTATGTTTCAAGTATCTTTCAATTTAAAAAAAGGAAAAAATGAAGACCATTCAAGAAGTAATCAAAGAGAAACAGAAAGAATTGTCCTAAACATGAAAAGATGATGAACGTCACTCATCATCAGGGAAACACAAATCAAAACCACATTGCGATATCACCTCACACCTATCAGAATGGTGATAATTAACAACTCAGGAAACAACAGACGTTGGCGAGGATGTGGAGAAAGGGGGACCCTTTTGCTCTGATGGTAGCAATGCAAACTGGTGGAGCCACTCTGGAAAACAGTATGGAGGTTCCTCAAAAATTAAAAAGAGAACAACCCCACGACCTAGCAATAGCACTACTAGGTATTTATCCAAAGAATATGAGTGTGCTGTTTTGAAGGGGCACATGCACCCCAATGTTTATAGCAGTGCTATCAACAATTGCCAAAGTATGGAAAGAGCCCAAATGTCCATCAACTGATGAATGGATTAAGATGTGGTATATATAGACAATGGAATACTACTCAGCAATCAAAAAGAGTGAAATCTTGCCATTTGCAACAAGGTAGATGGAACTAGAGGGTATTATACTAAGTGTAATAAGTCAGTCAGAGAAAGACAGATATCACATGATTTCACTCACATGTGGAATTTTAAAAACTTAACAGATGATTATAAGCAAAGGGAAGGAAAAATAAAATAAGAGAAAAACAGAGGGAGGCAAACCATAAGACACTCATATATAGCAAACAAACAGGGTTGATGGAGGGGAGGTGGGTGGGGGGATGGGCTAAATGGGTAATGGGCATTAAGGAGGGCATTTGTTGGGATGAGCACTGGGTGTTATATGTAAGTGATGAATCACTAAATTCTACTCCTGAAACCAATACTACACTATATGTTAACACACTTGAATCTAAAAAAAAAAAAAGAATGGAGATGATAGATTTTCTGATATATTTGTGAGGAAAAGTTCATTAACAAACAGCTAGAGGGCTTGAGAACAAGGATACAGAACAAAGTACATAGACTTAAGGAAATTAAAGAAAGGAATAATAATTATTTAGGAGGAAGTCAGAAAGTTGTACTAGAATAGAAATGTAATTACAACACATTGTGTGAATCATATTACATGCTCATAATAATATAATCAGTAAATATTGATTTAACCAAAAATTACGATTTAACTATTAATGGACAGGGAATGACATAAGAAAAATCCTCATATATGTAAAAGAAGTCAATAGATATTGCTCAGTCTTTAACCACCATATTCCAGTAAAATGAAGAAAGAGAAAGCCCTGATTTTAGGTCTGGTGTAGGAAATTTACAAGGTGAGCCTGGGACACCTTGTCATGCCTGAAAGTGAGGACGCTATCAAAGATTACTGCTAGGTGGCTACAGAGGTCCAGTGTGATATTCTCTCTGCATTTGCTGTGTTTGAAATTATTTATTTTAAAAAAGTAAAAAAAAATGAGTTAGGTGTTAGGATTGAGGGGAAGTAAAAGGAACTTTTCTGGCAAATGAACTTCACCACTGTTTGAATATTTTGCAATGAAATGTAAATTAAAAAGAAAAAAAGACAGGATTGTTCTAGTCTCCTGCTTAGGCTTGCTCTCCAGCATTCTCTCTCATTATTGACCCTAATCCACCACTATTCACTCTCAGTAGGTGAACTTGCCTCCCACTTCACAGATCATAGAAAGCAATAGGATGGGGACTCTGTTATTTTCCAATCACTACTTTAACTTTTTTTTCCCTGGCATTCACACCCATACATCCTTTTCTTCTACCTTCCTATTACAACAGAGTTACTTCCTCTTCTGCCTAAGACTAATACCTTCATTTATTCTTTGTATCCAATCATATAAAAGAAATCATACTAAATTGATTGTACCCTTTCTCTTATCTTCAACCTCCAAGTACTAGGTCCTTTCCATTAGCATTTAAGTAAATTCAGTTTCTCCTATCTTAAAAACATAACTCCCTAACCCTGTCCAGCTGCTTTCTTATTTCTCTCCTTCAGGTCACAACCAAGCTTCTTATAAGAAATATGTTCAATTACTATCTCCATTTTGAATCTACAATCAGTAATCTATGTCAACATTATTTGGTTTCTATCTCTAGTGATTCACCCAAGCATCTCTCGCCATGGACGTCAAGGAACTCCTTACATTAAATCCAAAAACAGTTATCAGTCATTATCACACTTGAGCCACCAAAAACATTTGATAATGTTGAAAAATCCTTACTCCTAAAAATACCCTCTTCCTTTGGTATTCCTCCTACCTTTTTTTTTTTTTACCAGGGATTCCCTTCTTCTTGCATCTCCTGGTATTCCCCAAGATTCTGTACTGGTCCCTCTTTTCTTTCTCCACTACGTTTTTAGCTAGTGTAAAATTGTTTACATTTCCATGGTTTCAATTGCTGTGGATACACTGAAGACTCCAAAATCTATATCCAAGTTCTTTCTCCTTAGTAAAAAACACATATTCAACTTGCTACTAGGCATGGTTATTTGGATAGGTAGGATAGGATAGGATAGGATAGGATAGGATAGGATAGGATAGGGGAGGGGAGGGGAGGGAAGGGGAGGGGAGGGAAGGGAAGGGAAGGGAAAGGAAGGGGAGGGGAGGGGAGGGGAGGGTTGGGTTGGGTCAGGTTGAGTAGGATAGAATAGAATAGAATAGAATAGAATAGAATAGAATAGAATAGAATAGAATAGAATAGAATAGAATAGGCATCTCCTTCATCATATACTCAAAAACACATTTCCCATATCTTTATCTCCTCCCAACATCTAATCCCTAAACTCATTTACACTCTTAACTGCTGACTCAGAACTTCCACAGGTTAGAGTATCCAGCAGGCATCTCAACCTCAACATACCCAAAACAGAATTTGCAATTCTCCCCCACAAGCCTGTTACTCTCTGAGTCTTACAATGATTTCTAAATTGCTCCATATACTCAGTAGTCCAACCCCAAAACAGATTTCATCCTTAAGGCCTTGCTTTCCCACATTTGCTCATGAAAGTTTATTTAATCTTACATTTGTTTTTCACAAATATTTTGTGTAACATCACATTTCTATATATTTACAGTTATTTATTTATTTATTTATTTAAATGTTTAGTTTTGAGAGACAGAGAGCGGGGGAGGGGCAGAGAGAGCAGGAGACACAGAATCCAAAGCAGGCTCCAGACTCTGAGTTGTCAGCACAGGGTCCAACATGGGGCTTGAACCCATGAACCGAGAGATCATGACCTAAGCCGAAGTCAACACTCAACCGACTGAGTCACCCAGGTGCCCCTATATTTACTGCTTTAAATAACTGTCTTAATCTTGCTAATCAACCTGATTACGTGATAATCATAAACAAAAACCTGAGGCAGAAAACGTCCTCCCAACTTCATTTAATCAAAGAAGTGGTCTTGGAAGCAATTATTCATGATATTCTACTAATTCATGGGATATGTAACATTGAGAGACAGGAAGCTGTTTATAAAAAAACAATGCATTGCACAGATCAAAAATAAAAGACCTAGCATCAAGTACATACCACCTATAAATAGTACAATATTTATACTATTACCATAATAATAAAGGGTTTGCTTATAGACTCATTATTACATAATAGCAACAGCTCTACTTCCAACATCTCCCAAATCTGCCCTGTCCTCTCCATCCCCACAGCCAACACCTTAACCCCAAACACCACTTTTGGGGTTTTTTTTTTTCTTTTTTTTTGCTTGGACCGTGGTAAAATTCTCTCGATGGTCTTTTTCCTGCTTTTAATTTTTGCTTGTAAAGTTTACACTCCATAAAGTAGCCAGAGTAAATGTTTCAGAAGAGGAAAACAGATCACACTACTTCCCTGTTTCACACCATTCAATAACTTATCATTTCACTTGGAAAAGTTTTCAAATTCCTTGACATGGCCTACATAATCTCTACCTTTCAATTTACATCTCTTATCACTGCCCTCCACCTCTTACCTATAAACTGTAAAGGAAATCAAAAAATATTTAGAACGTGTAATCAAAGTGCTATGATAAGGATAACAATCTCCAAGTTTTGATAGTGTAATAATAAATGCACAGTAGTTTAGGGGCTATAAAGCATTTTCACATGTACTGACTTTTTTGAACCTCACAGTGTATGAAATACATGGAAGAAGTTTCATTATCTCCATCATACATTTTATAAAACTGAGACAACTGAAAAAATCTAAAATTAGTTTTCTTGACTCCCAACCAAGTCCTATATCAATCATACTGCATTTCAGGATCATAGAAATGTGAAAAGTAGGATCATCACATAGCACTCTTAGAGATGTCTTCTGTTAACAAATCACATATTTGGTCTTCTTGAGATTTTCATTGCATCGGAGAGTTTCAATAAATAGAAACATTATTAAAAGAAATAAATAAGCCCTAGGGCACCTGAATGGCTCGGTTGGTTGAGTGTCCGATTTTACCTCAGGTCATGATCTCACGGTTCATGAGTTTGAACCCCACATCGCACTTGCTATTGTCAGTGTGTCAGAGCTGAGCCCACTTTGGATCTTCTGTCCCCCTCTCTCTGCCCTTTCACCACTTGTGCTTTCTCAAAAATAATAAATAAATAAATATGTAAATACATAAATAAATAAATCCCTATAAGGATAATGAGTAACATGAAAACTTATTTAGTAAGAATTGCATACCAACAATAGGAATTTCTTCCCCACCAAAAGATTTCTGGGTTATTTTACTATTTTCCTTTTAGGAACAAGAAAAAATGACCATAGCCAAAAAATTCTGGGATTATGCAACAATATATATCCTCACTATGCTATGATCTTCTCCAAGACAGTAGCCATGTATTTATTCATCATGGCATCTGCAGTCCATAGTAGAGGGCCTGATATAAAGAAAGTTCCTAATATTCAGTGTTTAATAAACATACACAAGCGGTTCACTAAGATTAAGTGCCTATCAATATAAAAGGGAAGGATAAATCATACTGTCTTTCCTATCCAGTAAATATATTTGTGTATATGTATATTATTATGCTCAAAACATGACCATTTTTTTCAATAGACATTCACTGAATTTTCATTAAGCTTCTTACCTAATACATTGTACCATGGCCATAAATGTTTCCTGGGTGTAAGAGAGATTGCTAAATGTCCCCATAATACTCATTCTTTTCTTCTCAGTTTCAGCTGGGAACAGGGCAACCCAGGTATAAACTATATTCCCAACCCTCCCTACAGTTAGGTGTATCCACATTACTAAGTTCTAGATAATGGGATAGAGTCAGAAATGCAGTGTGCAGTTCCTGGTTCAGCTTCTAAAGGAAAAACCTTCTTGCCCTTGATAGATTTGGACAATTCTGTGATACAGAAAATTATTGGTCTTTCTTTAGAATCACTCTATTGGACTCGTTTCTATCAAAACATAGCCCATTCCTTAACCAATGTATCACATTAACTGATGAGAAAAATTACAAAGCTCATAACTGGCACCTTGCATGATGACTAATTTCAACTTGAAAGTGACTCTTTTGAATTGATTTTCAGATACATAAGAATTGACAGTGCAAATATTTAGTGTTTCACAATATGGACAGTCAGAGATCAAGAACCCATTATATAGTATCCAAGAGGAGTAAACTTCATTAAATTGACTGCTTGGTTTTTTTTTTATGACCCCTTCAAGTAGGTTCCGTAAGAACAGTATTTACTAAACTGCATCCCATAAAGTAACTAAAATCCCACAGGAAACAAATAGGCACTGTGTGTTTGCCAAATACCCACAGTTGGATGCACAGGCATAAAGGAGGCGGGATAGTGATACTGAGAAGGGAGGGTCACATTGTCACATTTGAGAAACTCTTGGTTAAACAAGTTTATTGACTATGGTACTTCTCAAAGGCTTTAATATGCTTTAATATCCCACTAGCTTGTTTTTTTATTACCATAGTTTAACAAGCTGCCGCGTGAGGATAGATATGATGTAAACTCCATTAAAATAGTGTCACAGGCTCACCTGGATTTATCTAAAAGTGGAATACAATCTCTAGTTCATAGCAGACCCTACCATTACTTAAAATGCCACTTACATTTATTTTTTTAAGTTTATTTATTTTGAGAGAGAGAGCGAGCAAGGGAAGGGCAGAGAGAGAGGGAGAGAGAGTGAATCCCAAGCAGGATGCCCACTGTCAGAATGGAACCTGATGTGAGGCATGAATCCACAAACCGTGAGATCATAACCTGAGCTGAAACCAAGAGTCAGATGCTCAACTGACTGAGCCACACAGGCGCCCCCCCCAAAATGCCACTTTTAGATTCATTACAAATCTATGTTACCGGTTTGGTTCTTACAGGCATTTAAATTTGTAATCTCTGATTTGAACAATCTGTTCTAGATTTAAGTCTAGACTCCTTTGACCTGACTCCCTAGGAAAACTTGCATCACGGCATAAGAAACCAGCATGGGTGTTTCCCTTTGAATGCCCTCTGATAAAATGTAGATAACCCTAGCTTTGAGCACTAAATATTCCATTGTTTGGTCATTTCACTGACTAAAATAAAAAGGGTATACTCTGAATAAAGTTTCTTGGCATGGACAAACAGTAAATCTACCTTGTTTTGTTACCAAGGAATAAAGGAAAGAACTTGAGGCTAAACGTTTCAGTACTACCAACTTTGTGTCAGATTGCTATTGCTTACAATCATAAACTTCAATGAAGGAAGCTAACTAGAATTTGCTAATACAATAAAGCTGCCTTTGGGGAATGATGGAAAGAGGCTGAAGAGAAAAAAGTGCTCAGTCTAGTCATTGAAGCAGCAAGGATCTTAGATATTTGTGATTTCCATCCCACTTAATAAACTTTAAACAAAGATATGATAGTATTGGTTATCATTTATATTAAGCAGGCTAGAGAATTACATGTTCCAATTATATGCCTTGGAGCAGAGTGATTGCTATGAATCTGTGCTCTTAGCCAATATTGATTAGCAGCACTTTGCAAAAACACAAGACAATCAAAAACGTTCCATCAATGAGGCAGTTTACATGAGGTGAGAAAATGATACCTCTTCTGTCACTCTCTTTATAGTTATGGGCAATGGCTCTACTTCTTTTGTGTATGATATCCACATTTCATGAAAATAAAAAGGAGCTTTCAAACCAGTTGAGAGAAAAAAGGCCTTTAGGTTTAGGGCCCTTAAGTATATTTTGAACTTATTATAGTTGGTAATGAAATGAAAAGGCACTATAATAAATCCGTGAGCCACTGTCATAAACTTCCTAGCATTCACAGAACGGCAGGGTAACTGTCTAACCAATCCTACTAATTTGTTCAAGTAATCTCTACACTTTGGAAATTTCATTTTGTGCAACTAAACAAATAGTTGGTTACTTGCTTTTAAGAAATGTCTAGATTTCTCCTAAAACAGTTAACTGCAATAGAACAGTATTTGACTTATATAATGTATAAATAACGTACTTTATCATGGCAACTCTAATAGTATTCCTCTTCACGTTCCTTTTTAAATCATTTAAAAAATGACCATCTAACACAGCCTGAAGAAAGTTTTCCTTGACCAAACAGAATGTGAACTATCCACTGTGGTCAACCCTTTCAGTCAAAAGTTTAAGCAAAATTGCACAAAAGAATCTAGTTACAACTCAGGCTGTATTCTTAGACCCTCTGCAAAAACACTCCCAATATTGTATATGTATTTGAATCATCAAAGAACTAGTCTAGATTTGTTTTTGCTGGTACGAGGGTATAAATGCAAAACAGTCTGCTTACTGAAATTAATGCAATTAGAAAAATGTTTTAAGTGGGGTGTCCGGGTGGCTCAATCGTTTAAGAATCCAACTTTGGCTCAGGTCATGATCTCATGGTTCGTGGGTTCAAGCCCCACTTTGGGCTCTGTGCTGACAGCTCACAGCCCGGAGCCTGCTTTGGATTCTGTGTCTCCTTCTCTCTCTGCCCCTCCCCTGCTCGTGCTCTCTCTCAGTCTCTCAAAAATAAATAAATGCTGGGGCGCCTGGGTGGCGCAGTCGGTTAAGCGTCCGACTTCAGCCAGGTCACGATCTCGCGGTCTGTGAGTTCGGGCCCCGCGTCGGGCTCTGGGCTGATGGCTCAGAGCCTGGAGCCTGTTTCTGATTCTGTGTCTCCCTCTCTCTCTGCCCCTCGCCCGTTCATGCTCTGTCTCTCTCTGTCCCAAAAATAAATAAACGTTGAAATCTTAAAAACTTTAAAAAATAAATAAATAAATAAATAAATAAATAAATGCTAAAAAAAATTTTTTTTAAATAAATATTTTCAGCAACCAATGCTGCATATGTGTGTGTGTGTCTGTATATAATATATACACTCAAAGGAACAGAGTGAAAATCAGAACCATGACAACAAGCTATTTCACATATTCTGAGGTTTGCAATTTTGTCATTCTAACAAGTTGATTTTTTCTGTGCCATTTTGATGCTTTTAAAAAAATGGCATCTGTAATCATGCCAGTAGTATTTAAAGAGCAGGCATTATTAGGAGGTCCAGGAAGGTAGATAACTGAGGTCAGGGCAGCCTGGTAAGAAATATTAGGCAAATAATCATGACAGGGGGGAGCAAGGTGTTACAAAAGGCAGTTACAAAAGGAGAGAAGTCTATCAACACAAAATACATCAAGATCTACTTAGCGCTGCCTCATTGCACAACTCCAGGGGCAACATTCAGATCACAAATTTCACAATGGTGCCCCCTGGAGTTGCACAGTGTTGAGCTTCCAGGGCCATATGCGAAAGCCATGAGGTCTAGGCAGATACATAGGAAGTGCCAGAGAAATCAGGTAGCAGATTTCAAGGGTCAAGACATGGGAAATTAAATTCTGAGTTTGGATTCTAGTCTCTGGGAATATATAATGATAAAAAAAAAAACTTAGGAACAAAATTTCAGGGGCGCCTGGGTGGCTCAGTCGGTTAAGTGTCCAACTCTTGGTTTCGGTTCAGGTCATGATCTCGCTGTTTGTGGGTTCCAGCCCCGCGTCGGGCTCTGTGCTGACAGCTCAGAGCCAGGAGCCTGTTTCAGATTCTGTGTCTCCCTCTCTCTCTGCCCCTCCCCTGTTCATGCTCTGTCTCTGTCTCAAAAATAAACAAACATTAAAAAGAAAGAAAGAGGGGCGCCTGGGTGGCGCAGTCGGTTAAGCGTCCGACTTCAGCCAGGTCACGATCTCGCGGTCGGTGAGTTCGAGCCCCGCGTCAGGCTCTGGGCTGATGGCTCAGAGCCTGGAGCCTGTTTCCGATTCTGTGTCTCCCTCTCTCTCTGCCCTCCCCCGTTCATGCTCTGTCTCTCTCTGTCCCAAAAATAAATAAACGTTGAAAAAAAAATTAAAAAAGAAAGAAAGAAAGAAAGAAAGAAAGAAAGAGAAGAAAGAAAGAAAGAAAAAGAAAGAAAGAAAGAAAGAAAGAAAGAAAGAAAGAAAGAAAGAAAGAAAACATAATTTTAGAGGAACTCGGGATACTTCGCAAAGGATGGAGCACAGGAGGAAACACAAGGCTGGTTATGAGTATTGGAGAAGGACACAGGGACCTACCTGATCTTAGGAAAGAATGAAAACGCTTAAAGGAATAAAGTTGAACACAAATCAAAATGGCTGTACTAACCCTTCAGCGAAGCTCGATGTTAAAGTAACTTTTTTCCTCTCTTCCCAAAACCTCCCCTCCTCCCTTTTTAGCCTTTTGTTTCAGGAACCCTGTACCACCCTAAAGACAAGACTAAGGAGGCTGGTAGCACATACACAATTCCTGTCAAAACCAGCTAGATCCTGTATTTCCCTATAAAACCCCCCAGCCTCTTCCTCTGGAGTTGCAGTTTTTGAAGGCCATAGCCTACTGAAGCCTCCTTCGCCCTGTAAAGCGATAAAGCTATTGTTCCTCTTTATCTCAGACTCTGTGTCCATTATATTTTGACTCTGAAGCACTTAGGTCAGTTTTCCACAAGAAGGCAAGAAAGGGCTCAGTCATTGTACAAAGTCACAATGTCAGGCTCAGCAAGAGTACCTTGGTCTTGAGCTATTGGCCAATAATTACTTTAATTCCCTTTACTAGAGAATAGGACTACTGCCAGAACTTGTGGAAATTTTCAAACTACAGCTATTTTAGAGTTCAGATGTATTCATGGGCAGAACTGAGTCAATCTTTTAGTATACCAGCCCCACACCCCACTGCGAGATGCCTCGCTATGAAAAGAATGTTAAAATATAAAGGTGGCTCAGTTGGTTAAGCAGCCGACTTCAGCTCAGGTCATGATCTTGTGGTTCGTGGGTTCAAGCCCTGTGTCACTCTCTGTGCTAACAGCTCAGAGCCTGGAGCCTGTTTTGGATTCTGTGTCTCCCTCTCTCTCTCTGCCCCCTGCTCTCCAATTCGCACTCTGTCTCTCTTTGTCTTTCAAAAATGAATAAACATTAAAAAAATAAAGTCTCAGATTTCTTAAAATAAAATCAAATTGAATTAAAAGTGAAAGTTGCATTTGCAGGAAAGCATTAAAATAAATCTATAGTGTTTAAAAACAGAAATCTACACTTAAAAACTATGAAATACCTGTGTATAAGTTACTGTATCAAATTATCCACATTCTGCCTAAAAAGGTGTGAAGTTGTTCTTTGTGTACTTTTTTTTTAAATTCCCATCGCGATTCAACCCATCTGCCCACTCACCTCCCATCTGGTAACCACCAGTTTGTACTCTATAGTTAAAAGTCTTGGGACACCTGGGTGGCTCAGTCAGTTAAGTGTCTGACTTTGGCTCAGGTCATGATCTCATGGTTCATGGGATCAAGCCCCGCATTGGGCTCTGTGCTTGCCAGCATGGAGCCTGCTTGGGATTTTCTCTCTCTCACTTTCTGCCCGCCTCCTCTCATGCTTTTTCTCTCAAAATAAATAAACTTTAAAAATAAAAAGAGTCTGCTTCTTGGTTTGGCTCTTTCTTTGCTCGTTTGTCTTACTTCTTACATTCCACATAGGAGTGAAATCATATGGTATTTGTCTTTCTCTGACTGACTTATTTTGCTTAGCATAATACTCTCTAGCTCCATCCATATCTTTGTAAATGTCAAGATTCCATTCTTTTGGATGGCTGAGTAATATTCCATTGTATATAAATACCACGTCTTCCTTATCCATTCATCAGTCAATGGACACTTAGGTTGTTTTCATAATTTAGCTATTGTAGATAATACTGCTATAAACATTGGGGTACATAAATCACTTTAAGTTAGTATTTTTGTATTCCTTGTATAAATACCTAGTAGCATAATTGCTGGATTGCAGTGGCATTTTTAACTTTTTGAGAAACTTCCATACTGTTTTCCAGAGTGACTATACTAGTTTGCATTCCCACCACCAGTGCAAGAGGGTTCCCCTTTCTCCACATCCTCTCTAACACCTGTTGTTTCTTTCATTTACATTTCCCTGGTGACCAGTGATGTTGAGCATCTTTCCATGTGTCTGCTGGTTATCTGTATGTCTTCTTTAGAAAAGTGTCTATTCATATCTCCTCCCCATTTTTTTAAGTTGGATTCATTGTTTTGGGGGTATTGAGTTTTATAAGTTTTTCACGTGTTTTGGATACTAACCGTTTCTCAGGTATGTCATTTGCAAATATCTCCTCCCATTCTATAGGTTGCCTTTTAGTTTTGTTGATTGTTTCCTTCACTGTGTAGAAGCTTTTTATTTTCATGTAATCTCAAAAGTTTATTTTTGCTTTTGTTTCCCTTGTCTCAGAAGACATATCAAGAAGGAAATTGCTATGGCTGATGTTAAAGAAATTACTGCCTGTGTTCTCTTCCAGGATTTTTATAGTTTCTGATCTCACATTTAGGTCTTTAACACATTTTGAATTTATTTTTGTGTATGGTGTAAGAAAGTGGTCTGGTTTCATTCTTTTGCATGTCACTGTCCAGTTTTCCCAACACCATTTCTTAAAGAGATTGTCTTTTTCCATTGAATATACTTTCCTGCTTTGTCAAAGATTAATTGACCATATAGTTATGGGAAAAGTTGTAAAGTTTTTGATCAACATTTTCATGTATTGGTAAATCAAAATGTTGAAATCTCCTTATTTCCCATCACCAATACTTAAATATAATGATAAAAGGATTTGGAAAAAATGGTGATTTCATGAAAGTGGAAAAAGTAAAAAACCCCACTTAGGGTTAGTGATAAATATTTAAGAGTTTAATTTAAGATATGCTGAATTTGAACCAACAAAGCATACAGCAAGCAAGCTTACAAGTGGCCAAGCAAGTAGAAGTCAAAGTACCTAAGTTTAGCTCCTAGCTCTGCAATTTACTAGTTTACGTGACCTTGATGAAGTTATGAATCCTCTCCAAACTTGTTACTTTATGAGTGTAGAGGCTGTTTTTAGGCAAAGAAGCTTGAGCAATGGAACTTAGAGAGGGCCTACAGCAACCACCTGGCTGAACACAGACAGGTCCATCAGGTGACACACTCAAAATATCCATAGGCCTTAACTAACCAATGGACTACTTAGAACTAGTCACAGTTACCAAAAAAGGGAGAATTCCATATGTCCCATATCTCCTGATCTTCCCCCTTTAAAAATAGACTCCACCCACTGCCTCCATGTAGACAGCCTCTCCTTTGCTGTCCTGCTTGCTGCTCTCTTGTGGTGTATTCAACAAACTTCTATCTCCTTTGTTCTGCCTCAGGTGAATTCTTTCACCTCCTGTGCCACCAGCTTCCACCAGGTCACCCCATATTTGGGAGCCCCCCTCCGATAGAGACACCCCATTAAGACACCGCAGTGAGGACAATAGAAGCACCTACCTCATAGACTCCGGAGAATCAAATTAGTTAGTACCTGGAAAAGGGCCTGGCTGTGCTCCATGAAAAATCTGTCCTGTTATTAGTGATGCTTTGGCTGTTTTTGCTTTTGTTGTGGCTGTTATATTTAGGGAGAGATTCCAGCAGATATTTAGAAAAACAGAAACAGACTGAGAAATAAATTTGATAGGTTTGATATGGCACTGATGAATTTTAGGATTACAGACTTGGTATAACGGTGGGAAGAAATTTCAGATGAAACGTATTTAAGGTAGGGGATGAGGAGGGACTGTATGGAGAGGATAGAAAGTCAAATGATAAACAGAAGTTTAGTTGTAAAAGGAAGGAAAGGAATAAGGAGGAAGCCAAAAGGGCAGTAGGGTCAAGTACAGATGATTTGCAGGAAAAGGGAAACCTGTGGAAGAAGCCATGCCCTGTTAGGAACTATTTCACCCAGTCCCATATACTCCTTTAACTCAGGTATCTTATTTTCTCTCCCCTTCTCTTCCCTCAGGTTATACAATCAGTCATAATGACTCAGCAGTTTTCAAACTCAATTATTTTCCTAACTCCTCCTCCTGATTTTGTGTTCCAATATCTCCCGTACTTGTTTTGTTAATGGGTTTCTCTCCCCCTCAAACGGCGTAAGGAGGGGCTATGTAATTTTCACAGAGGGCACAATTGTCCTCAAAGAGAGAACAAACAAAAGTTCTAATTTCCTCTGCATCTGGACTCAGCATGCTCTTTTTGATGACCTACTCTCAGAAGTAAATTTTCCACTGTGGCCTCTAATTTTGTGCATAAGATACTTCTCAAGGTTACAATCTGCTTGCAGGTGCAAAAAGAAAAAAATTGCATTTGAGTGAAAATATTCTAAATGTAATCTATGGCTCATCAAGCTGTCTGCAACTTTTCTTATATACTTAAACACCAATTTTTTTTCTTTACAAACTAAAATGCATAATATGATAGGATGGCAACTGTAATCATAGCAAGGGCAAAGCTAGCTGATATTTTCAGGGTGGCTTCAGTGAGATCAACATATTTTAGTTGCATCTTTCTTGCTCCAGGGTATGGCCCTCAACTCTACAGGTTATAAAACTATGATTCACCAAAATCTAGAAGAACGACTTATGAATGAAGATGTGACTGTATAATATTATAACAGGGTATAAACTTACTTCCAATGACATCCCTATCTCAGGATCAAGGCACTTCAGATATCAAATTTGTAAATTCTAGTGAACACAGATCAAAGAAAACCTAAGTCTCTTCATTTGGAGTAGGATAGAAATGAATTAAATCCTCTTCTTTACAATAGAACCAAGCTAGTCCTAAATGGGAAAATTTGTATATACTAATTCAGGATCTATACTGCACCAACCTTGGGTTGTTCCATTCACGTTGCAATTCACGTGAATGTTGCCGCGTGGAATCGTGCAGTACTTAATTTGTGAGGCTGTACACACTAACTCCGATGTTGCTATGCCTCTCTTTCTATATGCACAGATGGCTGCCTCCTGATAATCTGGGCCTTTATATTACAAGTCATCAGAAAAAGCATTCCATATTAAACTATAGTTATTATTTTGTACATTATTATCCATTCATCCAATTTTAGTACCGATAACATAAAACAGTGGCTCCCAAAAGTTATTACATAAGAGGGAAAAAACACCCCTTTTAAAATGCATATTCCATGTACCCATATTCAACCACTCTGTTTCATTAGGTCAGGAGTGGAGCCCAGAAATCTGAATTTTAAAAGGCATTTCCAGTAGTTCTAAAAGGATTGATCTTTCAGAAAGGCCCACTAAAAGACAGATTAAAAGATCATCACTTACCCTTTTCCAAAGTACTCTCTAAAAAGTGAAGTACTAGTCAGGTTTTCCTCAGATAATAAATTTCACTCATGGTATAGAGATTTCTCTCCACTTCAGTAACAGATATGGAATGCTGTCTGATCATCCAGATCAATCTCCACAACTTGTGACCCTTTGACCATGGGCTATGCCAACACTTAGAACATTTCAAAGTTAAAACAAATTGTTTTTAGAGAAAAGTTAGAAATTCAGTGTGAATCTTTCCATTCCTTGCTGGAGAATTTCATTAAGCCTAATTCTATTCTGGTGACTGCCAAATGCTCACAGCATGGCTGATTTCCAGTTAGCACACTCCCTAGACTAAAATATCTTATTTTTGATCATTTTCCCTGCACGATTGCCATCTACATGATACGTTAAATCTGGCTTTCTTATCTGCTCACATCCTTAACCTCTCCTGGAGTGGTTATTGTTTGGATTCTCATAATGTGCACAACATTTTCTCCTTTATTATCATTTCAAATTTAATTAACATACCATTTAAATTCTTTTCAATGTCATTAGTGAAGACCTTAGCCAAACAGACATAACACCCTCCCTCTGCAACTAGAAAAATGTCATCCAGCAAACAAGACCCATGTATGAATTGCTTGAGCTCCATTTCAAGACCTCTACAAATATAGAGCCACTCACTGGTAATAAATACTTGCAGAAAAATATTTATTCAAACCAAGACTCCGTATATATGCAGTACCATCAACCAATAAGCAACAAAGTATTTGTCTTTTGGCTAAATGTTATAGCTTATTCTTACAGGTTCTATTCATTTCATGTATATTTCATGTATTGTTAATATTTTTATGCTATTATGAATGAGATCTGATTTGTGTGTGTGTGTGTGTGTGTGTGTGTGTGTACATGGAGAACTCTATCCTTTTCAATTTTACTTGAACATAATACTTATGTAATTATAATTATAAATTATAATAATTGATCATCTGATTTTATTCAATAGTTTCATCAGTATTACTCCAACATACATTGTATATTTAAGAAATATGTAACAAATTATTTCAGAGATATGAATATATATATGATATATAAAGGATGAGGAAAAAATACAACGTGCAAATATGAACTTACAATATGAGAATTGAACTAATTTTGTCTACTTAAATTGGTGGCTATATTAGCTCAGAGTGTCACAACAAGTACTATAAATTGGGTGGCAAAAACAATAGAAATTAATTTCTCACAGTTCTGGAGGCTGGAAAGTCCCACAAGAAGATGCTAGCAAAGTAGGGCTCATTCTAAGACCTCCACTGATGGCTTATAGGACATCACTCCACTGTGTTCACAAGACCACTTATTTATGTACAAGAGAGAAACAGAGATAGAGCATATCCAAGCTTGTTAGTGTCTCTACTGATAAGAACATTAATCCTATCATATCAGAGCCCATTTTTATGACCTCATTTAACTCTAACTACATCTTCAAATCTTAAATCAAAATACAGTCACATTGCAGGGCGGTGGGGGGCGGGGTTTAGACCATCAACATACGATTTGGGGGCAGTTACAATTTACACTCCAAAGCAGTAAACAAATATTTTTCTAAACTATCATATTGCTCATATTAAATTCATTTTCATCAGCTGCTCCTGGATGTTCTAGATACACAATCATCTGAAAATGATGGTAATTTTGCCACTTCCAAAAAATATTCATACTTTAGTGGTTTAGACAATACTGGTTAGTTCTGAGATCCTTGCCTTATCCCTAATTATATTAGAAATAGTTGTAGTATTTGACCATTAACTATGATGCTAGCTAAATAATCCAATTAAAATGGGCAGTGTATCTGAATACACATTTTTCCAAAGGCAATTAAATGACAAACAGACACATGAAAAGATGCTCAACATTATTAATCATCAGGCAAATGTAATGGAAAACTACAACGAGGTATCACCTCATAGCTGTCAGAACGGCTAAAATCCAAGACACAAGAAACAACAGGTGCTGGCAAAAATGCAGAGAAAAAGGAACACTCCTACACTGTTGGTGAGAATATAAATTGGTACAGACAGACTGGAAAACAGAACAGGAATATAGAAGATGGTAATGGAGTAGGAAGAACCTAGACTCATCACGTCCCATGAACGCAACTAGATAACTATTAAATCATCCTAAATACTCCAGAAATCGACCTGAAGACTGACAGAACAAACTACATAACTAAAGAGAGAGAAGGAGCCGTATCGAAAAAGCATAAACACAGAGCCACAGGTGAGCAAGGAGCAGAACACTGACACAGCCTGCCTAACTAGCTTATACCAAGCCTGAACCCACTAGGCTCTGGCAGGACTACCCTTCATGGTCAAGTTTGCCTCAGTACCAGGGCAGCAGGACTTCCCCCCCCCCACTCAGTAAACCAGCATAAATCCCTACCATAAATACCCTACCCATAAATAACCTGACCAAATCACATCTCTAAAGCCTAGAGTTTTATTTTAAATTTTTTTAACATTTATTTATTTTTGAGACAGAGAGAGACAGAGCATGAACGGGGGAGAGGCAGAGAGAGAGGGAGACACAGAATCGGAAGCAGGCTCCAGGCTCTGAGCCATCAGCCCAGAGCCTGACATGGGGCTCGAACTCACGGACCATGAGATGGTGACCTGAGCTGAAGTTGGACGCTTAACCAACTGAGCCACCCAGGCGCCCCATGCCTAGAGTTTCAAAGGTCAGCAGCCTTGGCTGGGATAGAGCCAGAAGGGCACTATTCTCCCAGAGAAAAGGTAGGAAAAAACCAGGAGGCAGAAAGTATGGAAACAGTGATCTGAAAAATAACCTGGGGCAGCACACAAAGGGGAAATTATACCCTATTCTAGAAGCTCTTCTCTGAAAGGCAACATTTATGGAGAAGCATCTCCAAAAGCAAAGGAACTGGCTGGCGCCATTACACTCTCCTGCTCCTCAGCATAAAAACAGATCCTCCTGGGGGAAGCAGGTCAACATGGAGACTGGTGACCTAACTTGCTTACACCAAGCCCCGTTTTCCTATGCTCTGGGAGGAATGCCCTTCTTTTAAAAAAAAAAAAAATTTTTTTTAATGTTTATTTTTGACAGAGAGAGAGAGACAGAGCATGAGTGGGGGAGGGGCAGAAAGAGAGGGAGACACAGAATCTGAAGCAGGCTCCAGGCTCTGAGCTGTCAGCACAGAGCTCGATGCGGGGCTCAAACTCACAGACTGCGAGATCATGACCCCAGCTGAAGTCAGACGCTCAACCGAATGAGCCACCCAGGCGCCTCAGGAATGCCTTTCTTAATCAAACTTGCCTCAGTCCCAGCATGGCAGACCTCTTCCCAAGAAGACCAGCACAAACCCCTTCCCATACCACAATTCTTGACCAGAGAGTTCTGAAGGACCTCAGTTCTGGTGAAAGTGGTATCAGGTCTCATTTCACAAGCAGATCACAGCATACCTAGTTAAAATGTGGCACATTCAGGCCAATGACTAAATACTGCCCACAGCAGGCAAGGAGGGGAAATGCAGAAAAATGGCAGGAAGGATAGAGCTGCCACAACATGGTATTAGAGTGCATACAACATACATCTGAGACACACTCTGCGGTGTCAGCCACTGGGCACTATATGAACTCTTCTTCATAATGTCATTACTTTTAGTAGCAGGAGACAAAACTGGCATTTTTAACATACAGAAGAAGGCAGAGACTTAGAGAAAATTCTAAAACAGAGAAATTCATCCCAAATGAAAGAACAAGATAAGGCCATACCAAGAGATCTAAATGAAATAAATACAAGTAATAAACCTGATGGAGAATTTAAAGCAAAAATCATACAGATAATCACTGTGCTTGAGAAAAGAAGACATCAGGGAGATGGTTACCAGAGATAAAAGAGTTTTAAAAAAATCAATCAGAAGTGAAGAATGCAATAAGTGGGGTTGGAATTATTCTTGATGAAGTTAACAGCAGGCTGAAAGACACAGAGGAACGAATTAGTGACCTAGAAGAAAAAATAATGGAAAATAATGAAGCCCAACATTTCCTTCCCTAATCTGGGGAAGGAAAGAGACATCCAGATCCAGGATCCCATCAAAATCAACAAAAGCAGGCAAGCCCCAATACATGTTATAATTAAATTTGCAGATTACAGTGATAAAGAAAACATCTTAAAGGCATCAAGACAAAAGAAGTCCTTAATTTACAAGGGAAGACCCATAAGGCTAGGTAAACATCTCTCAACAGAAACATGGCAAGCTAGAAGGGAGTAGCATGATATATTCAAAGTGCCAAATAGAAAAAATCTGCAGCCAGGAATCCTCTGTACATCAAGGCTACCATTCAGAATACAAGGAGAGATAAAGAGTTTCCCAAAGAAACATAGACTAAAGGAGTCCATGGACCGCTAAAACAGTACTGCAAGAAATGTTAAAGGGGACTCCTTCCATGCAAAGGAGAGACCAAAAGTGACAAAGATAAGAAAGAATCAGAGAAAATCTCCAAAAATAAGGGCAAAAAAAGTAATTAAATGGTAAAAATACATATCTATCAATAATTACTTTGAATGTAAATGGACTAAATGCTCCAATCAAAAGACATAAGGTATCAGAATAGATAAAAATACAAGACTCATCTATATTCTGCCTACAAGAGACTCATTTTAACCCTAAAGACACTTGCAGATTGAAAATTAGGGGGTGGAGAAACATTTATCACTCAAATGGAGGTCAAAATAAAATAAGAGTAGTATTACTTATATCAGACTAACTAGACTTTAAAAAAACATCCTAAAAACAGAAAAAGAAGGGCATTATATAGTCATAGTCATAAAGGGGATAATCCAACAAGATGATATAAGATGAAGGGGTCGACCAGGAAATCAAAGAAGAAATAAAAAAATACATGGACAAGAATGAAAATAAGAGCACATCAGTCCAAAACCTTTCGGATACAACAAAAGTGGTCTTGAGAGGGAAGTCAATAAGCAATACACGCTTACATCAAGAAGCAAGAAAAATCTCAAATAATCAATCTAACCATACATCTAAAGGAGTTAGAAAAAGAACAAAAAACAAAGCCTAAAGTCAGAAGGAGGGGAAAAAAATTTAGAGCAGAAATAAAGGATATAGAAACTAAAAAAGAAAGAAAGAAAGAAAGAAAGAAAGAAAAAACACAGAACAGATCAATAAAACCAGGAGCTGCTTCTTTGAAAAAATTAATAAAATTGATATACCCCTAATCAGAATTATCAAAAAGAAGAGAGAAAGGAACCAAAAAATAAAATAAAATAAAATCACAAATAAGAAAGAAAAAACAACTGACACCACAGAAATACAAACAATTATGAGAGAATATTAGGAAAAAACTATATGCCAACAAATTGAACAACCTGCATAAAATGGAAAAAAAATCCTAGAAACACAGAAACTACCAAAACTAAAACAGGAAAAAATAGAAAGTTTGAACAGACAATAACCAGTAATGAAACTGAATCAGTAATCAAAAAACTCCCAACAATCAAAAGTCTAGGGACAGATTGCTTTACACGAGTACTCTACCAAATATTTAAGGAAGAGTTAATACCTATTCTTCTCTAAACTGTTCGAAAAATAGAAATGGAAGGAACACTTCCAAATTCATTCTATAAGGCCCCATTACACTGACACCAATAACAGATAAAGACTCAACTAAAAAAGAGAACCACAGGCCAATATCCTGATGAACATGGATGCAAATATTCTTAACAAAGTACTAGCAAATCATATCCAACAGTACGTTAAAGGAATCATTCACCATAATCAAGTAGTATTTACTCCTGGGCTGCAAGGGTGGTTCAGCAATTGCACATCAATCAACATGATACACTGCATTAATAAAAGAAAGGATAAGAACCATATGATCCTCTTAATAGATGCAGAAAAACCATTTGAGAAAATACAACATCAATTCATGATAAAAACATTTAAAAAAGTAGGCATAGAGGGAACATACCTCAACACAGTAAAGGCCACATACAAAAAAAAAAAAACACACAGCTAATATCATCCTCAATGGGGGAAATGTGAGAGCTTTTCCTCTATGGTCAGGAACAAGACAGGTATGTCCATTCTCACCACTAGTACTGAAAATAGTACTGGAAATCCTAGCCTCAGCAATCAGACAACAATAAGAAATAAAAGACATCCAAATTGACAAGGAAGAGGTATAAAACTTTCACTTTTTGCAGACAACAGGATACTCGATATATAAAAAAAACTGAAAGACTCCACCGAAAAACTGCTAGAACTGACACATGAACTCAGTAAAGTCGCACGATACAAACTCAATGTACAGAAATCTATTGCATTTCTATACACCAATAATGAAGCAGCAGAAAGAGAAATTATGAAAACAACCCCATTTACAATCCCACCAAAAAATAATAAAATATCTAGGAACAAGTTTAACCAAAGAGGTGAAAGACCTAAACTCTGAAAACTATAAAACATTGATGAAAAAAATGAGAACAACAAAAATAAATGGGAAAAAAAAACCAGTTTCCTTAACAAATGGTATTGGAAAAATTAGACAGCAACATGCAAAAAAATAAAACTGGACCACTTTCTTACACTATACACAAAAATTAATTTAAAATGGATGAAAGACCTAAATGGCAGATAGGAAACAACCAAAATACTAGAGGAGAACACAGGCAGCAACCTCTTTGACACCAGACATAGGAACTTCTTACTAGATATGTCTCCAGAGGCCAGGGAAACAAAGCAAAAATGAACTCTTGGGACTTCATCAAGATAAAAAGCTTCTGCACACCAAAGGAAATAATCAACAAAACTAAAAGGCAACCTACAGAATGGGAGAAGATATTTGCAAATGACATGCCTGATGTGGAGCTAGTATCAAAAATATATAAAGAGCTTATAAAAGTTACCACCCAAAAAAGAAATAATACCAAAAAAAAAAAATGGGCAAGAGACATGAGCAGACATTTTTCCAAAGAAGACATCCAGATGGCTAACAGACACATGAAAAGATGCCCAACATCACTCATCACCAAGGAAACACAAATCAAAACTACAATGAGGTATCACCTCACACCTGTCAAAATGGCTAAAATTAACAACAAAAGAAATAACAGGTGATGGTGAAGATATGGAGAAAGGATAACCTTCTTGATCTGTTTGAGGGAATGCAAACTGGTGCAGCCACTGTGCAAAACGGTATGGAGGTTCCTCAAATGTTAAAAATAGAACTACTCTACAGTCCAGCAATTGTACATCTAGGTATTTACCGGAAGGATACAAAAATACTGATTCAAAGGAATATATCCACCCCAATGTTTAAAGCAGCATTATCTAAAATAGCCAAATTATGGAAACAGCTGAGATGTCCACTGACCGATGAATGGATAAAGAATATGTGATACACACACACACACACACACACACACACACACACACACACACAGAGGGGAATATTACTCAGCTATAAAAAAGAATGAAATCTTACCATTTGCAATGATGTGAATGGCACTAGAGTATATTATGCCAAGCAAAATAAGTTAGAGAAAGACAAAGACCATATGATATCTCTCATATGTGGAATTTAAGAAACAAAACAAAGGAGCAAAATGAAACAAAAAAAAAAGAGAGAGAGGGAGGCAAACCAAGAAACAGACTCTTAACTATAGAGAACAACCTGATGGTTACTAGAGGGAGGTGGATGTGTGGGGAAGCATAAAATAGGTGATGGGTATTAAGGAGTGTACTTGCTGTGATGAGCACCAGGTATTGTATGGAAGTGTTGAATCACTATATTGTACATGTACAAGTAATATTACACTGTGTTAATAGGAATGTTTTTTAAGTTTGTTTCTTTTGAGAGTGAGTGAGCAAGTACAAGTAGGGGAGGGGCAGAAAGAGAATGGGGGGATGGAGAACAAGGGAGGGGGTGGAGAGAGAGGGAAAAGAGAGAATCTCAAGCAGGCCCCAAGCTTTCAGTACAGAACCCCACGTGGAGCTCGATCTAATGCACCCTGAGATCATTACCTGAGCCGAAATCAAGAATTGGACACTTAACTGACTGAGCCCCTCAGGCACCTCTAACTGGAATTTAAATAAAATTTTCAAGAAAAAATGAGTGAAAACAGCACAGAGGTTCCTCAAAAAAAAATAATAATTGCCTTATAATCTGATCCAGTAATGCTACTGGGAATCTACCCAAAGAAAATGATAACACTACTTTGAAAAGATATACACACCCCTATGCTTGTTATAGCATTATTTAGAAAGCCAATGATATGAAAGCAACCAAGTGTCTATTCACAAATGAATGGTTAAAGAAGATGTAATATATACATATATATATATGAATGTATATATATATATATGAATGTATATATGAATACATATATACACACACACACAAACTCACATACACACAATGGAATATTACACAGCCATAAAAGAGAATGAGAATTTGCCATTTGCAACAACATGGATGGACCTGGAGGGTATAACGCTAAGTAACATAACTCAGATAAAGATAAATATCATATGACTTCACTCATATATGGAATTTATAAAACAAAGACACAAAGTCAGAAACAAACAAAGGAACAGATAAAGGGCATTAAGAGTACACTCATCACTGGGGTGCCTGGGTGACTCAGGGGGTTAAGCATCTGGCTCTTGGCTTTGGTTCAGGTCATGATCTCATGGTTTGTGAGTTCGAGTCCTGTGTGATGCTCCATGCTGACCCTCCTTGGAATTCTCTCCCTCTCCCTCTCTCTGTGCCCCTCCTCTGCTCTCTCTCTCTCTCTCTCTCCCTCTCTCTCTCTCTTTCCCTCAGAATAAATACACTTAGACAAATAAAAAAAAGTGTACACTCATCAAGATGAGCACTGAGTAATGAAACTAACAGAATACAGTATGTTAATTATACCTGAATAAAAAATGATGCTACCTACTTTAATGAATCATCTTTCTATTAGTATTTTGTTATATTTTCATGCATAAGAGATGTTGAATTTTATCATTTTTAGCACCTATACAAATGACTGTATATGTTTTCTTTTTGTACCTGTTAGTACTATTGCAAATATCATCAGATTATCTAACACTGAACTATCTTGTATTCCCAGAACAAAATCTACTCGTTCATGTTCTCTTATTCATTATTATACTCTTAAATTCTATTTATTAAGAACCTACTTCAGATTCACACCTGTATTCAGAACTGAAAATTGTTACTGTTTTTCTTTTTAACTATCAGGTTTTATTATTAAGCTAATGCTTTCTCCAGAAAAAGAACTTCCCTACTTTCTCTATTGCCTGATACAATATAAATAAAAACTATTTTTTTATTTGAATGTGTGAATGAATTTTATAGGGAAACTCTGCAGGCTCAAAAATTTTAATGGAGTTCTAATTTCTGTCCATGGATAATATTTTCTCTAAGTTTTTCTCTCTTACTGAGTCAATTTGGAAATTAATATTTGCATATATTCACCCTGGTTTTAAAATTTATGAGCAAAAAGATACACAATATACTATTTTAAAACTTTTACCTGTGGTTATTTCTTCTTCTTTCATTCAAAATTATACTATTCTTTCAGCCTTCCTAATTTATTATCAAAACTTTTGCTTTAACATTTGTATTGTTTATTAAATTATTTAGCATCAGCTTCTTCAAATCTGTTTCTCTGCTTTCAATTTATTCATTTTTAATTAATTTTTAAACGTTATTTATTTCGAGAGACAGAGAGAAAGAGTGCAAGCAGGGTAGGGGCAGAGAGAGAGAGGAAAGAGAATCCCAAGCAAGCTCCGTGTTGTCAGTGCAGAGCCCAACATGGGGTGCGAACCTACAAACCATGAGATCATGACCCGAGCCAAGACCAAGAGCCTATTGCTTACCTGACTTAGCCACCAGGCTCCCTTAATTTATTCATTTTTATTAGCATCTAATTCCTGTAGCTTAGTTTACTGTTTTACTGTCTTTCCACTTTCTTGAGTCATGATACTGATTCATTTTTGAACTCCTTATGATGTTTGGGGATTTTAATTTGCATTTCACTATAGATTTCTCCAATCCCAACTGTATCAGCATGTAACATTCTCATTACCCAAAAACCTCCTTCTTCAACATTCTTAACCAAGGTTTAGCTTTTCTCTTTGAACAGTTTTACTTAAGGCGAGACTTTTGTATATCGTTATGAACATTTTTTAGCAACTGGATATTCTGTATTTTAATTTAAATTTATCTCCAGTTTTGGGGCACTTGGGTGGCTCCGTCGGTTAAGCATTCAACTATTGATTTCAGCTCAGGTTATGATTTCAGGGTTTGTGAGATTGAGCACTGCATCGGGCTCTGTGTGGACAGCATGCAGAGCCTGCTTGGGATTCTTTTTCTCTCTGCCCCTCACCCATGTGCATGCTCTCTCTCTCAAAATAAACATGAAAAAATAAATAAATAAATAAATTTATCTCTAGTGTTATTGATTTGTGATATTTTTACCCTGGAGAATTCATTGGAATTTGCTTTGTGATCTACTCAATTTTGATAAAAATAACAGGGAACCATATTAGTTTTCTTTTGATGTGTAACAAATTATCACAAATTTAGCAGCTTAAAATATCAATTTATCATCTCTCAGTTTCCATGGGTCAGGATCTAATCAAGTATGCTTCAGATAGTTCTCCATTCAGGGTCACACCAGGCCAAATCAAAGCATTAAGTTTGGCTCCTACCGGGAGGCCCCTGTACTGATTTAAAATAAATAAATAAATAAATTATAAAATAGCAATTTAATATAATTCAGCTTCTACTAGGTTAAATTTTTTTAATGTTTATTTCTGAAAGAGAGAGACAGAGAGACAGAGCACAAGCAGGGGAGGGGCAGAGAGAGAGAGGGAGGCACAGAATTCAAAGCAGGCTCTGGGCTCTGAGCTGTCAGCACAGAGCCAGACAGGGAGCTCCAACTCATGAACTGTGAGATTATGACCTGAGCAGAAGTTGGAGGCTCAACCGACTGAGCCATTCAGGTGCCCCAGCTTCTACTAGATTAGATGAATGACGTGGGTTTTCTTGGAGGTGGGGTGGTTAGTTTGTATTTTCTGATTTTCACTTAAAAACTTTTACAATGCTTTTAAAATAAGAAAAGTTCAGGGGCGCCTGGGTGGCTCAGTCGGTTAAGCGTCCGACTTTGGCTCAGGTCATGATCTCGCGGTCTGTGAGTTCGAGCCCCGCGTCGGGCTCTGGGCTGACAGCTCAGAGCCTGGAGCCTGTTTCGGATTCTGTGTCTCCCTCTCTCTCTGACCCTCCCCCGTTCATGCTTTGTCTCTCCCTGTCTCAAAAATAAATAAACGTTAAAAAAAAAAATAAAAAAAGAACACACACATAAAAAAATAAAATAAAATAAAATAAAATAAGAAAAGTTTGGGGGTGCCTGGGTGGCTCAGTCAGTTAAGTGTCTGATTTTGACTCAGGTCATGATCTCACGGTTTGTGGGTTCAAGCCCCATGTCGGGCTCTGTGCTGACAGCTCCAAGCCTGGAGCCTGCTAAAGATTCTGTGTCTCCCTCTCTCTGCCTCTCTCCTGCTCGTGCTCTTTCTCTCTCTCAAAAATAAATGAAAACATTAAAAAAATAAAAATAAAATAAGAAAAATTTATAAAAGATTATTTTTAAAGTTACATGTGGGAAACAAATCATATATCTCATAAGGGGTTAATATTGAAAATAAATAAAGAACTTATGAAACTAAACAACAAAAAAAATCCACTTAAAAATGGGGACAGGATTTAGAATAGATATTTTTCCAAAGAAGACATACAAATGCCCAATGAGTATATGAAAAGGTGCTCAACGTGACTAACCTAAAAGAAATCCAAATCAAAACAACAATATGACCTTTCATCTATTAAAATGGCTATTGTCCAAAAGACAAAAGATAATGAGTGTTGGTGAGGATGTCAAAAAAAAGGAACCCTTATGCACTACTGGTGGGAATGTAAATTTGTACAGGAATGTAGAAAGCAGTATGGATTCCTCAAAAAATTAAAATTAGAACTACCATACGATCAAGCAATTTTACTTTGGGTTATTTTTCTAAAAGAAATGAAATCAGAACCTGAAAAGGATATCTGCACCACCATGATCACTGCGACATTATTTATTTTAACAGATGAAAACAAAGTGCCCATGGCTAAATCAATGAATAAAGACAACGCGGTATGCAGTATGCATAATGGTATAATAATTAACCATAAAAAGGAATGAAATTCTACCATTTGTGTCAAAATGGATAGAACTTGAAGGCATTGGCCAAATGAAATAAGTCAGATAGAAAAAGAAAAGTACCATATGACTTCACTTATATCTATAGTTAACGATAACAACAATAAAAAACTCATGGATACAGAGAATAGACTGGTAGTTGCCACAAGTGGAGTGTGTAAAATGGGTGAACATGGTCAAAAGGTACAAACTTCTAGTTATAAAATAAATAAGTCCTGGGTATATAAAAATGAAAAAAAAAAGGTTATACATGGGAGATCGATAATCATAAAATCATATCATAAAGAAGTATTTGATTAACAGGCCTCAAACCTGTATGAGTAAATACTGTAAAATCAAACATACCACTGATACATAGTTCAAAACAATACTTTCACACTATAGCACCAATGTAAAACTTTCTCTCCCTTACCTCCATCCCATTACACACCCTATAATGACACTGCATGAAAATTTTCTCTCTCAGTAGATTGTAAGAGTGTGATCACATCCCTTCTATCTTTTAATTACCCAAATAGCACCAAAATAATTTGGTAAATAGAACTAGCTCAGTACACTATAAATTTGGAAAACATAACTAATTTAGTGAACTATCCTGATTGATCAAACTATATAGGAATATCAACAGTCTCATAGAGAAGAAACTTTTCTTTTTTTTTTTTTTTTTTAACTGTGGTAACTACTCCCAGTCATACATGTTTATTTTTTTTTTTATATGAAGTTTATTGACAAATTGGTTTCCATACAACACCCAGTGCTCATCCCAAAAGGTGCCCTCCTCAATACCCATCACCCACCCGCCCCTCCCTCCCACCCCCCATCAACCCTCAGTTTGTTCTCAGTTTTTAACAGTCTCTTATGCTTTGGCTCTCTCCCACTCTAACCTCTTTTTTTTTTTTTTCCTTCCCCTCCCCCATGGGTTCCTGTTAAGTTTCTCAGGGTCCACATAAGAGTGAAACCATATGGTATCTGTCTTTCTCTGTATGGCTTATTTCACTTAGCATCACACTCTCCAGTTCCATCCACGTTGCTACAAAAGGCCATATTTCATTTTTTCTCATTGCCACGTAGTATTCCATTGTGTATATAAACCACAATTTCTTTATCCATTCATCAGTTGATGGACATTTAGGCTCTTTCCATAATTTGGCTATTGTTGAGAGTGCTGCTATGAACATTGGGGTACAAGTGCCCCTATGCATCAGTACTCCTGTATCCCTTGGGTAGATTCCTAGCAGTGCTATTGCTGGGTCATAGGGTAGGTCTATTTTTAATTTTCTGAGGAACCTCCACACTGCTTTCCAGAGCGGCTGCACCAATTTGCATTCCCACCAACAGTGCAAGAGGGTTCCCATTTCTCCACATCCTCTCCAGCATCTATAGTCTCCTGATTTGTTCATTTTGGCCACTCTGACTGGCGTGAGGTGATACCTGAGTGTGGTTTTGATTTGTATTTCCCTGATAAGGAGCGACGCTGAACATCTTTTCATGTGTCTGTTGGCCATCTGGATGTCTTCTTTAGAGAAGTGTCTATTCATGTTTTCTGCCCATTTCTTCACTGGGTTATTTGTTTTTCGGGTGTGGAGTTTGGTGAGCTCTTTATAGATTTTAGATACTAGCCCTTTGTCCAATATGTCATTTGCAAATATCTTTTCCCATTCCGTTGGTTGCCTTTTAGTTTTGTTGGTTGTTTCCTTTGCTGTGCAGAAGCTTTTTATCTTCATAAGGTCCCAGTAATTCACTTTTGCTTTTAATTCCCTTGCCTTTGGGGATGTATCGAGTAAGAGATTGCTACGGCTGAGGTCAGAGAGGTCTTTTCCTGCTTTCTCCTCTAAGGTTCTGATGGTTTCCTGTCTCACATTTAGGTCCTTTATGCATTTTGAGTTTATTTTTGTAAATGGTGTGAGAAAGTGGTCTAGTTTCAACCTTCTGCATGTTGCTGTCCAGTTCTCCCAGCACCATTTGTTAAAGAGGCTGTCTTTTTTCCATTGGATGTTCTTTCCTGCTTTGTCAAAGATGAGTTGGCCATATGTTTGTGGGTCTAGTTCTGGGGTTTCTATTCTATTCCATTGGTCTGTGTGTCTGTTTTTGTGCCAGAGAAGAAACTTTTCAATGGATATATAGATAAATTATACTTGGTATCTGCCTAAAGAGACCGTTTTAGTCCAAGTCAGATGTTCTATAGAAGTCATGTTTGTCATTCATTTTTTTGAGAGAGAGAGAGAGGGTGCAAGTGAGCGAGGGGCAGAGAGAGAAAGAATCGCAGGAGGGGCAGAGAGGAGAGAGAGAGAGAGAAGCAAGACTCACCCAAAGCAGGGCTCATGTTTTACTCGAAGCAGGGCTCGAACTCACCCAAAGCAGGGCTCGTGCTCACCCGACGTGGGACTCGGACTCAGGAACTGTGAGATCATGACCTGAGCCAAAGTCAGATGCTTAATGACTGAGCCACCCAGACATCCCTGTTATTTTTTTCTTTTGATAAAGAGACCCAATATGCAAAAGAGATCCATATATCCTTTTAACAGCATCACTTCTATTATTGATATCACATACTTCTGATTTCATTTCAGTGTTTGTCCAATAGTTTCTATGAATTCAAAGACTTTTTCAGTAAAATATTTTGCTCTGCTTAGAGATGCCACTGTGACCTATCTCCATGCAAGGGTGAAATGACACTTAGGAAAAGAATATAAATATTGTTTTCTTTCCCACAAACACACGTCAACTTTATTACCATATGAATGTTACTTAAGACATATGGATTTTTTTTAATCAAAAGCAAAAATACTGACTCTTCAAGTATTCATCTGAGAGTTCAATCAAGAACAACGTGCATGCTTGTCTTTGACCTAAGCTTATTGCAATAAATTTGAAAAAGGAAAAACATCCAGAAAGATATTAACTATATCCTACATTCTTTTTTTATTTTTTTAAATTGTTTAACATTTATTTATTTTTGAGACAGAGAGAGACAGAGCATGAATGGGGGAGGGTCAGAGAGAGAGGGAGACACAGAATCCGAAACAGGCTCCAGGCTCTGAGCTGTCAGCACAGAGCCCGACACGGGGCTCAAACTCAGGGACCATGAGATCATGACCTGAGCCAAAGTCGGACGCTCAACCGACTGAGCCACCCAGGCGCTCCAACTATAGTCTACATTCTAACTATATTCTTTTCCATACCAGTATGTTAATGATTATTTAATATTAGAGCACCAGAAATCAAGGTATAAGGATATACTTAAGATAAAATTTAATGCATTTGTATAATTAACACTCAGTTGGTATCTATGAGTTCTGTGTTGGAGGATTGAAAAAAATTAGCTGACATAGAGCCTAACCTTAAGGAATTGACAAGAGAAGTGAGATCCCTCACATATTTATGGCATTATAAAGTAGAAAATACCATGCAAAATAAGGAAATGGCAATTAGGGACAGGAAAGATTGCTTTTTTGTTGCAAAAATCAGGGATGGCTACATGGAGAAGGCGGCATTTTATGCGGATCTTGATAAATAAGAAGAATTTAGGTACATTATGATAGGAGATAAGAGCTTTCCAAGTGGAGAGAATACCACACATCTGATGGCAGGAAATGACAAGGAATTTATGTAAAAATATGAATAGCTCACTTTTGGTGAATCATGATCATGCAGTATGTGAAGGGGGATACTCATGAGACAGAAAAGCTAGATTCAAATCTCCTCCGAAGATATAAGGATCGGGAGGGAGTAGGGACTTTACAAGCCACCAGGACGTTGATTTCTAAGCAATGAAGCGGCATGATCACATGAACAATCTGGCTGCAGAATAGAGTATAGACTGGAAATAAGGAGACTGCTATTTAGGTGTAAATTGCTATTTTAAAGGGAATGAGGAATAAGGGTCAAACTGGATTAGTGGCACACGGATAGAAAAAAATAATAGATAAGAGATATGCCAGGAAGCCAACCAATGGAATTTGTCCACTAATATTATGTTAGAAACCAGATACAAAAAATAAATAAATTATTATTATAGAAGTTTTAAGTCTGATTGACTGGAAAGATACCAGTACCATTAAACAACAACAAGACATTAAAAAAACAAGGTTCTGCTGAAGAAAACAATGGGTGCCATCACCATCTGTTCCTTGGGGTTTATTTTACTATTACTTGAACAATATTCATATTAATTGTACTATTTATTGAGTGCCTATCATTGCCAAACTAAGCACTTTACAAATATCTCATATTATCTCATCTGGTCCTCACAACAAATCTGCGAGGAATGAAATGTTTGATGCCAGTGTGACAATCCCGAATTGAGGCTTCCAGCCAACCAAGAAGAAATGGAGAAAATAAAATTGCCCTCTGAATTGAAAGAAAAAGATAAAAATACCTAATGGACTGGAGACAATTATATAGTCCCCTAAAGAGAAGACTCCCAAGCCAGGAAGAGTTTGTAAATTATTGGGAAGAATTAACATACCTAGTGGATGTCTATCAATTAAAAGACAGCAGGTGGGAAACATAGAAAACATTTCATGATAGAAGGAAATATCAACTTTCCAGGTCAATGAGATATGAAAACTCCCATCCAAATGGCAAGGGGATTCCTATGATAAAATGAATACTTTAATTTATCCCTTCTTGATACATTGAACATTGCAGTTCAATTAAATTTCCTCATGATCTTCCCACACTGACCAGTCAATGTTTTGCATATGACTTGATTGTAACTGAGATAATTTTTATTTCCTTTGTCTGACATCCCTACCATTGATGAAGGACCTTCTCCATCCCACCTTACTCCACCCCACCCCCACTTTCATTCTAAATACATGTAGTTTGGAGAGACTCATTCTAGCCCCTTCTTCCATGGACGGCTACTTGACTCATGCCTGTCTGAGGAAAGCATTCTCTTAATCCAGCTGTAGTGATTTATGCAGAGATTGATACACAATACAAGTTTGTCCAATATCAAAATGTTCAGGATATTGGCTGGACACTTAGGGATGAGGTCATCTTTTCTGGTATCATTGATTATACAGTAAATGTGAACCTAGAGTTGCCAGTGGGACCTTTCCAAGAGAATGAAGCCAATTTGAAAGGAAAAGAGGTTGAGACTTCAGGATATTACCTGAAGCCCTGGATACATCTCTGAAGCTTTAATTCATGTAACTCAATACATACCTCATCTTAAACAATAGTATTACTATATGTAGATGAATCCTCATATGTTTTCATTCCTAGATAATTATTCCTAATTTGCAGATGAGAAAACTAAAATGGGGAAACTTATCTATATATTCCACAAAGTAATTTTGAAGAGGTTTTCCATTGGATAATTTTACCAATGGCCCTTAATATAAGAATCCAAGCTGTGAATTCCCTATACAATTTTAATTTTAGGGTTAGAAAAGTTTCC